>NC_089251.1:83767614-84072472 GCF_963930625.1 Muntiacus reevesi
CAAATCCATTTTCTTTGACACGTAAATGTGCCAAGAGTTCTTAAGGCCAGAGTAGGAAGCTTGAGTCTTTGGGACCCCCTTGAGCAGACTGGGGGGAAGGGATGCTGGAAGAGATCTCTGTATTGTCCACACATGAAATCTCACAGTAATAGATTCTTCATAAATCTCACTTGTTTATGTGAGACTCACTCTTTCCCCTGAAAGTTTGGAAAAGAATATACTCAGCGAGTTATAAAATGAGGTTTGATCACAAAAATTGAGGTCCTATTGTTTCTATAGCAGAATGGGGCTTTGGGGGGATATATTGCAATGAAAAAGCATCAAATTTTGATAAGTGATAGACATGCTAGACTTCATTCCTTCACAATGACCAGGGGGGACATTTCTTAGAAAGTTATAGAAAACTGGTCAATTATCCCTATTTATTTGCACTGTTTGATTATGCTTTATTTCCCATTTAACTTTCTATTAATAAACTTGGTGCTGAGACAAAAGGATTTTTGTGCTACTAATGTACACTGTGATCTAGCTTCCAGAATACTTTAAATAATTGCTCTTATATTGGCTTAAAATTATGAACCAGAAACCTTTTGGGACCTTTCCTTAATCTGAGCTGTTTCTAAGCCTATTGCTTTTGCTGCCATTTCCAGTAGAATTTTTTCACCTCCTCTTTTTTCCCCAGGTAATCCTTGTGAAATCTTTGTAGGAAACCAGGTGCATTTAGGTGTACTATTCTTGCAAATTAGATTCCTACCTGTAGCTCCATGCCATCTTCCATTCTCTTCTTCTTCACCATCTTCAAAGGCATTTAGGTTCCCATCTGCACAGAGGACTGTGCTAGACCCTAGGCAAACAACTTGATGGAAATAAATCCTGCCCCCTGGGGACTTCATGTCTATGTTGATCAGAAAAACCTGATGGCTATAACAAATAACTTCCAAATCTCAGTGGGTTAACACAATAGAAGTTCTTTTTTCATTTCTTTCACAGTCTAGCAGAAGTTGGTAGGGACTGGGGTCCATGCATGCATTTAGGGATCCACATTCCATCCATTTAGTACCACCGGCATCCCATAAGGCGTCAGAGGCTTCTACTGCAAGCCCTGACTACAGCCAACAGAAAGGGGGAAAGACAGCATGGACAGAGCACACAAGAGGTTTTTGAGAGATCAGGTCTGGAATTTACAATCTTATCTAACTAGTCAAAATAATAAATCACCATAGCTAGTCAAAATAATTGTTTCTGTATTGTTTGTTGTTGTTGTCTAGTCACTAAGCTGTGCCTGACTCTGTGACCACATGGGCTGTAGCCCACCATGATCCTCTGTCCATGAGATTCTCCAGGCAATAACACCAGAGTGGGTTGCCATTTCTTTCTCCAGGGGACATTCCCGATCCAGGGATTGAACCTGTGTCTCCTGCATCTCCTGCATTGCAGGTGAATTCCTTGCCACTGAGCCACCAGGAAAACCCCTGCTATATACTGGTAGGCATACGGCAAATCTGATTTGATCAAGTTATAGAATCTCAGTGAAGGGAACATGGAAAATAACATTTTTGAAATTTCCTGTAAATATAAACTTATTTAATTATAATAGTTAAAATAAATAAAACTTGAAAAAATGAGATGAAAGCCTGAGTGGGGAAGCAAAGTTAATGGCAGAGACAGAATGTCAAGGGTAGAAAATATATTTTAGATCATCTTAATTTAACAAAGCATTTTGAAGAGGAAAATAAAGGTACAGAGAGACCAATCAAATAGTCAAATATCCAGACAAAATAAACAGTACCTGCCTCAAAATGAAAGGTTTATTGCTCTTAATCCAATATTTTTGTCCCAGATTATTCTTGGAACATTTCTTTTTTTCCTGTGAATTGAAGAGAGGGGGAGAATTCAGGCATAGGTGTAGTAACAACCCTATAATAAATTTATGTAACACACCGCAGGACTATTAATCTTAATTTTCTGGTTAATTCCTAATCCATTATCTACAATTCCCTCATATACTACACACACACACACACACACACACACACATGCACACACACACAAACGTCTTGCCCTTTTCTCCTCAACATGCTATCCACAGTCTTCCAAGATGAGTAGAATGAAACTCAATGAATTAAGTAGCCTGCAAAATTTCATGGCCAACAATGTGCAAAGTCTGATTTGAAACCTCCTTCCATCTAATAGCAAAGCTCAAGCTCTTTCCATTATACTCTGGTGCTTTCTTCTCCAAGGAGTGGGAAAGCCCCTGAGAAAGGTGAGAGGAGGAATATCTAGAAGCAGTCAGCTGAGTGAGTGCAAAATATTTCTCAGGGCACCAAAGAATAGTTTGCAAAATATTGTTTATTGAAAAATATTTCTCAGGGCACCAAAGAATAGTTTGTAAAATATTGTTTATTGAAAAATATTTCTCAGGGCACCTAAGAATTGTAATTTCTGCCTGTAAATTTCTATAGAGCTGCAGTTCTTAAGTGAGTGAATTTGAGGTACAGTGGGCTTTCTGTCTGTAGTTTTAGGATCTGTCCTTTGGAAAAAGGATTTAAATTGCTTATTTTATTCTCTTGGCTAACTTTTTGCATGATCAGCATATTCAGTTAAATGATATGTTAATTTGGTGAGACCATGGCACTCTGTCTTGCTTCAGTCCTCAATGTATGTAATAGTATCATTGACCACTGACTGTATCCTTCCTCTGTGCCTAGTAGTATAATACATTACATTTATTATTTCTATTTCACACCACAACTTTGGAAAGGAAATATTTCTATTTTACAAAAGAGGAGTCTAAGGACCTTTTACCTGTCCCACACCTCCAAGGTCAAATGTAAAATTGATACAATTTATAAGATATAGTTAGTTTATAGAAACATATTTATATTAAATAGCACTGCCAAAGGTAGACATGTCTCTTTTAATGGATTTCTATCACCATTTCACTTCATACACTTGCGCAACCATTTCTGGGTATCTTATAGCAAAATGTCTATCAAGTTAGAGATCTTTTCAATAATCTATTTAGTTACTGCAAACCTAGTAGAAATATAAAGAAGGAAATGAACTGCAATTGAACTTGTGGAATTCTTCACCTTTCCATTCTTCCCTCCATTTCCTCTTGATGTTGAAACTGTGGTTTCCCGGTTTTCTTAGAGTCTCTGTGAGTCACTCTGACCAACCAGATGGTCCCTGGTGATACAAAGAGACCTCACAAAGGGACCCTGAGGCAACAGCTCTTTCACTTCCAAGCGAAGGCCTTAACAACACCTAGTTGGACTCATGTCTTTGGTCTATTAGCATTGAATATAAGGCCCTTTGCCTTCTCCTTACCAACCAGAACTCAGTGGAACTGAGTAAAGATCATAGCTGATCACCACACTCTCCTTACTGGGCCTATATTGCTAAAAGCATCTCTGAATCCACAAGACTGTTGATTCATTTATGCATTGAGAATGCAGAGTCTTAGCCGCTGGACCACCACGGAAGTTCCTTGTTGATTCATTTATATCTACAAATACTTCTCTCTTTGGCAGAGTATTAGTTGACAGGATTTCCTATATGATGAGGATGATGATTTGCAAAATGCTCTTCATACTCATATGTATATCACTGTTCTTCACCATAGGGAAGTAACGGAGAGTACTCTTCCCAGTCCAGTGTCGAATAGAAATAAAGCAATCTATTCTAATGAAATGCAGACTATTATTTTGTTTTGCCTCCCGGTCAACTCTTCAGGCTGAGTTAATTTCTTACTGATAACAGCTGATGCAGTGTCTTCAGTATTTCATTGGCACAACTGTAAAGGGGAGCACACCAAATGAGAGAAATTAAACAAGGTATAACCAGGTTGACTGTTTTAAGTGCTTTAATGAAACTATCTAATATATGTAAGTTGGAATCAAGCTCTGTACAGTAATGAGACATGTATATTCTATTCGTTTAGAGTTATTTAGCAAAAAAGAAGCTACAGTTCAGTAAAAAGGTAATGGCTGCTTCCCATTTAGTGACTAACATTCTTCATTCCGCATGGTGTGGCTCATGCTTATAAATATTAAAAATCTGGTACAACCAAGCATAATCAACCAACACTTACTCAGCTTCTACCAAGTACCAGTCATGCTAAATGCTAAGGAAATGAATTAGACACATTCCCTGTCCCCTTTAAAAGCAAGAAACAGGTAAATAGAGACTTTATACATCAATAGAAATTCATAAAACTACAGAGAGGGAGTGATTAACCACAGACACTGAAATTTGAAAATTGGATAGGATTTCGCCTAGAAGAAGGGCAATTGAGTACATTATTTATGCAAGAAGTACAGAATCTATAGAGGCATAATGGTGAACCAACAGGGTATGTACAGGGAACTCTAAAAATTAGCTTTCTTTTTTTTGAAGTTATGAAAAATATTTATACAATTCATATTTTAAAATAAATAAAAATTGGGACTGAGAAGACATAAACCTATAAGCATAGTTACTTTAAAACTTCTTTTTCAATAATTAATAGGAATAAGACGTAGTCTCTTGGGTTATAGATATTTGAAAAACTTCTCAAGTTAACCAACATGACTTAATTGACATTTCTAAAACACTATACTTAACAGTAACAGAAAACACTTTCAGTTGCAGTATACATAGAACTTCCATCAAAATAAACTATGAAGATAGCTTCTTTTAATTGCTGGAGGGAAAAGGGCTGAATTGAGTGTGGAGATACGGTAGGAAACACTGTGAAGATGTGATCAGAGACTAGATGGTGTGAGACAGACAGAATTCACTATGTTAGGTACCATGTGGGATACAAAAATGTCTTAAGACTTTTTGCTGCTCTTAAACAATTCATGATCAAATTGAGGTGAGAAACCAACACACATGAAGAAATTAAGACGTAATTAAGAAGTCAATGATGAGTTGCTGACTCTAAGTGCAGTTGGGATTCAAAGAAGGTACAGAGATCAATACAGTCTGGAATAATCAAAGAATTAAGAGGAAGTTGAATTTGAGCTGCTCCTTGAAGAATGGGAAGACTTAGCTCAATAGCTCTTAACCAACCAGTACTACCCCCTAGCGGACATTTGGAAAGGTGTAGGTTGAATTTTAGATGTCACAGTGGGAAGGTCATTTTAGGAATTGCCTTGTGATGCAAAGACCTACTCAACGAAGAATTGTCCCTCTCAAAAGTCTAGTAGTGTTCCCACCCAGAAACACTAGCTACGTAAGTAGGGGGCAGAGAGAGTAGATTCCAAATGGTGAACACAAAACAAATATAAGAATTTGGAGATGTATCACTCTGGGTCATTAACAAGATTAATTAAATAAATAATATGTATTTATTCAGAAATAAATCCTATTCAATTTTAAAAATCGATTAACTTTCGCAACTTATACCAGGAATTACATGGTTAAATAGGCGTTTTTATGGGATTGCCATCTCAAATACCATTAGGGATTAGAGAGTAGAAACAGTATGTCAGGGATTTAGCCAGCACTCATCCCTCAATCCCATCACTTCCCTGGTGGCTCAGATGGTAAAGCGTCTGCCTACCATCCGGAAGACCCGGGTTCAATCCCTGGGTTGGGAAGATCTCCTAGAGAAGGAAATGGCAACCCACTCTAGTATTCTTGCCTGGAAAATCCCATGGATCGAGGAGCCTGGTAGGCTACAGTCCATGGGGCCACAAAGAGTCAGACACGACTGAGTGACTTCACTTCACTTTACTCCATCCCTCAGTGCTGCAAGGTCATTCTGGATGCACGCAGCTCAGCACTGCGGCTGTATCATCCCCTCTCAAAGCAGTATGTGCCCATTTTCTGTTTCTGACCATCCACCAGGGGGTGCATCAAACTGTCTAAGTCAACTGTCTGTGTCATTCTGATCTTATGGCTTCTGTCTGCTCTTGGCTTCTGTTTACTGCCTTTACTGTTTACTCTCAGATTTCTCCTGCATTCCTCACTGCCATATATCTACATCTTCCTTTCAAATGCTCCAAGATTGGGTATCTGATCACTTTGTTCCATGGCTTCGTCCCTGAGAGGCAAGCCCTTAGGCTCCATGGGCTTGTGGGTCATTGGCTGACTTGTGGTTTGCTTGCTCCAGAGCCTCTACAGTCAGGTCATCACCCATCAGTTTGCTGTGAAGGATCAAGATGGTCATAAGCACAGGGGAACGCAAGTAAAAGCGACAGGACCCCAGCCTTATCAACAAAGGCAATGACTTTTCAACAAGGACTCTGGCTATGCTGAAATGAGGTTCAATGAAAGTGGAATTACAGGATCTGCTACTCACAGTTGCAGTTAAAAAAAAATCAAATGCCAACTTTGCTGAGCACACATTATGGAATAAACTGTTCACCATTTAGAACTCTTCCATCACATTTATGCATATAGATTGTGGTCACTTTCAAGTTCAGGTGACACTACTTTCAAATATGAGGGTCATGCATTTACTGTCATTTCAAAGTCAACAACTACAAAATTTATCTCACAGATTTCTATCAACACTAAATTGCCCTCCAAACTTCTCTATTTCCAACCATTGTAGTAGAAATTTTATAGGGAGTATAGAATTAATTGTTGAGGGAAATATATCATGGCTATGAACTGCAAGTATTCTAGGCTCCACTTACAAAGAGTGCCCCCGGGTCAAGTCTGATGGAAAGAAATACCTTAATAACCACATAAAACAAATTTTATAACCTGATGACCCGCCAGCCAAATTGGGCCGAGAAGGTTTTTCATTTTGATGAACACTGTATATTATAAATATTTGAATTAGAATGGCATGTGAATTAGGATTTCAGTGGTCTCCACCAGTCCAGAAAGGTATAGCTAAAGGAGAAGCCATAAACAAGTACCAATTTGCAGGAGATGAAGTACAGGTGTATAACACTGGACAGAGCCAGGTGATGAGGTCAGATGGGTGACGTTTTATTTGGCCTATGATTTTAAATGTTAACACTTCGGTCCTTTTAAGGTGATCATGCTCACCAGCCACTGTCTGACACCTACAGTCACACACTGTCTCTTTCACCTGCATGTAAGCCTGGTCCAGTGGGAAAAATAGATGTGCACTTAGAAGTCCAATTAAAACACACACTCTCAGCAACACAGTACTGAAAGCCCCATTAAGCATCTTATGAATGCCCAAGAGCACCCCTGACCATGTTTGGAGTGACACATTTTGCTCGGTTGGTGAAAATTAGGATCAGGCTCAGGACACTGGAGAGTACGCACTGCTTCCCATATGGCCTGGTGTGTAGGTAGATTGCTCCCTGGGTGCTTGAAACTCAGTGAAAAAACTTTGGGTAGGAATTAGAGGAAAATGATGGAGAATGCAAATTAGCACACTATGGATGGATCTGCATCATGTATGGCCACATTATGGACTGGATTCAACTGTCAGATGGCTATGTATTATTCATGATCAAATTCAGGGTAAAGATACCAGATGGCAAAGGCATATTCATGGTCAGGTCTTAGTTGTTAGATTAATTATAAATCTACATAAGAATTGGATAATAATAATTTAGACTGCTCTCAAAAGGATACTCTGTAGGTCATCTAATCAAAAGTATTTTTAAAATAAGGCATATAGGTTATTAGGTGACATGAAACATTTTATGTTGCCATAAGTTATTTTCCAAAAAGACTTTCCAGTAACATAAAACTTTTTTCAGATTTCACTAACCTGTGGCTTTTGTCTTAATGTTTGATAGAGCCGGTGGTAACAATGCCATTTTGTTAAAGGACTGCAGATGATTTACATGAACCAGAATGTCAAGGGACCAGCAAAACTCTGTAGACACGAAAAATGTTTTGTCTGTGTGGCTACGACTCATCATGTACAAAAAGGCTCTGTGATTCCAGGTTCTGCCTAAGCGCCATCAGCATTATGTGGGCTGGACACTTTCTATTGGTCCCTTTGGATTCCCTCTCTATCCTTCCACACCTTGCCTTGTGCCCAGTGAGGATGACCTGGAAGCCTTGCATCAGTGAGCTCGCTTGTACTCTGGATTGCAGCTGCTTGGCCAATGAAGGGTATCAGTGGGAGTTGGGGTGGGGCAGAGTGGATATTCTGTTAAGTCCCTCCCTGCATTATCTCCTCTGAAAAGGACACTGCTCCTGTTAGGGGGTCCTCCCCACACAACTTTCTCTCTGAATTCTGGAAGCTTCATAGGTGGTTGCGCTTTTCTGTTGTTACCAGCCTTGGGGTTGTTCGATGTTACCCTTTGTGGTTTCTCTGTATTCTGCCCACAGCTTTGTGAATGGTTCTTTTATTAAGTTCTTCTTAAATATCCACTTTGAGTGTGCCACCTGTTACCTTTTGGGATCCAGACTGAAATACAGTTGACCCTGGAACAGCACAGGTTTGAACTGTGATGGTTCATCTATATGTGAAGGATGTTTCTCAATAGTAAATACTATAATACAGCATGCTCTGCCATTTGTTGAATCCATGGGACCATGTATATGAAGGATTGACTTCATAAATTGTAAATTATACAAGAATTTCTGACTGTGTGAAGGGTTGCTACCCCAACCCTCAGGTTGTTCAGGGGTAAACTGTACACTCTAAACCCAGAATCAGAGAATCAAACAATGTTTTAACTGCAAATAATGGACATGATCTGTTCAATCTTTCTCATTTTGCTGATGAAGAAACCGAGCTGGAGGAATGTCATGGGATTTTCCCAAAGTTACCAGATACTTTGTCACAGTCTGGAGGACCACAACCCAGATCTTATGCATATCTTCAGTGCATTTTCCCAATTGAATCCTCTGCAGAAGGTCTTGGGCATCACAGTAGGTGTCCACTGAAGGTGTCTATCTGGGACTGTTAACCCCAGGGAATTCGCCGGGTGGAAGATTTTTCTACCTACAGAAGCTTCAGGTCAAAATGTTGACAGCAGCTGCAGGAAGGGACTCAGTGAGGAGGATGAAGCTACTGAAAATCCAGCGATCCGTAGAGTAGTTTCCAGACATCCTAGCTAAACTCGGCTCCCAGAATTTTACTCCAGTCTGAAGGGATCATAAAGGGGAAATTGAACCAAGTGGAGCTTCTAACACTCAGTGCCCAGGGGTTCTCCACAGACAGGTGGAGGGGATGGGCAGGGGAGCGGTTGCATTAGGTGAGGAAGGTGTTATTGTACAGGTAAGAGACAACAGAGGCACAGGTAACATAATTACCATGAATTAAATGGCCAAGAACTGCACTGGGGTTTTCCATTCACTGTTTTATATAGTCCCAACCACAATCCTCATCTCACAGATAAGAACATTTATGCAAAAAAGAAGTTATACCTATAATGAGCGGGGAAAAAAGCCCCAGAGGAGAGACAGAGTTCAAGACACACGGAGAACACAGTTATGGTGGCAAAAAAAGATCACAGAATGTTTGTTGTCGCCCATCACTGAGTCAGGTGCCGAGAATGAGTGAGAACCGAAGATCGAGAAAGAAGCACTATGAGTTAGACTCAGTTGCTGCCATGGTGACTGTACCTTATGGACTGTGGGGCTGTGGGCATATAGGAGAGTGTGCAGATGACCAGGATTTAGCTGAAAAAGTGTCATGATGGGGAAGTACAGGCTTCCATGGGGACCCAGTGGAGGGGCAAGCATCACAGTCTGGTGAGAGAACAGGGCAATGAAGGTTTCACAAAGTGACCTGTGAGCCTTTCGAGGGATGAGTAGGAATTGGCAGATTAAGTGGGAGGAAAATGTGGTTCAGGAGGTGTAACATGTGCAAAGGCCTGCTGTTAAGAGGATTCCTGGCGAAGAGGTTCACTGCAGTTGATCATAGTAGTCAGAGGGAATTACAAGGCTGAAAAGCTAAGTCAAGGTCATATAAGCTGAGTTTGTAAATCCTGTTAAGGAATTCGGATTTTTCCTCCCATCAGAGCATTAGAGAGACACTGAGATTGTCAAATGGGGAGAGGAGGTCACCCAATTTCAGGGGTCACTGATCCTTGGTCAGAGACAGCTGTCTGCCCTGGTTTTGTTGGATGAATGAAAAGACTGCTCTCTGCTTAGGGTGAGTCTCTAAGGCAGTCAGCATGAGGTGGAACTCACATGGGCCCGTGGGTGTTGTTAATGACCCCTGATTGAGAGCCAGGCCCTCCAGGGATCTCAGTAGTTCATGTCACTTACAGTGCCTGGCTGTTGTTTGTCCGTATATTTACACTTTTTGCCCAAATCCAAGTAATTTGTATTTGCTTTTCCATCTTGCTTCCTTCAGAGTTTTGTCCTATTTTGAAAAGAACCCAAGATACTGTTCAATAGAGATGGTGAATTTTCACTGTGTGATAGTATAAGTATAGTAGTATAGTATATACTATATAAGTATTATAAGTATAGATAGTATAAGTAACTGGCATTTCTTTTTAACCAACCTCTATGCTTTGTTTCCTTTGCCTTTTCTGCTCTATACATTCCAGCCCTGAGCTGAGATAGTGGCTCAGGATATTTAGCTGCCTTGGATAGATCTGGAAAACTTTACTTTGAATTTGAATCTGGCCCATGTGATGTAATAGGCTTCCCTGGTGGCTCAGTGGTAAAGAATTCACCTGCAATGCAGATGTGGGTTCGATCTGATCCCTGGGTCTGGAAGATCCCCTGGAAAGGGAAATGGCAACCCACTCCAGTATTCTTGCCTGAGAAATCCCATGGACAGAGGAGCCTGGTGGATTACAGTCCATGTGGTTGAAAAGAGTCAGACATGACTTAGCACTAAACAACAACAGCATGTGATATAATCAGACCTTGCTAAACTCTGGGACCCACAACACTCATAAGAAAGATATTTCCAGGCAGGAGGAAAGCAGTAGAGATTGCCTTGTAAAATGTGAATGAATACAGAACTCAGACCTAGGCTGTATCTGTATGTTCAGCTGTCTAGAGAAGCTCCTTAAAATATGCTTACTGTATAAAAGAGGGAGGTGTGAAGCAAAATGTTCATGAAGTAACAGCTACTCTTCCATGCTTATCATCTCCTTTCCTTTCCTACCCTCTCCTTTTTTCCCAAGTCACTCTATTGAAAAAATATGCTGGTTACATAACACTAAAATGATTTCAGAACTCACTAACGATTGGGTTTTTAACCTGCAGTTGGAGAAACATTGTTATAGAGGATTTAATCAAAATGTACTTTTCCTAGTCTCTCACTGTGGCAAAGAAAGTATTTCTACCTGAACTATGGAGTTACTAAGTTCTACCTAATTGTTGGGGTGTCTGAAGATTGGTGAAGATTTCTGCAGAGACTCTTGCCTCATTGGAAAGGTAGCAATTTGGTTTTTTTTTCTTTAGTTCTATCTTTTCTTTTTTTGCACACGTTGACACATTTTACTCTTAAGAGGAAAAAATTTTTAATTGCTGCCATTTTCCAGGGAGATAGTAATCTACCTCGTGTCATACAACGCAATGTTGGAGATAAAATTCAGGTTTGACCAATTCCAAAGCCCCCGTTTTGGAACTCCCTGGTGGTCCAGTGGTTAGATGGTGGTTCCCCTGCAGGGAGCATAGGTTCAATCCCTGGTTGGGGAACTAGAATACCACATGCCGTGTGGTATGGCCAAGAAATAAAAACAAAAAAACTAAAAAACAAAGCCCACATCCTTTTACATCCTGCCTTCTAGTGAGTTATCTACTTTCCACCTTCCATGCATAGGCTTGAAACCTTATCTTTATGTGATTATGAGATGGAAAACTCTTGAGTCCCACTATATTCAGGAGGTATTTTATGCTGTTTGATAGCTATCTGTGGGTTCCTTCCCACGAGGAATCTATTTTCAGTTCACATTCGAGTCAGAGAGTTATTCCTCTCAAATGTTATGGTGGACATGTTGCTGGTCATTACCTCTGAAACAGCTTGCTAGAATTCAGAATGCTGAGCTCAGAGAGAGAAAGCTGCAGGACGAGGCACATAGAAAAAAGTGCCATCCCAGTGCTCTAAAGTAATTGGAAGCACGAATTTTAAAGATTCTATTGAAAGGAGCTGTTCCACTTAGCATTATTGTTAATTGTATCTTAGACTTCAAAATAAGTGAAGGAGTAGCGACTTGAGAATTTTTCATGTGCCATGATGGAAGCATAAAAACCTTTTCAGTCCCAGCGGTTGTGGAGTAAAACCATGGAAATGAGGGAACCTGGGAAGAGGATTGGAACCATAAGGCAAGAAGAAAATAAATGTGGCTGAACAGACCAGAACAAAGACATCTTCTCTTAGCTTTCTGGGCTAAGAGGTTTCCTCCAGTTCCTTTTTTTTTTTTTTTTTAAGATTTATTTATTTATTTGACTACAGCAGGTTTTAGTTGCTGCATGTGGGTTCTTTAGTTATGGCGCATGAACTCTTCGTTGCGGAGCCTTAGTCACTGGACCATCAGGGAAGTCCCTCCTCCAGTTTTTTAGTGAAGGAAGAATTAGAAATTGATAGGAGAACCTCAGGGGCTTCCCACGTGGCACTAGTGGTAAAGAACACGCCTGCCAGTGCAGGAGACTTAGACACAGGTTCGATCCCTGGGTCAGGAAGATTCCCCTGGGGGAGGGCACAGCAACCCACTCCAGTATTCTTGCCTGGAGAAGCCCATGGACGGAGGAGCCTGACAGGCTACAGTCCACAGTGTCATGCAGTGCTGGACATGACTGAAGCGGCTTAGCACACAACCCGAGAACCTCAGTGTAGGTGTTGGTTATGTCTGATCATACTTTAAATAAGTGAGCATTCAGTATCACATGCCTCTCCTCTGCATGGGGGACTCAGCCTTTCTCCTAAGTTATTTGTGTGGGATTTATAAATCATTAGTCTATGATCCAAATTAAAACAAACAAACCTATTCTGAACAGATTCTGTCTTGTTATAGATGAGTATAGGTTTTCCTTGGCAACCAGCAACTCTAACTTTAAAAAGTTTCGCTTGCTATTGTTGTCTGAACATATTCATGTTGAGATCCTAATCTCCAGAGGTGGTGGTTTGTACAGATGTCTTTGGGGGGTACTTCAGGGAAACTCTCATGGTTGGAAGTGGTGCCTTATGAAAGAGACTCCAGAGACAGCGCTCCCGCCTTTTGCTATGTGAGGACACAGTGAGAGTGTGTGACCTGGGCAAGGATCCCTCCCTACCCATGCTTCGACTTCCAGCCTCTAGAACTGTGAACAGTCAGCTTCTGTTGTTTATAAGCTACCTAGTCTCTGATGACTTTTCACAGCACCCAGACTGAGATACTTCCCTTAGAACTTGAATTATTGGAGGTTCTCAGCATCAGCCTTCAGGAGGGACACTCATAAATGTACATTCTCTATGCTTGTTCTCTGCAACATTGTGAAGTGGGCATTGTGTGTTTGCTTGCTAGGTCTCCTTGTTCTCTTTCTCCAGGAATCTCTTTCCTTTCAACCTTACCTTTCTGAGGAGCCCTATTCTTGAGCTACTTTTTCCTCTGTGCTGGTTTTGACTATTATTTTCCTCCAAAAGCATAGCTGTGTATGTGTTGTAGTGTCTCAGAACTAGAGTTAATCTCTTTAGAATTTTTGTGAAGATATTCATGCATTTAGAATGACATTTCTTCTGGAAAACATCTTCACTTTAACTGAGGCCTTCTATGCCCTAACCCACGGGTTAGACATAATTAAGCCAACATTTTCATTTCTCAATCCTCATGAAGGATCTAAGGCTCAAAGAAGTTGTTAACTTGTCCTAGTTCCTCCTCAGAAGGAATATCCTACCAGCCAAAAATTTAAGTTTCTTGTTCCATCGTTAAGATATATTTTTCTAGGAGGAAAAAAGGACTATATTTTTCTGAGCCTCCTGTATTTTCATAGAGATTGTTAGTGAATTTATCCTGGTTTGTACTGGAGCACTAAAACTTGGTTTGCAATGTATTGTGAGGATTAAAAGGAAGCAAGACTGCAACACTTCAGTTAAATATATTAAGTTTTGTTGCTGCTCCATGTTCATTACTTATCTAGAGATTCTGTGAGATACACAGATTAAATATAAGAAAAAAATGGGAAAATAAACAAACCAACATCTTCTGAAAGCTTACCTATTTCACGGGCTTATGCACACAGTCTCACTTAATTCTCAGTCAATATTTTAGTTGAGTATTATCTACATTCTATAGAAGAGGAAATTAAGGCTCATGTACTATTTTGTTCATGGCCACATGGATCGTAGAAGTAGGATTTAAGTTTGGTTTTTGCTGTCTCTAAAGTTCATACTCTTTGCATTAGTCCATGAAAACCTCTAACTTTTCACAAACTTACAATTCAGTTGGGGAGTATTTCTGACATTAAAAAGGAAATAACATATATTATGAAGCAATGTATATTAAATGTCTAAGAAATGAGGGATCAGTTATATTGAGATAAGATTGGATAAGTAAACGGAGTTGATTTCACAAATAAAACTCTTCTAGTTCCCACTTAGGGAACTAGAAAGAGCATCTCTCGGATTCTTACAATGAAAAAAAATTACACAAATTGGAAATTCATGGCTTCTTTTTAAATCTATTAGAGAACTTGTCACAGGTAAGCACCTGGCCCAGCATCTAAGGAGAGAGACCATGACAAGCAGAGACCAGACATGCGCACTGGCTTACTTGGTATGGACACAAGTGGACACTGGCTAGAATAGCTCCACTAGGGGAACAGAGCATTGTGGAGGCCGAGGATGTGCAGGTGAGGGAGCTCTGAGCCCTCGTGGCCACAGACATTGGGTAAACCTACAGTCTTTTCCCTGGTAGCTCAGCTGGTAAAGAATCTGCCTGCAATGCAGGAAACCCTGCTTCCATTCCTGAGTCAGGCAGCTCCCCTGGAGAAGGATAGGCTACCCATTCCAGTATTCTTGGATTTCCCTAGTGGCTCAGATGGTAAAGAATCCGCCTGCCTTGTGGGAGACCTGGGTTTGGCCCCTGGGTTGGGGAGATCCCCTGGAGGAGGGCATGGCCACCCACTCCAGTGTTCTTGCCTGGAGAATCCCCATGGACAGAGGAGCCTGGCGGGCTATAGTCCGTGAAATTGCAAAGAGTTGGACACGACTGGGCGACTAAGAGCAGCACAGTCTTTTCAGGAATTTTCTCCACAAACCTACTGAACAGTTGCAGAAAAGATTGGAAGGAATCCTAAGAAAGTGTCCAAATGTGGAGAGGGGACTGGGAGCTGCTGAAGGATGAGGGATGAATGACGAAGGATGAAGGAGCCACTGAAGGATGGCCCCAGGATTCCACCTGGACCCCTCTCACCAATTTTTTCCCATGGAATGAAAACTTTAATCTGTAGGGGAAAGGGCAACAAAGTGAGGTGCTTATAGTACACTAGGGAAAACCCACCCACTGCAGCTGGGCGAAAGGACAGAACACCATGCCGTTGGGGGAGGGGCAGGAATAAGAGACATGATGGGCCTGTAACTATGTCAGGGGAGCAGAAGTACGGAGATGATCATATCCTTGAGAAGCTACTTTGCTGAGAGTAACTACAAGCCATGACACCCCAGTAACAATGAGCATACACCTAATGCTAATGCTCAGATGCCATTCTTCAATGAGAGAAATCAGACTTCCTTAGAAAGGTGGTCCATTCCAGGGCAGAAGCAAGGAAAATACGGGATGATCCTGGTGCATTTTGAGGTGTCAAAAAGCAAAGAAGTGAGAAAAAAATTAGTTTCATTTCAAAAGGGCACAAGAGCCAAAAGAGCTATTAGCCAAATTTTCAGTATCATTTAAAAATTGTGCCGGGTCTTTGTTGCTGTGCAGGCCTCTCTCTAGTTGTGGTGAGTGGGGGCTACTCTTTGTTGCAATGCACGGGCTTCTCATTGTGGTGGCTTCTCTTGTTGTAGAGCACGGGCTTTAAGACTTTCAGACTTCAGTAGCTGTGTGAATGGGCTCGGAAGTTGCGGTTCCCAGGCTCTAGAGCACAGGCTCAATACTTGGGGTGCATGGGCTCAACTGCTCTGTGGTCCGTGGGATCTTCCTAGATCAGGGATCAAACTGGCATCTCCTGCATTAACAGGTGGATTCTTGACCCCTGAGCTACCAGGGAAGCTCCAAATTTGTAATAATTTGAGAAATGAAATAAATAATAAGAGTATTGGATTATAACCCAAAAAATGAAGTAAATATCTGTGAGTCTATACTGATATAAATAAATAACTGAATAAGTATATAAAGGGAGAAGGGATAAATTGTCCTTTTAGAACAATTTGAAATAATAAATGTTGATGGATTAAGGGAAGTAGAAAAATCACCATTAGAATACAAAAAAATCACAGTAAAAATTGTTGCAGTCAGGTTCCACTGATGGGTAGTAAAAATCAGTGAATGAATGTTTAAGGAGAAACAGAATATTCATTGCATCTCAAAGTGTCTTCCTCTAAATGTTTATTGCTTTAAAGGGAAAGATAGTAACTTTAGAGTGCAGAAATCTGGAAAATCCACCTTAGCCAAGTGATCTCCAGTAATTTGTACCAATATCATGCAGTCCCTGATGTGACGCACTGAAAGGAGCACCCTTTCTCACGTGGCATTCTTCCAAATAGAGCAAGACCTCAGTCTAATCATACTGTATATCTTAGCATCTCTGTCCACGTAAAATGTATGCCTAAGCCTATTACAAGTTATTTGAAGGTAAGGATGCCAAGTGTTTTTGTTATTTTCAGTTCTTCTAAAAAGGACATAAAATGCATTATAGGCAAAGCTTTAGAAGGAAAAAAGTACCATCCATAATGCTAATATAATACTAGTTTTTGACTATGACATGCAGTTCTGAGCGTCCTTGCTCCCAAGATAAAAGAGAATCACAAGGAATAAACACCAAACTTCATGAGGCCAAAATTTCTAACCAATATTTTTTCTTTTGCACTACTCTAACCATTTTTTTTGAAAGAGGGGAAAAAGACACCTATAATTCCACTCATAATCCCTCTTTGAATGTTCATTCTTGCCCTGTTTATATATTTTATACATCTGCAATCCCAGTATAGATGTCATTTTGTGTTGTTTTATTCACTTACACTGTTAACATTTTCCACATTTCTACATATTCTTCAAAGTTATTATTTTAATGCTTGTATCATGCTCTGTCATGTGAAAGTGTCATAATTTACACATACATTTCCCTATTGTTGTACATTTAGGCACTTAATGTCTTTTGATACTAAGTTCTGGAAGACTTTTTTATATAGGGGACCCCAAAAGGGACATGGGGCAATGAAACAGATAATCTCACTAATGCACTTTTATATAATACCGAAAAGAATTTCATGTGAACATTGCACATAATCATTCTCCATCAGAGGTAAGGACAGGGTCTGAAAATACAAACCAATGAAGTAAATTTACCAAATGGTTCAAATATTGCAGGACAGATTTGCAGGACTTGTATATTTCTGTTCACCTTTCAGTGTTGAACACTCAATCTTTCACAATATGGAGATGACACCACCCTTATGACAGAAAGTGAAGAAGAACTAAAGAGCCTCTTGATGAAAGTGAAAGAGGAGAGTGAAAAAGTTGGCTTAAAGCTCAACATTCAGAAAACTAAGATCATGGCATCTGATCCCATCACTTTATGGCAGATAGATGGGGAAACAGTGGAAACAGTGGCTGATTTTATTTTTTTGGGCTCCAGAATCACTGCAGATGGTGATTGCAGCCATGAAATGAAAAGACACTTACTCCTTGGAAGGAAAGTTATGACCAACCTAGACAGCATATTAAAAAGCAGAGACATTACTTTGCCAACAAAAGTCCGTCTAGTCAAATCTATGGTTTTTCCAGTAGTCATGTATGGATGTGAGAGTTGGACTCTAAAGAAAGCTGAGCACAAAAGAATTGATGCTTTTGAACTGTGGTGTTAGAGATGACTATTGAGAGTCCCTTGGACTGCAAGGAGATCCAACCAATCCATCCTAAAGATCAGTCCTGGGTGTTCATTGGAAGGACTGATGTTGAAGCTGAGACTCCAATACTTTGGCCACCTGATGTGAAGAGCTGACTCATTTGAAGAGACCCTGATGCTGGGAAGGATTGAGAGCAGGAGGAGAAGGGGACGACAGAGGGTGAGTCGTTTGGATGGCATCACCGACTCGATGGATATGGGTTTGGGTGGACTCCAGGAGTTGGTGATGGACAGGGAGGCCTGGCGTGCTACGGTTCATGGGGTCGCAAAGAGTCGGACACGACTGAGTGACTGAACTGAACTGAACTTTCATGTAACTGATGCTGAGTACTTTCATTGATGTGGATGTACTCCCATCCTCATTATTCCACCTCTGTGTCTGTCTTCACTTTGGATGAAAACTCACCTCAAAATGACCAAAATGGGTGGGATGGGAGAGGAGGGAACTCCAAGAGGGAGGGGATATATGTATGCATATAGCTGATTCACTTTACTGTACAGCAGAAATATACTCCAATAGCAGAAAAAAAATGTATTATTTCTAAGCTTTAACAATAGAGTTGTATGGTGGTAAGAAGCAAAGTACTTATATGCAAAGGAAATATGAAAGTGCCTTTGGTTGTAGAGAAGAGGCAAACAAAACAATCTTAGAGCTACAGCCACAAAGAAATAAAAATACTTTTCATTGTGGAGCAAGTCATATTCTTTAAGAATCCATGCTTTTCCAGTTGTTTCAAAACTAGATGAAAAATAAGCAAGCTTTTCAATATTTTCAAGTTGTTTATGGGGATAATTAGAAATTATTTTAATCTGTTGGGATATGAGAAACTCTCTCAAGTCTAGTAAAAAAAATCTTTGTAAAGAAATCAAGCTTTCTAAAGGGCCAGGTGTCTGCTCATTTATATAAAACTATGTGTTTTAAACTCTGAGTTCATCAAGGAGTTTTTAATCTTCTCTGATATGTTTTCCTTTTAAGTATCTTTCCCCTTTCTTTTTGATTATGTTCTTCATGGTTGGAGTGGTGATTAAAATTTTTTTAACAATATTCCAGTTTGGTAAATATTTTCATTTTTTGGTTTACTAGCCATGAAATTATATTTTCCCCTTCTTTGAAAGTTTTATTTTGCTAAGTTCTAGAATTCACCTGTGAGTAAACTCAAAATTTACATTTCTTTAATATATTCCAAGATGATATGATAATGTATTGGGCATTCTGTAGTGTCAGTACTATGTGTTGGTATAAAACTGGTATGAATTCTTTCCATTTATCCTTCTTGTGAGTATGTCAGTTGTTCCATCTAATTATTGATCTTTCATCAACTCTTAAAAATTATCAGCTATTATGCCTTCAAATATTGCTTCTTTATTATTATTTATGTTCTCTCCTTCTGGAACTCTGAGTAAATAAGCATAGAACATTATTTATTTATTTGCTTTTAGCTTCCCTGGGTCTTCATTGTTTGCCCAGTCTTTCTCTAATTGCGGTGGCTTCTCTTGTTGCAGAGCACAGGCTCTAGGAGAGCTGGCTTCCCTAGTAGCGTTCAGGCTCCTCAGTAGGTGCAGCATGCAGGCTCTAGGATGCATGGGCTTCAGTAGTTTTGGCATACAGTCTCAGTAGTTGCGCCTCCTGGGCCCCAGTCACTCAGTCGTGTCTGACTCTTTGCGACCCCGTGAACCACAGTACGCCAGCCTTCCCTGTCCATCACTAACTGCTGGAGTCCACCCAACCCATGTCCATTGAGTCAGTGATACCGTCCAACCATCTCATCCTCTGTCGTCCCCTACTCCTCCTGCTCTCAATCTTTCCCAGCATCAGGGTCTTTACAAATGAGTCAGCTCTTCACATCAGGTGGCCAAAGTATTGGAGTTTCAGCTTCAACATCAGTCCTTCCAATGAACACCCAGGACTGATCTCCTTTAGGATGGACTGGTTGGATCTCCTTGCAGTCCAAGGGACTCTCAATAGTCATCTCTAACACCACAGTTCAAGAGCATCAATTCTTCTGTGCTCAGCTTTCCTTATAGTCCAACTCTCACATCCATACATGACTACTGGAAAAACCATAGATTTGACTAGACGGACTTTTGTTGGCAAAGTAATGTCTCTGCTTTTTAACATGCTGTCTAGGTTGGTCATAACTTTCCTTCCAAGGAGTAAGTGTCTTTTCATTTCATGGCTGCAATCACCATCTGCGGTGATTTTGGAGCCCAGAAAAATAAAGTCAGCCACTGTCTCCACTGTTTCCCCATCTATTTGTCATGAAGTGATGGGACCAGATGCCATGATCTTAGTTTTCTGAATGTTGAGCTTTAAGCCAACTTTTTCACTCTCCTCTTTCACTTTCATCAAGAGGTTCTTTAGTTCTTCACTTTCTGCCATAAGGGTGGTGTCATCTGCATATCTGAGGTTATTGATATTTCTCCCGGCAATCTCGATTCCAGCTTGTGCTTCCTCCAGCCCAGTGTTTCTCATGATGTACTCTGCATATAAGTTAAATGAGCAGGGTGACAATATACAGCCTTGATGTACTCCTTTTCCTATTTGGAACCAGTCTGCTGCTCCATGTCCAGTTTAACTGTTGCTTCCTCACCTGCATATAGGTTTCTCAAGAGGCAGGTCAGGTGGCCTGGTATTCCCATGTCTTTCAGAATTTTCCAGTTTATTGTGATCCTCACAGTCAAAGGTTTTGGCATAGTCAATAAAGCAGAAATAGATGTTTTTCTGGAACTCTGTTGCTTTTTTGATGATCCAACAAATATCTATTAATAATCTGGCTTCCTAAGTAAGCATATATAACATAAAAATAGTTTAAGAAAATGAGAGTAATTCTTTAGTGTTGAGCCATGAAATATCTAGACTATATTTGTAAAAAGAAAAGCATTTGTTGTTTATCTGAAGTTGAAGTTAAACTGGGTATTTCACATTTTCATTTGTTAAATCTGGCAATTCTAAGAAATATTGAGGAGTACCATGCTAAGTAATGTGACATTCCTTACAATAAAATCAAGGACATACTTTGCCAGTTTGCAGTAGTCAGGTCCTGTAGAATCTAGATATTTTGCCAATAGTATGTCCCAGTTCTTCAGGTATCCCCTGATTCATAAGCATGGAAGTGTTAGCCCAGGTACCTGACTTTCTCCCAGATCATACACGTGTCATAAATCATGTATAACCTGAACATATTCTCATGCTTCTAAAGAACTCACTTACCAGCTTAATGGCTTGTTCCCGACAGTTTTGCAATGCAAGATTCAATTAATACCTTAGAAACATGACAAATTATTACTTGTCATAGACCTTTCCAGTGGGTTGCAAACTGTCACAATCATAAATGTGAAAAAGATGTGATCCTTGTAGCAATGACTTTCATGCTGGGGTTTTTTGAGTCCCAGGGATCTGGTGAGATGTTTCTAAGGCCACGATGAGGGTAAAGATTCAGTCCCTGATCGAATCCAGGTTGCTCAGTTTTTATCTGTAATATACATCTGGGTTCTTTACATATTTCATTTGAATAAAGTGTTCTGATGTTAATACATGATTTGAAAACTGATTATTTGGAGACATATAGGGTTTGTTGTGAGAAAACCTTGTATCTTACTCTGGTTTTGGCACTTATATTCCATGCAAACAGTGACTGTTTATTTAACCTCTCTAAACCTACTTCTCAAATGAGAAGAAAGATAATAAAAACTTTCCTCATAGGTTTTTAAAATTTTTTTTCTTTTTGTTGCTTTAAGAACACTTAACATAAGATATACCCTTTTAAAAACCTTTACATGCACAATACGGTATTATCAACTGCAGACATTGTGCTGTACAATGAATCTCTAGAACTTACTCATCTTGCACGTAGGAGACATTACACTTACTCCCATTTAAGAGTGATTCCGCACTTTTCTCTCCCCCAGCCTGTGGCAGCCACCATTCTACTCTCCATTTCTGTGGTGTATTTTAGATATCTCCCCTGGGACAGAGGAGCCTGGTGGGCTGCCGTCGATGGGGTCGCACAAGAGTCGTACACGACTGAAGTGACTTAGCGGCAGCAGCAGCAGCATATAAGTGGAATCATGCAGAATATGTCTTCTGTGACTGGTTTATTTCACTTAGTATGTCCTTTAGGTTCACCTATGTTGTTGCATAAGGAAGAATTTCCTTTTTTAAAAGATTGAATAATATTCTATTCTATATATATGCCATATTTTATTTATCCATGCATTCGTTGATGAACATTTAGGTTTTTTCTGTATCATGGCTGTTGTGAAATAGTGTTGCAATGGACATGGAAGTGCAGATAGCTCTTCAAGATCTTGATTTTAATTCCTTTGACTGTGTACCCAGAAGTGGGGTTGCTAGATTGTATGGTAGAAAAAATGAGATAATTCATTAAAAATGTTTAGAATAGCAGCTGGTACATAGTAAATAAACAATAAATGTTTGCTATTGTAATTATTTTATGTAGAAAGTAATCTTTGATTCATTTAATAATTTGTTGAACTAATATTCAACTAATTATAGTGTCTATTTTGAGCCAGTAATGAATATACTTTTTCTCATGTAGTCTTCACAAATGCATGCTAAAGTAGTTTCATCCTCATCCTATGGGGAGAAAATTGAGACCTGGGCAGACTGGTGAGCTGCCATGTTCATTCAGCAGTAAGTGGCAAACTGGAGTTTTAAAATTGGGTGGCCTGAGTTCAAGTACAATATTTTTCCTATTAAACCCAAACATCTCCAGAGTCAACAGGGAGCACATTGATCATGTGATTTATGATGTAATTTAGATTTTTAGATCTATGGATTTTGTAGTTTTGCAGAGAAGTTGTGTTATTAAATGGTTGCCCAGTGTCTTCTCTCTAAGCATCAATATTAATGTGATTAATATAAATCATCAGAAAAATTTTTGAGGGCCTTTGTGTCAGCTGCTCTCTGATTACTTCCTTCCTGGATTCTGGAGGACTGTTATTTGCTGCATTAATTCATGCAGACTTCAGGAGTGAAAAAAAGTTCTTTGTTACCTTACCCTTTGACAGGTCGTGCTTTACTTTCCTACAGTTATTTCTGTAGGTTAATGATATCAAAGAGCATTCTGTAGTAGAAAAATGAACTGCTTCTGATAAATATATCATCAGAGCAAATCATACCAAGTAGGGCTTCTTTTCTATACTGCTGAAATACACAAATGCCCTTTTTTTTCAAGTATTAAAATATTTTCTAATTATCTAATACCATAACAGGTTATTTTAGTCATTAGGAATGGCAGCCCAGAGTCCCTTCATCAGGGATTTTTTGTCTGCTGGTGAACTGGCATCAGTTTGAAATGTTCTTTCTTCCACTGAATTTGCATATCCCAATGAGTGGTTAATGTAACAGTCATCTCCTCTCTCTTTAGTTCCTATAACATTGTTGCAGTGCATGAAGCATCATTTTGTGTCTGGTGCTTTACACAGATTAATTCACTTAACTTTTATTACAACTCAGCGAGGTAGGTCTTATTCCATCTTAAAGATGAGGAAACTGAAGCTGAGGGAGTTAAAACTGCTCACTTAAAGTTTCACTACGTGTACATGGAGCAGCTAGAATTGATTCTCAGACTTTTTTAGTTCTAAAGCTGAAGATCTTTCCTGATGTAAATACAAATAAACTCAAATATTGAACAATTTCACAAATGATATACATGGTCACAAGTATATAGGAAAGCACCACGTAGGGTGCAGTGGAAATCAGTGTGATAAATATGGTAACAGTGAGCAGTTTTTGAGGGGTTATTATGAGCTAAGCATTGTGTAGCATATTACAGACACTAACTAACTTACGCAACTTAAAATCCCGTAAGGTATTTTTTATACCCAAGTTACATGTGAGACAACTGAGGTGTAGATAATTAGGTCACTGTCACAACATTCTGGGCTTCCCCGGTGACTCAGGCAGTAAAGAATCTGCCTGCAATACAGGAGACCTGGGTTCCATCCCTGGCTCTGGAAGATCTCCTGGAGAAGGGAGTGGCTACCCACTCTACTATTCTTGCCTGGACAATTCCATGGACAGAGGAACCTGGTGAGCTATAGTCCCTGGGGTCAAAAAGAATTGGACATGACTGAACAATAAACACACACACACACCCACACACACACACACACACACACATGACATTCCACATTTATTAAGTGGGGGAAGCCTTGGGTTTTGCCTTGATTCTGTGTCATCAAAGGCCTTGTTTTTACTCCTGGATGATTCTAGATTTTGGTTCTAATCATTCCTTTCCTTAATTAATATCTTGCCAGGTCCTGAATCTGTGCCATATTTTGGATGCTGACAGAAACTGTGTATTGATTTAGCCTGAAGGGTGAAGTCTAGTTTCTAAATTGAGGCGTCCCTTGTATCTCCTGGAAAAAGAAAGTTCTTCTATACTTAATCCAGTATCTTTGCTGCATGGCTTGTAAATAAGGCTTAGTTATAGTTTGGATAATGTATTTTTCTATTATTTAGAAATAATCTTGATTATATTTTTAGAAATACAGGTTATTTTCCAAATACTTCTAATTTTATTACTATGCATTATTTATAACATTTTTTTTGGAAAAAGCTCTTTGTGAGAAACCTATATTTTAAAAATAGAGTTTTGTCATGATTTTTAAAAATACAAACCATTAAATTACTATTCTATTACAAATCTTTTAACCACTTTCTATATCTTACTTTCAATTTTCTTTTGTTTTAGCCGTTAAAAATTTGAATGTCTTTATGCATTAAATACTGTGTCAGATATTTTTTAATGAGCTTTTAACAATCCTATCCATACTTGGTGATTTCACTGTACTTTAAATTACTCATCTTTGGGATCTACCCCTAATGATCAAGGGATTTCATAATAGCACGGCACTTGTTAAATAAAAATATCTCAAAGTAGCAATAACTCTGACTTATGTAGTGTTTATGTAAGTTGTACCAGGTACCTTTCTAAGTGGTTTATACATACTGACTCATCCTCAACACAGCATATGACAGATGGAGAAAGAAAGGTACAGGGAACGTAGTGGCTGCCGAAGGCATATGGTGAATGAGGGTAGGCTGGACTTGAAACAAGGCAGGTATCCTCAGGACTCTGCCCTGAACCATTACATCATGTAGCAACACATAGTAATGAAAGCAAGTAATTGAAAGCATTAAAATCAGTTCATGATGTTTCCAGATTGTCACAGGATAAATCTTGTAGAATCCAGTTTATCATTATAGCACCAATAAATCATTCATCCATTGAACAAACGTTTATTGAGCCTTTGCTGTGTGCTTGTTGCTGTGTGAGGCATGTGTGTATGTTGTATGTTGAACCCATGTCTCTTATGTCTCCTGCATTGGCAGGTGGGTTCTTTACCACTAGCACCACTTGGGAAGCCCTGTGTGAGTCATGACATTGACATTGAAGCCGCTCAGTCGTGTCCGACTCTTTGCGACTCCATGGACTGTAGCCTACCAGGCTCCTCCATCCATGGAATTTTCCAGGCAAGAGTACTGGAGTGGTTTGCCATTTCCTTCTCCAGTAGATCTTCCCGACCCAGGGATTGACCCTGGGTCTCCTGCATTGTAGGCAGACGCTTTACCGTCTGAGCCACCAGGGAAGTCCTGTCATAGATGCTGTAAATAAATAGAATCCCTGATTTCATGGAAGATTCAGCCTGCTTAGGGACACTGAGTTTTAAACAAGTTGTTGCAGCATGATGTGTGATAAGACAAGGATGTTCCAGGAGATGGAGGACTCAGCCATGTCTATGCATCAGGAGGGCTTCTTTGAGGAGGTAACATTCCCACTGAAACTTGAAGGATAAGTTAGAAGTAAATCAAAGTGAAAGTCACTCAGTTGTGTCCAACTCTTTGTGATCCCATGGACTATATAGTCCATGGAATTCTCCAGGCCAGAATGTTGGAGTGGGTTGCCTTTCCCTTCACCAGGGGGTCTTCCCAACCCAAGGATCAAACCCAGGTCTCCTACATTCTTTACCAGCTGAGCCCCAGGGCCGCCACCGGGGAAGTAAATCAAGCAAGAGGCAATAGCAGAGGTATTTATAGGTGAAGGTAGCAGGCGTTGGGGGTGGTTATAAGCCAGATAGAACCACCTGGAGCCAGCAGACAAGGCTATGTGTGGAGAAACAGGAGAAGTAAGGTTGAAGAGCGGAGCAAGTCAGCTCGTGGGCAGCTCTGAAGCCATGTTAGAGAGTTTCCTCTTTATCTCAGAGGCAAAAGGAATTCCCATGGAAGTGTTAAAATGTGGGGAGTGACCTGTTTAGATTTGCATCAGAGGAAGAACGTTCTGGCTAAGTGGAGAGTAGATAGAAAGCCTGTGTGTGTGAGGGGCACGTCTCTAGTCAGAGAAGCCAGTTAGGAGGCTGTAGTCTAGTAACAGTGGTGGTCAGGTCTAGAGCATTAGTGGACATGTAGAGAATTGGAGGAGCTTCCCTGGTGGCACAGCCGGTAAAGAATCTGCCCACAATGTGGGAGACCCAGGTTCGATCCCTGGATCGGAAAGATCCTCTGGAGAAGGGACTGGCTACCCACTCCAGTATTCTTCCCTGGAGAATTCCATGGACAGAGGAGTCTGGAAGGCTGCAGTCTATGAGGTTTTAAAGAGTTGGACACGACTGAATGCCTTTCACTTTCACACTTTCACTCAGAGAATTGGAAAGATTTAAGAGACACATAGAAGGAAAAAATTGGTAGGACTTAACAAATGACTGGGTGTGAGAATGAGGAGTTGAGGGTCAGATGTTTCTGGCTCTGGTCAAGAGGAAGATGCTCATGCCATTTCCAGAGATAAAGAATGCTGTATGCATAGACCATGGAGGAGAGGTGAAGAAAATTGCATTATCTCCATGTGCTCAGTGTTAGGTGCCTCAGACATCTGAATGTAGATGGTAAGAGCCTACATCAGTGCACAAGTGCACAGTAGGTGCTTAATAAATATTACTGAATTGGATGAATGTATGGTTGGCAGTGGGGTATATGCATTTGGAGCTCAAAATCAGGCTTGCAGAGATAGAGATACAATTTCTAAAATAATAGCATATAGATGACAATCAGAGCCAAGATAGTACTGAGATGTGGGAGTGTGACAAGTGAGAAGAGCAGAGGCCTGGGATTGAGCCTTGGGCAGTGCCAACATTCAAGCACTAGTCTGAGGAAGAGGAGGCTGTGAAGAAGTGGCCAGCAAGAGAGGAGGATTATCACAGGAATGCTGTGTCACAAAAGCAGAGGGAATGGACTGTTTTCAGAGATTGGAGTGTCAAGTGCCTCCAGCAGATCAAGCAGCATAAAAACTGAAAAACATCTCTTAGATTTAGAAATAAGAAAGTCACTGATGACCTAGTAGCATCAGAGAGTGATGAAGGTTGAAGCCAGTTGGGAGTGGGTTGAGAAAATGAAGACAGAAAATATGGACACCTTGTAAGAGAATATTGGCTTGCATGGAAGAAGAGATAACAAGAAATAAGATCAATAAAAATGTTACAACACTTTCATACCTTTTTCCCTTTCTCTTTTTGAGTAATTCAGTTTTAAAGCTATTGGGTGGGGGTGAAGCAAGAACTATTCACACGAGAGGGTAGCTAGTGGGGGACGCTGGAGCCCAAGCAGGTTGAGGCATGCACACATGTGGGGAGTGGGGGTGGAGATGCCTCATTTGCAATGTCCTAAGTTTTCCAGTAGTCATGTATGGATGTGAGAGTTGGACCATAAAGAAGGCAAAGTGCCGAAGAATAGATGGTTTTGAATTATGGTGCTAGAGAAGACAGCAAGGAGATCAATCAATCCTAAAGGAAATCAACCCTGAATATTCATTGGAAGGACTAATGCTGAAACCGAAGCTCCAATACTTGGCCATGTGATGTGAAGAGATGACTCATTGGAAAGATTGAAGGCAAAAGGAGAAGAGAGTGGCAGAGGATGAGATGGCTAGGTAGCATCACCGACTCAATGGACATGAATTTGAATAAAACCCAGGAGATAGTGAAGGACAAGGAAACCTGGCATGTTGCAGTCCATGGGGTCTCAAAGAGCCAGACACAGGGACTGAACAACAACAAAGCCCAAAGAGAAGATAGGGCTGGACAGGACGAGTTTGACGAGGAGTGGGCTTCATGGGCTGTTGGATCCTGAGCAAGGTTAAGTGGGCATCTTAGTCTGGATTCTCCAGAAAAATGGAATCGATAGGAGATAGAGAAGTAGAGCCACTGAGCGATATTTACTATAAGGAATTGGCTCTCGTGATTAGGAAGCTGAGAAGTTCAAGACCTGTAGTCAGCAAGCTGGTGACCCAGAAGAGCCCATTGGTATAAGTTTCAGTCCAAGTGCGAATGCAAATCTGGAAGTCCAATGTGCCAGCTCAAAGACAGGAAGGCAGAAAGCAAGAAGTTTTTTGCTCAGCCTTTGATTTCATTCAGACCTTTGACAAACTGGGTGAGGTCCACCCACATGGAGGAGGGCAATCTGCTTTACTTAGTGAATGAATTCAGTGTTAATCTCATCCCTCACAGACACACCCAGAAATAATGTTTAAATAAGTATCTGGGCAGCCCAGGGCCCAGTCAAATCCATACATGAAATTAACATCACAGTTGTCAATATATGAGGATACGTCATTATATGTCAATGTATGAGGAATTTGAGAGTCCAAGTCAGGTGAGGAGTGTGACTATATGAGGGGGCGGGGAGAGAAGGCCTGTTAGGTGCTAGAACACACATGAGCTAAGAAGGGCGTCTATGAAGGGGGAGTCTGGTGTAAGAGTCGCAGCTTGGCAAGGCGAGCATGCTGTCCACACAGAGAAGTGACTTACGAGAGGGATCAGGGCCCAGGGAGGAGAAGCGGAGTGTTGACACCGGGAAAGTCAGCATGTGGTATAGGAACACAGTGATGTGGGGTGTGAGGAGGGTGTCATAGAGAGGAGAAGATAGCTGTGGTGCTGGTTTATTGGCTGCACTCAGGAAGGCTGAGCAAATGTGTAGCATCTCAAACTGGGCTTTCCCCAGTGTGAACATGCTCTTCAGGCTCATTTGGCCTCTGACGTCCTATACCAGGCCAGCCATCCGTGCAGACGGCTCTCTTGCTTTGCCCCACCCAATGGTTTTAGGACTGAGCTATCAGAAACGAAAAGAGAAAAGGAAAGGAAAAAGAAAAGGAAAAGAAAAGAAAAAGAAAAAGAAAAGAAAGAATTGTGATTTTTAAATCAATCTTATTTTTTGTTAACTCTTCACAACCAATATCCTCCTACAAGCTGTCCATATTTGATGTAAATATGTGTATATGTGTGTTGTTGTTGTTTTTGTTTAGTAGCTAGGTCATGTCCAACTCTTTGTGACCCCATGGACTGTAGCACAGTAGGCTCCTCTTTGCATGGAATTTTCCGGGCAAGAGTACCGGAGAGGGTTGCCATTTCCTACTCCAAAGGTGCTGGTGCTCAGTTGTGTCCGATTCTTTGTGGCCCCATGGATTATAGCCTGCTAGGCTCCTCTTTGCATGGAATTTTCCAGGCAAGAACACGGGAGTGGGGTGCCATTTCCTACTCCAGCTGATCTTTCCTACTCAGGGTCAAACCTGCGTCTCTTGCATGTCCTGCGTTGGCGGCTGGGTTCTGTACCACTGGTGCCTTACATGGATTCTTTCCCTAGCTCTCCCCAGGGGAAAGATCCTGGGGCAGCAACCCCCACTAGAGCAAGGGGGACATCCGGAGTCTGCATCTCGGCCTCTAATACCAGGAACCTGGAAGCGTGGCAGGCTCGGCAGGAAAATCTTTTTTAGAATGGGAGAACCTACATGTAGTAGTTCTGCACACAGAAAGCAGAGACCAGTAAAAGGGAAAAGGCTGAAGAACAAAAGAGCAGGAGGTGGGGAATTACACTTAAAAGTCCTCTGAATGCTTTTATGAGGATACTGGTTTTAAGTTTATGACTGACTGGCAACTCTTGAAACAGATGAAGGCCATATGTAGGTAGTGGAATAGAGTGGTTAAGAACTTGGGTCATGAAGTCAGGATGCGTGAATTTCTGTTCTGGTTCCATTATGTTTAGACTTGATATTGGGAAAGTAACTCAATTTCTCTGCCCTGATTCTTTATATTTAAAATGAGGGATCATAAAAATACCACTTATCAAATGATTAAATGAATCAATACACATAGGAACCCTGGAAAGTGCCTGACTCGTGGTAATAATAAATGTTGATGGGCTAATCTATTAATAGAGGGATCTGAAAAGCTTTTTCAATAGTTAAAGTGAGAGACAATGAGCACTTGAACCAAGGTGGGGACTAAATTGTTATGCTAAGAAGGGGCTAAATTTGAGATGTATGAGGAGCTGAACATGGGGAGACTTGGTAACTGGATTGGAGTAAGGGAGTGTTTTTGAGGAACCTGATGGGTGGTATTGCCACTCATTAAAATGGGAGATGGTGAGCTGAAGAACTTGAATTCAGCTCAATGTGTTAAGACTCAAGTGTAAAGGTAGAGATACCCCACAAATAGTTGTGTATCTGAGTTTGTGTTCTGGAGAGAAGTAATGAACTACACAGCCTATAGCTAAACCATGAGAATAGATGAGGGCATTGGGCAGAAAGTAGAGCTGAAGATTTGAGGTATGTGAGTTCAGTTTGGCACAGATTCTGTAAAAAAGAAAACTCAAAAATAAACAAAAAAGCTGTGTAGGGGCAGTTGTGGGTTAGGATGAGTTAGAACTCCAATTCATGCCAAGGGACAGATGGTGTTCCAATTCTGATGATGGTAAGGTAGCTTGAGAGTGAAAAGGAATGTCTTCAATACATAGTGAGAGATTTTAGGAAAGTTAGATACAGTTTTCATCAGCTTATCCCAAACACTAAGGCTTTATAATTGATTATGTTCACACATGATGGCCATAATGTTTTTCATTGACTCATTTTGCCCAGAGCTAGACAGAAAGTCAGACTGGGCAGACCCACTGTTGCAATCAACATGGCTAATGTTTGATCCCATCTTTGGTTGATAGTTATGCCTCAAAAGTCCTGGCCAGGCACCCCTATGTGGCACTGTGCCTTCCTAGCAGATGGGAATGAGGGTAGTTATTCAACAACTTGGTATATGCATCAATTTTAATGATTAAAACAGGATTTTCTGTGCAGAGTGTCTAGGCATGAGGTTGAAAGGATAAAATGTCACTATATCTGCAGCATGGAAATGGATTAGTGCTGAAATCTTAACAATTGCTTATGCAAGTTAAAAGTTTGTTAAATTTCACTCTGGGTTTGCGTTCATCTGGGAACTTATGATAATGAATCCTTTTGGTCCCAATTTGGCTCTCTAGAGTAAGAACACTTACAAATCCGTTTAATAACCCAGACTGACTTTTATCTCTGAACTGATGAATCAGGTGCAAAAAAGTGGAATGTAGATCTTTGTGTGTGTCTTTCATCACATTGCTTTTGCAGAAGACAGCATAATTTTGGAGCTGTTCTAAATGTAAGGAAGATCTAATATACAGCATGGTGACTAATAAAACTGTATTGTAAAATTGAAATTTGTAAAAGGGTAGATCGTAAGTATTCTCATGTCACATGAAAATAATGGTAATTGTGAGTGATGCATGTGTTAATTAACTTGATTTTGGCAATCATTTCACAATATATACATGCAGTAAAGATCACATTGTATACCTTTAACATATACAATTTTGTCAAGTATACCTCATTAAAGCTGGAAAATAAAATACAGGTAAGGGGAAATACAAAATTAAAGAAAATATATCAAGGATTTCACTACATAAAACATTTTAAAGCTTAAAATATATAAGCAATAATAAAAATTTTCCCACAGAGTGAGAATGCTATGGCCATGTTTACACATTTAAGGTAAAAATGAGAATTCAAGAAAATTTGCAGATATTTACGGGAAAAGGAATTTTACTCAATCACAGTGATTTTTGGTTAAAATTCCTTTCTGCATAAGGTTTTCAGTGCTTTATTTTGCTTTCAGTATAGTATACTACCATATATGCATATATATATATATAATATATATAGCTATATGCATGCATGCTGAGTTGCTTCGGTTGTGTCTGACTTTTTGTGACCCTATGGACTGTGGCCTGCCAGGCCCCTCTGTCCATGGGATTCTCCGGCAAGAATTCTAGAGTGGATCGCCATGCCCTCCTGCAGGGGAGCTTCCTGACCCCAGGGATTGAACCTGCATCTCTTTTGTCTCCTACATTGATAGGCAGATTCTTTGCCACTAGCACCACCTGGGAAGCCCATGTATATAGTTATAATGGTATGTGTGGTAGTATATTTCAGTTTTCTATTCCTCTGTAACAAATGGCTCCAAAACTTAGGGCTTGACATAACTGTTTCTTTTACTGATGACTCTGGGTCAGGAAGGCCTCTGCTTGGCGGCTCATCTCTGCCGCACGTGTTGTCTCAGGATGGCTGGGGCTAGAGCATGCACTCCAAGGTGGCTTCGTCTCTCATGTCTGGCGCTCCTTGGCGCTCCTGTCTCATTCTCAGCTTCTTTCTCTCTCTTTCATTACGTGGTGAAATTACAGGCTTCAGAGCCTTTCCGTGTGATTTGGACTTCTCACAGCATGGTGATGTCACTGTAGTCTCTTGGTTTAAAGAGGCAGGAAACAAATAATTCCTACATAAGGGTGACAGCCGCACCTGGCCCAGCATCAGTTCTGCATTCTATTAGTTGAGGCAGATACAAAGCCTAGTGGATGTAAGAAAATCGAGAAATAAATTCCACCACCTTGTGGGAATATGACAAGAAAGGAGTGTGCCTGGGTGATACTGCTGCTATCATCTTTAAAATATGCATTAGGCCACGGAGCAGAGCCAGGGAGACACTGCAAGGATCCAGTGCTTCTCCTAAAGTGTGAGCTACAGACCATCTGTGTTAGAATCACCTGGAGGGGCGGTGATTTAATATGTAGAGATCTGAGCCTCACTCCAGACTTACCAGATCAGAATCAGAATCTCTATGAGTGGGATTCTGTGGCTTCAACAAGCCCCCAGATGACAATTATGTGCACTAAGGCAGTGGAGAGTTATTTCTGAGCCTGGCTCTGGAGATGGAAAGACCTAGATGCAATGTGCCTGCCATCAACTAGCTGTGTGGCCTTGGAATTGCCTTCATTCTCTTAGGGACAGGTTCCTCATCTGCAAATTGTGCCAAGAGATAGTACCCGCTTCCTGTGTTGTTTCTGAGAACAAAATAACATACCCCAGAGGTTGGAACTTTGTCAGTACATTACTAACGAATGTTTAGTGAGTTAGTGGGTTTCATTCTCCAAACAGATGATTCTTCTTTAGTGTGTAGTGAGGTTTTATCCACATGAATGACCTGGACCTGTATTATGGCCACAGTTAAATTCACCAGTGTGCCCATCTGTCAATGGTGTGTGTACACTTTCTCACTAGAAGCCAACAGGTGAACAAGTATGGACTTTCCTGTCTGTTTAGAGTTGAACTGATTCATTTATAATAAAGAGCTAACTTACTGAACTGTAAGAAGCATGCTACTTGACAATAACCTTGAAATTGCTTGAAAATTGTTCAGTGAAATAAGTGGGTGCAGTGTGGACAGTAAAACACTCTTAGCATTCCATAATTGGATGAATTTCAAATATGTATTGACATAGTCCCTACAAACTCAAGACCTGGTGTTAACATGATGGTAGGACTGAAGCATTTGGTGAGAGGTAAAGGAGGGCTGATGTGACAATTAGCAGGATAAAGAAACTAAAGGCTCAATTTCATATGTTTGTTGACACTTTGTTATAATAGAATTATAATTTAAAATATTAGGCATGGGCAATTATGAATAAGTTTTGAAACACCTAATATGTTGTTGGAAAGCTTCATGCTTAGAATGTCAACTGAAGCCTCAGAAAAGGCTCAACATATTTGATTCTCCTCTAGATGTCAGCTGCAACAGATGCAAGGCTGTAGCATCTGAAAACTGGGCGCCGTGCATTTGTGACAACGAAAGAGGTTCAGAAGAAGATGGAAAGCACCCAGGGTCTGTTTCCTGTCCCTGAAGAGCACCTGAGGTAAGGGTCTTCTTTAAAAGTCAACATACTTGAACTCTTGTCCTTCAATGTGTTTTGTATGACTCAGAACAAAATAAGAAAGTGGTCCCGGGAGAGGTCCATTTATAATGACATACTGAAATTTCACACACCCTGTGAATTTTCTGTGTGTTGTTGGTCCTTTAAAAAAAATGACCCTCTTATTTATGCAGCAACTATTCTTCTAAAGCACTTTAGGCTTTGTGGCTGACAGTGATCTCTATATACCTATCTAACAAATTTTGAAAGTATTCCTAATTTCTATTTCTTTATGTTCCATCATGTGTTTATTCCTTCTCTTCCTTTTCTAATTTTCTGAAACTGCTGCTTAGATTTGTTTATTTATCTTCTCTATCCATTTTTGTTTTGACCTCCATCCATCCAATTTATTCAATGTTTGCCCTTGGAAGCAATGACAGTCCAACAACAACCAAAACAATGACAAGAAAATGAGTTAATTTTGTTGAGCATTTGCAGTGTATCAAATGCTACAACTTCCTTTCTTCCTCTCCTTTTACCAGTGCTTCTCTTCCCATACAGACAAGTATGTCTTTTTTTTTTTTTTTAAATGAGGAAATTCATTTTTTAAAAAAAAGTTGATTTATTTTTGACCGCACTGGGTCTTGCTACACTCAGGTTTTCTCTAGTTGGGACAAGTGGGGGCTTCAAGTTGCTGTGTTCAGGCTTCTCACTGCGGTGGCTTCTCTTGTTGTGGATCACGGACGCTGGGTGTTCAGGCTTTGAAGGTTGTGGCTCCTGGACTCTAGAGGCTCAGTAGTTGCCCCGCAGCATGTAGAATCTTCCCAGAATAGCGATTGAACCCGTGTCCCCTGCATTGCCTGGTGGATTCTTAACCACTGGATATCCAGGGAAGTCCCAGACACTTTTGTCTTATACTTTTAACTGTGGAAGTGAATTTTCCTCCTTTTGTGATATATCATATCCTCATCAGAGCCATGAACACAAGTCATGAGTGTACTCTATTATTCTGCTTCAGTATTTAAAATATAGGAAAAAGAAACCATCTTATAGCAAAGAACAAATATGCTTGCTAGGTACACATCTAATCCCAGGCATCATATCTAATAATGTCATTACTTTATTGTTTATTTTATTGTTAATATCTTGTGGCCAGGAAAGGGAGACGTTTTTCCTTTGGCTTTCTTCCTGCAGAAACAGAGGACCAGAGGAGTTAACTAGATAAAATGAAGCTCCTTTTACTTTGTTGAAGCTGAGATGAGTGCTCCGTGTGCCAGGAAAAGAGGAGATCCAAGAGTTAAAAGAAGTGGCCTCAATGAGCACTTGAGCAGAGAGCTTCCTGATTGCCTGTCTGCCATCTCCTGGGCATCCCCAGCTGTTGAGAGTCTGTGGGAGGAGAAACTGCAGGGAGATGCCCTTCCTTTCTGCCGTGTGCCTGAGTGTGGTTGTTTTCATTCCTCCCAAATCAGGCATAACCTGAGAATCACATTGCAGTGCAAATTGCAGAAGTGAGCAGAACGCTGATTCTCTCTGAGAGAGTCCATCCTTGATAATTCTTTCATGCCTAATATTTTTATGAAATCATTGTAGAGCTTGGCCATCGAAGTGTATCCTAAAGAAATTTATTTAGATTTCTTCTGTGCAAGTACAAATTATGAGACTCATAAGAGGTCTTTGTTTACCAAGGTTTTGAAAAATGAAACAGAGGAAGAAGTATTTTCAACGATTTTGGATAACAGTAAAATTAAGTCTGTCTAAGAGGTTGTATTTTCTGTACTGTTGCTTGAGAACCTGCCACTTCTCCACGAAACTTGGATCTTAGCTGTCAGGACAGGACATAAGCATGACTCAAGCAATTTGTATTTTAGGCAGACACATAAATTCATCTCTAAAGAGTCAGAAAATGGAAGGAAGCTGCAATGATGGTGGCTTGAATGAAACGAACAAGGAACGATGTGGGTTGCCTCATAATAGAGTCTAGCTCAGGACTAACCGCTGCCATAACTGATTCCTTTGGAGGCCTTTGAAAGAGCCTTGCCTTCAGAGGGAAAGGGAGAAGGGAGACACAAATTAGCATGAATTACATCAGGTGTTTTCCACCTGTTACCTTTACTCTAGTTGATGAAGCCAATAGTATTACCCAAAATTTGTAGTCAGTGAAGTCACTTTGTTGCTAAGTGGTAGAGACAGGATTTGAACTTGCTTCTCTTAAGTGTGTGTTTATTCCACTGCTTCTTGCTGCTTCCCTCAGAAACTATGTGCTTAGAATTTCTTCCTTAAATAATTGGAGCTACTAATAACATCGAGACAGGCAATTTTCTAGCTCCGATTTGAGCCCAGAATAGTTCTCCCTATCCTTTTTATGTATGTGTGTGACCCAGTGTACCGGGCTTACTCATTATTAGATAAACATTTAAACTGCAGTGTATCTTGCCTAATTTTGCTAACCCAAATAAACTTGAACTTCTTTTCCCTATGTCTCTAGATCAAATGATTATTCTACTATAGAACTTTCATATGTTTTAAAGGCATTATTGGAAGTGGGTATTTGTTGTGCTATTATTCCAGATATTTTGTTTCACTGGAAATTCCCACCTAGTGGAAACTTGATGGCTCTATCATGTCCTGCAGAAATTGTCAGCTTGCCTAAGCAGCCTTCTGCTCTCGTGTCAGCGTGGAGTTTCTACTCTTAAAGAGGGGTCATCTTCATTTTGGTCCATTCTGATTCATGATGTAACACCTCAAATAAAGGAGTGTGGCTGTTCACTAGAATCTGTGCCAGCCCCTATCCATATCATGTGGTTACTTCATAATGATGCCCTGTCACTGAAAATGGGATTTTTGCATGAGTGCATCATAGAACTGCATCACCCTGTTAGAAACAGTTTATTTTCCTCCAGATTCATAGTCCAAAAAAAAAAGAAAAAAGACACAAGAAGTGACATATTAGATGCCTCAGTACCTTGATTTCATTTTTGGCTTTGTCATAGCTTGCATATAGATGGCAGAAAATTAAGGTGCCCAGCCTTCAATTTTTTGACAGTTATAATCTTACTTGTGTAAGAAAGGGACTTACCAAGAAACCAGCACTGGTTATTCCTTTTCCTTTCCTCTGCACGTCCTGAGAATGAATCAAAGGTCTGGGAGCTAATCTGCAAGGGTAAGAAAACCTGGGCAGCTAAACCTGTTTGCAGCATCTATGGAACCTGGACTCTTTGCAGCACCTGATTCTGGAGCTGTAGATGAGTTAATATTAAAAGTATGGTGTGATCTGTCAGCCTATGTTGTGATATACTGCTGCTGGAGGAATTGACACATGCTCTGAGAGCTTCTTTTCAGGATAAATTCCAGTGACTCTCCTCTATTTTAGCAGCTCAACATTCTGCATTTGGGCTTAACTGCATCCTCAACCCTCTGCTCTAAATCTTCCTCTTTTCGTGTGTTGATATTGTTTCTATTAGGAAAGCATTTCTAGCAGATTTTTCTCTCTGGAGAAGACTGTCTTTTTGCTTCTGCATTATTTCAAACTCACGGATGGGCAGATTCAGAGTCAAGGGAACAATTTGCAGGACTCACTTTTTCTCCTGGTATTAGGTATGATCTAGTTGTGGTTTGTATCTACTGCTTTTCTGTAGGTGGTAATAGACACACACCATGAAAAAGTCTAATAAATTTTTGTTTTCAAAAAGATTTCCTGAAAGCTAGTTTCTTACAATAGTCACGGGGGATCACTCCCTAAATTCAAGCAATCAACATGCTGCCTTTTGAGAACACTTAACCATCTGACCTCTAGTCTCCATCTTTGTTCTTCCTTTCCCAACACCCCAATATCTTAATTCAGTATTTGATGGATCATTGCTATAGCTCCTTATACCTCACTCCTCTTTCAATACTTATCCATTTTCCCTTATTGAAGGTAACTTTCTAAGAAACAAACATGATCACATTAGGTCCCTTGCCTGAAATACTCATGAGTATCCCCTTTGCCTGTAGGATATGTTGTGATTTTCTTAGCATGACTCTCATCATCTGACCACAACCTGCCTTTTAATATGCAGACATTGCTTTTCTAGCAAATGAGGAAAGATATATTAAAACTTGAAAAGTTTAAAAAGAATTTAGGCAGTGTATTGTTTCCCCTGATCTGGGTTAGGGCAGAACCAGCAATTAGATTAAAGCTAGTGGGTCTGATATAGATGCAGGGAAAATTAAGATGCAGTATTTGATGGGTAGGCATAATCCATATGGAGCAGGAAATTTTAAGTAAAAAGGGAACAGGGAACAGCACAAGTAAATGCATAAAAATTGAAAAACACATTAAATGTTTAAATTATGGTGAATAAAAATGTTTGACTAAAAAGGAAATTATATGTCTGGAAATAGAAAGCAATATGGGCAGAAATGGTTTTGGGACAAAGCATGGAGGATCTGAAGTGCCAGAGTAACAGGTCTGAACATGACTCAATAGGCAATAGGGTGCTATTGGAAGAGTTTTTACAAATTTAGTTTGCGCTACTTCTTGTACCTACAGGGTAAGGTTCTGGGTGGGATATTGGATATATGGGTTTGTCCTGATCCCAATCCTTTCCAGGTTAAATTGAAAAATTTCAAAGTCACCATTTTTGAATTTTGGGGATTTTCCCCTATGGAGAGACATGAAATCTGCAAAGTTAGACTCCTGAATGAACAAGGTTGGTAACTAAATGATAAACTTTCAAATTCCACCTGAGATGATGTGCCCGTGTGACCTTCACCCTCAATCTCGTCTGTGTTTTCATTCATAGGAGGGATGTGAGTGGAATATGTGAGCAGGTCACACTACTACAACTGAGGGGCTTTGCACAACACGAGAAGCTGGTGTCAGAGGCTTCCCAAGAGCTTTCACAGGCAAGCAGAAAACCAAGCCCGTAGAAGCGAGACTATTCTGAAGAAGGAGGAGATCACCGAGGGTGGGAGGCTGAGCAACCCTGTTCTCAGGACCTTGACAGCTTTTATAATATATGCTATGTTAACTGGTTGAAAAATAAGAATAATCACTTGTGTTGAAAATTTGGAAATTACAGAATAAGTGTTTAAAAAGAAAAGAAAAATCATTTGCAATGTAACCCTCCTATGGTAGCCACTATGAACATTTTGATGTGTATATAGGCAAGTTTTCCCCCCTCCATGGATTGAATAGCATAATTCTGTATATACGCAGGACTTTATAACCTGCCCTCTTCTTTAAAATGTACAAGGATATTTTTCCAGGTAAAACATTTTTTTTTTTCCCTCTCAGAAACAACGGAATGGAAATCTGAAGTCAGTTTACTTCTGGCATAGGCAACTTAGGGCAAAATGCCATATGATTGCCTTTGAGTATTTAGTGAAAATTTTACCTTATTATAAAATCACAAGCATACCAACACTGATAGAAATCACACAGTGATAAACACAAATTCTTTCACGTATTTATTTGCTTCTTTAAGATGAATTCCCAAAAGTAGAATTTATAGGTCAAAAAGTTGTAAACAATTTCAAGTATGTTAATGAATATTTCCAAGTTGTTCCCCAGGAGATTTTTGCAATTTACAGTCCTTTCTTTCCTATGTACAGGTCAATCTTGAGATTTAAAGGATGATGTCTTAATGGGTTGTTTGATTAACAAGTTCTGTGAATGTGCACTAGCGCTGAAATAACCATCAGGCTGAGCTGTTTGCAGTTGCTGGATGTAGATTGTCACTCTCATTGATAGCGTAGAAACATTTAAGCAGGTGCTTAATCGATGATAAATAGCATATATCATATCCTTTGATTAAACATAAAATATTTATTATAACTCCTGAAGGTATTGGAAAAATCAGCAAAACATATGAAAATACTTAATCTGGATAGTTACACATTTATTATGTAAGAGGTACTTTTCATGTGTTTATTAAAGTGGAATCAGATTGCAGAATTCTCAATAATTTAAATGAAATGTTCCCAGGGAAGGCACCATATGCTACCATCTGCATTTTGTATATTTTATTAATTCAAGGGGAAAAAAATCTTAAGAGCTACAGGAAAAACATAGTCAAATTTAACTGAAGCATTTATTTGGTCAGGTTATTAAGGGGATATATCCTTATGGGTGCAAAATAAATATATTTGAATTAAGTTTTTAAATCCATAAAGGACCCAAAAAGGCAAGATCTATCTTCCAAATTAGAAATAAATGTGAAGAGAAGAGAAGAGAGAGAGAGAGATTGATCCTATGGGAATATGATTAACTCTTAGAACTTTTTATATGCTATTTTATGCATTTGTCAAGAATAACTCATGACAGAATTGATGAATTTATTCAGACAAATTGCTACCACTCAGGTATCACTACTGTTCTAGAGATCCCTAAAACTTTTGAGAGAGCAAAAAATACTTTCCTTCTCTGCACTGACAGCATTTGATAACAGTTTCTAGGAGTTGTGATCTGGTTTAGGGAGTCTTATTTGTTTAAATACTAGATTTTAAACATCTGTTACCTGTCCAAGTATTGGGTTAATTGGCATGTGGAATTTTAGTAAATGAGCCTTGCTGAACTTTAAGGGTCTTAAGAATACATACCTCATTTGGAAATTGGATTCTCATCGTTATTTGATAATGGAAGGAGAGTGACCATATGTACATAAAAATTCTAGAGTTATACCTGTGTATTGCAAACTCTTAACAAATGTTAAGCTGTTTTTATATTAGTATGGAAGTAATAGTACTTGTTTTGCTGTTGCTATGGCTGTTTCATCTTGATTGCTATTATTATTACAATCAGGAAACCAGAGTCAACTTTTCTCCCTTCTCAGAGAATTGCTGATTGATATAAACTCCTGAAAATCAGGAAAATTCTTCAGATGAGGCAAGTATCTGCTGAGCACTGTTCTAGGAAATGTCACTGCATTGAGATCCACACAATAGGCCTCTCCTGTTCTCTCACTTCTCAAAACAAAGCAACACGAACAACAACAATGGCACAAGACTGTCTCCAATGCTGATTCCTGTACTGATCGTTGAAGCATGAATGGTGCTCCTCTGGATGGTGTGACCAAGGGGCTCCATACTCTCTTTCATAGTCTATCTTCCTAGAATTGTGACGAGGCAGGTATCAGTGACCCAACCTGTCCCTGTTCCTGCTTTACCCTCATGACAAGGTAAAGTTAGGCCCATCATGTCGTGTTGTCTCTAAAAGTAGTTCAAATGTCCTCATTCTTTTTCCTCTTTTAAATTGCATAAACTAAAGAAATGCTCTGTCTTTAACCTACATCTGTTGTTTTTGTCTTCTTCTTTAAGGGGTAAAATAGTCTTTGGTACAAGGTGACATTGACAGTGAATGCAGAAAGGGCATCGATGGAATTGTCTCTTCAGCAGCACCCTCTCTTGTCCGCTGTCTTCTCCGTAAGGTTCCATGTGGCTATTTCACGAGTGGTCATTTTCTCATATGACCCTGTTCTCCTAGCTAGATTTCTTAATGTTTGGAGAAAGATGGTCTGTGGTGGGAGAGAAGGAATCCAGTATGAGATGAGTACAAAGAAAAGGGAGAAAGGGAAAGGGGGAGAGAGAGAGAGAAAGAATGAGAGAGAGATTCATCACCTTGGTCCTAGTCTTAGTTCTTCCTGAGGCTCATTTACATCCTTCTGTTTTTTGTTTTGTTTTGATAATTCAACTGTAACTTGAATTTCTTGAGCCAACCAATTTATCTTTTATGTTTAAGATGGTTTGGGTTTGCCTTGGGTTTCCAGTAGTGTAACAAAATAAATTTTGACTTCTCACTGTTACCATCCTCTCTGATTCTCATTGTCATTCAAGCTCTTGAAATTCTCCAGCCCAGAATACTGGAGTGGGTAGCCTTTCCCTTCTCCAGGGGATCTTACCAACCCAGGGATTGAACCTACGTCTCCTGCATTGCAGGCAGATTCTTTACCAGCTAAGCCACAGGAAAGCCCGAGAGACTCAGAATCGTCCATCAAATGGGCTGTACTTATTGTGCCAAGCATTAGATGCAACAGTCTCAGCCTGAGCATCATTTCATTGCAACATAAAGATGGGTACCATTGCTCAGACCTTGGTGCTGGCAGAGTCAAGTGCCCTAATTCAAACACCATTATTTATCCAAAAGAGAAGCCACATTCCAATCTAGTCTATATTTCAAAAGCTGAAAAACTTCATGTTCTAGCAAATGATCATATGTGATATGTGTCCCACTCATTTATGCCAGTTCTTCCACTTATTTTCCTCCTCCATTTGTCATGTGGGAATACCACTCTGAGCTTTTTTTAAAGACAGTTAACAACTTTCATGACTTAGAGAGCAAATTGTATTTCCAATTAAATTATAAACCCATGGGAAAGATATTGATGTCTGGACACATCTCAGATCAGTCTGCTGGAGATTCTATGATTACTTGGGGTTTGGAATCCTTTAACGCACTAACATTAACTATATATACTCTGTCTTGTTAATGTAACCATTATGTAGGAAAGAATCATGAATTCAAATAGCCATTCATTTTATGTGCCTTTTTATTTGGGCTGATTGAATAACAGGCTCCCTGATTCTCTATCTCAACCTGTGTTATAAATAAATCAGGCAACACAGTCAACATTGTTGGAGTTGTTGAGATTTGGGGCTGGGCCTAAAGTGAGATGAATGAGGCAGTGAGGATGCAAAATGGAGACACTCACTCTCAAGATTGGACCAAGCATCTCTCTTATCTCACCTCATCCTGGCCCTGTGGAAAGGCTAGAGGCTAGTTTAGCAGATATTCACATGTATCAAATTAGAAACCTGGCCAGCAGTATATCTGTACCAACTGTGGGATTAATAAAAGTCAGAAAAAAAGAGAATTGATTCATTAGCAGATCTGCCAAGTTTACCTCCTTATTTCCTCCATTAGGAAAGGCATCCCCCACAGCTTTCAGCACCTGTCTGTCCCAGGCAGCATCACGTGGCATTTGGAGGAGCACCTGGGTCTCAAGCTCATGTCTTTGAACTTCTCTTGACTAGCAAAAATCAAAATAGCAAGATAATATCTAATGTTCTTTCCAGCTAGGTAGTTCTGGGTCTAAGATATTTTCTCATTGGTGATTCCACAGTAGGTTCTTGATTAGTTGTTGGCAGAGAGGAGAAGACTGCCCCGGGCCATGAGGATGTGAGTGACATTTGTTTTCAGCTGCCCTAACATCTTTATTGTGTCCTCCTTTTTCTTCTTGATGGCTCATCTTTCCAGCTCTTTTGGGTTCCTAGTGCCCTCTTGGGCTCTCTCATTGCCTTATTCATAGACCTGAGTCCTGTCTTCACAGTGTGGGTATGACTAGTGACAATTTGAAATAGAGTTCCTCTATAGGGGATGTGCAACTGGAAAGGCATGAGTAAGATTTTAGTTCTTAATAAGTAGGCAGAGAAGTGGGCTGCATGTACTCAGAGGTGGGCAAACTGGATGTGAGTTTAGGACAGATGAGCCAAGAAAGCTAAGTTCAAGGTTCAGCTCTAAAAGTGATAACCTTTAGTCTAAGGACAAAGACCAGATCCACTCTGACAGTATTCCAAGGTTTGGCAAAGGGGAGCTGATAGTGAGAGAGGCAGTGCATGCATGTTCAATTCTTTGTGATTCTATGAACTGTAGCCTGCCAGGCTCCTCTGTCCATGAGATTCTGCAGGCAAGAATACTGTAGTGGGTTGCCATTTCCTCCTCCAGGGGATCTTCCTGACCCAGAGATCAACTCAGATCTTGGGAGTCTCCTACATTGGCGGGCAGATTCTTTACCTCTGAGAGAGACAAGGCTTGCCTCAAATCTCTGTAAGGACTTGTAGCAACTTATTTGGATAGAACTGCTCAGATTACCCCCAATTATTTCATATTTGGGCAATATATTGTTCAATTTTAGCTCTGTTTTATGCATTTAAAATTTTATTCCTCCAACTAAGAGTATAATTGAGGTCATGTATCTCCCATTTCACCTGGCATAATGTGAAGAAGGTAGCAGGTGGTCAATATTTGCTCACTTTAATTGAATTCTATAACAGGCAGGGTTTAGTTCTCTCACTTGCATATATGACCCTCATGTCATATACTATTAATGTTGGTACTGCTTGTAAAGATCACAATGTCATTATTTTAACATTTATTTTTCTTTTAAGGAAGTTATACTCGAATGTCCCTCTCCTTTTACTTCAATAACTGTATTAAAAGAACTTTCCCAGCACTTAATCCTATGTGATTAAACTGAATAATCAAGAGACTTCATTCTTCATCCTGAGACAATCCAATGTGTCTTTTCTGGCTCATTCTATCTGCATTAGCTGATAGGATTTTTTTAGAAATAGCAATCTGAGTTCTTTAAAAGCTTTCCTCAGGCCAGACTTCAGACATTACCACCAATTGATCGTTTCAGTTACCAGCTCTGATTCTTAGTAACTACCCGATCTGCACCCCTCCCTTGTCAAAGCAAATTTAAAAACAAAAAACACTAAGGAAGTCATCTCTAATGTAGAACTTGGTGCACATGCTGTCTCTCAGTTGTGTCTGGTTCTGTGTGACCCCATGGACTGTAGCCATCCAGGTTCCTCTGTCCTTGGGATTCTCCAGGCAAGAATACTGTAGTGGGTTGCCATTTCCTCCTCCAGGGGATCTTCCTGACCCAGAGATCAACTCAGATCTTGGGAGTCTCCTACATTGGCGGGCAGATTCTTTACCTCTGAGAGAGACAAGGCTTGCCTCAAATCTCTGTAAGGACTTGTAGCAACTTATTTGGATAGAACTGCTCAGATTACCCCCAATTATTTCATATTTGGGCAATATATTGTTCAATTTTAGCTCTGTTTTATGCATTTAAAATTTTATTCCTCCAACTAAGAGTATAATTGAGGTCATGTATCTCCCATTTCACCTGGCATAATGTGAAGAAGGTAGCAGGTGGTCAATATTTGCTCACTTTAATTGAATTCTATAACAGGCAGGGTTTAGTTCTCTCACTTGCATATATGACCCTCATGTCATATACTATTAATGTTGGTACTGCTTGTAAAGATCACAATGTCATTATTTTAACATTTATTTTTCTTTTAAGGAAGTTATACTCGAATGTCCCTCTCCTTTTACTTCAATAACTGTATTAAAAGAACTTTCCCAGCACTTAATCCTATGTGATTAAACTGAATAATCAAGAGACTTCATTCTTCATCCTGAGACAATCCAATGTGTCTTTTCTGGCTCATTCTATCTGCATTAGCTGATAGGATTTTTTTAGAAATAGCAATCTGAGTTCTTTAAAAGCTTTCCTCAGGCCAGACTTCAGACATTACCACCAATTGATCGTTTCAGTTACCAGCTCTGATTCTTAGTAACTACCCGATCTGCACCCCTCCCTTGTCAAAGCAAATTTAAAAACAAAAAACACTAAGGAAGTCATCTCTAATGTAGAACTTGGTGCACATGCTGTCTCTCAGTTGTGTCTGGTTCTGTGTGACCCCATGGACTGTAGCCATCCAGGTTCCTCTGTCCTTGGGATTCTCCAGGCCAGAATACTGAAGTGGGTTGCCATTTCCTCCTTCAGGGGATCATCCTGACCCAGGGATCTAACCCACTTGTCTTATGTCTCCTGAATTGGCAGGTGAGTTCTTTACCGCTGGTGCTACCTGGGAAGCCCAACGTAGGACTTTGATTACTTTTAAAGCACACGTGCTGATAATATAAACGTGTGACCAAATGTTCCCTCCAGTAAAGTGCCTGCCGCAGAAGTGAGATCTGCATGTTTGTTTTAACCATGCAGTGCATATGCCATCTGGCAGATTCCTCATGAAAATGAAACTGCTTTCATGGCTGAGTGGATGTCAAAATGGAATTGTATTACAGTAATAAGGCCTTTTCTGGTTCGTGAATATACCTTAGGTGCTGTTTCAAGCATGAAACTATAGATGATGCTAAAATAGTCACTTTTTTTTTTCTCTTAGAGGTAAAGAATATACTAAGAGTGAAGTCACTCACTTCTATGAGTTTAGAACCTAGCCATGATTTTTAATGTCGAGAAAAGTAGTTGCAAATTCTTCGTCTATAATTTTTGAAATGTAATTCCAGACTTTAATTTAGCTCTGGATTTATGCCTCTCCAAAATAACAAATTCAGAAGAAGAGAGTGGATCTTTTTGCCTTCAAAATGAAGAAAAAGTGAGGTCTGGGGTTTCTAGAATATATCAAATACACCAATGCTGGAGAGAATTCCCTCCTCCTTTTCCATTACTTTAATGTCAAACTGCCAAATCCCAAGCCACACCCCCTTTCCACCTTCCCTAAGTACTCTATACACCTTAAGAAAGTGGCTCTTACCCATGCTGATGTGGGTTTAAGGAATTTTAGAACACTGCATCAATTCCAGGGGAACGTACTGCTCTGGTTGAGGAGGTGTCAGGGGTGGAAATAATCCTTCATGATTAAAGGTATTTGTAAAAAAGGTTTTGCATGTCTTCTATGTTATACAACCTAATAGTATATTCTCCTCTGTCTATAATAATTTATTTTCTGGCAGACTTGGGACTCAACATTTGTCATGCTTTGTATTCAGCTTCACACGAAAAGGTTCTCTTAATGCAGCTTTATTCATCTCATACATGTTTGTATCTTTTCCCAGCATAATTTTAGGCTCAGTGAGTGAAGTGAAGTGAAGTCACTCAGTCGTGTCTGACTCTTTGTGACCCCATGGACTGTAGCCTACCAGGCTCCTCCGTTCATGGGATTTTCCAGGCAAGAGTACTGGAGTGGGTTTCCATTTCCTTCTCCAGGGGATCTTCCTGACCCAGGAATCAAACCCGGGTCTCCCGTATTGCGGGCAGGCACTTTACCCTCTAAGTATTCAGCTTCACACAAAAAGGTTCTCTTAATGCAGCTTTATGCATCTCATACATGTTTGTATCTTTTCCCAGCATAATTTTAGGCTCAGCAGAGTTTAGTAATAACTGTTTCCGCTGTTATTAGGACCTATATCTATTGCATCAATGCAGTTTTCAAGTCTTTCAAGTGATATGCCTCAAGAACTTGCTGCAACACAAGCACAAGTGCCTTCAGAAGTGAGGCAAGCATCCTTTTTTTCTGGTCAGTGTACCTCCAATGTATATGCATCCCTTTGCATGCACCTATGGAGTCATTGATATCTCAAATGTCACATTCTTATAAGACACAATAGAACTTTATGTTGAACAGTTATGACAGATGCTTGGAAACTTGTGCTTGAAAACTAGGTCTCTTATTTGCTTTATAATCTAACACTTAAGTGAAAGAGGAGAGTGAAAAAATTGGCTTAAAACTCAACATTCAAAAAACGAGAATCATGGCATCTGGTCCCATCACTTCATGGCAAATAGGTGGGGAAACAATGGAAACAGTGAGAGGCTTTATTTTTTTGGGCTCCAAAATCACTGCAGATGGTGACTGCAGCCATGAAATTAAAAGACGCTTCCTCCTTGGAAGAAAAGCTATGATCAACCTAGACACCATATTAAAAAGCAGAGACATTACTTTGCCAACAAAGGTCTGTCTAGGCAAACTGTGGTTTTTCCAATAGTCATGTATGGACGTGAGAGTTGGACTATAAAGAAAACTGAGCACCAAAGAATTAATGCTTTTGAACTGTGGTGTTGGAGAAGACTCTTGAGAGTCCCTTGGACTGCAAGGAGATCCAACCAGTTCATCCTAAAGGAAATCAGTCCTGAATATTCATTGGAAGGACTGATGCTGAAGCTGGAACTCCAGTACTTTGGCCACCTGATGCGAAGAACTGACTCACTGGAAAAGACCCTGATTCTGGGAAAGATTGAGGGCAGGAAGAGAAGGGGACAACAGAGGATGAGATGGTTAATGTCATCACCAACTCTATGGACATGAGTTTGAGTAAGCTCCGGGAGTTGGTGATGGACAGGGTAGCCTGGTGTGCTGCAGTCCATGGGGTTGCAAAGAGTCGGACACAACTGAGTGACCGAACTGAACTGAACTGAATCTAACACTGGGAGGCTGGTGGAGAGATCATCCCACTGTCCTTATCTATTGCTTTCAAGAGGTGATATTTCACCCCCAGGCCTGCAGGCTTTTTCTGATAGCTATTGATGAAGAAAGTGCCACATGTTGGCATAGGGTTTTTGTTCAGGGCTTGTGATTATAATTGTTATTAAAAATAAGTGTCTCTGAGGCATATGGTGGCTTCCCTTCACTTGTGATCAAACTGCAAACTGTGTGAGGCAACTGGACTGTAGATGAATGAGGAATTGGAATTTAGTCAGTATTCTGCAGGAACTGGTTTCAACCTCAGAGGTCTTTGATGAACTATCATTTGGATTCTAGAATACCTGTTCTTTCTTCCAAAACATTTTACGCAGGAAAGAGCATTCTCCTGCCTCTAGTGCCTAGAAAAGGAAGGGACATTGGGTAGGTTTCTTGCACAGGTTTTTATAGCTGGAGATGAAAGCTTATAGCAATACTAACTTTTTAGTAATTTAGTTACAAGCTTGTCATTCACATAGGACTTCTGATTATTACTTTGAGTTTTATAGTTCAATTAAGCTTTCAAGGTATAAAGATTATAGCTGACTGGCAGCTCCTAGTCATTACCCTGTTTTGCTAGGCTTCTATCAATTTTAGAAAATCCATTTCACTCCTGTGAACAGAAATGACCCTGCTTAAAAGGAGCAGCCCCCGGATCCAAGTGAGATGTGTGTGTGGAGCTGCCATTTTGTCCCTTTCACAACTTGTAGATGGTCTCTTTGATGAAATGCTCAATTTGAAGGTGATCCTGTGGGATGGCATCATATCTCTGGGTGTGTAGATTGCCTTGTAGATGAAACAGTTGCTTTTTCAGCTGATTTTGCGTTGGATGGAATCGCATCTGCCTGAGAGCCAGAAAGAGTCATCTTGAGCAGGGGAGAATACACATGTGATATGCAGTGTGGCATAGGCTGAAAGAGATTTAGCAGTGAAAATTATTTACTTATGTTTTTCTCCTGCCGCTTCCTCAACTGATATGCTGCATTAAAGATAAGCTTGGGATAATCCATGAAGATTGATAAAGAGTTTTAGAATTCTGAAGACTACATCAGCAGCTCACTGGCTGGCATTTAAAAGTTTTTAATTCACTATCTAAAAAAATGTGTGGAGAGAGTGGAAAATGGAACAGAGATGGTGAAGATGCTTGGGTTTTGTCAGCACAACATACAAATAAGAAGGTGCTAAGCGAGAACCGTTGTCAACCATCCAATGTTGTACAGAAACTCAGATCTCTCAGTAGATGGCAACATCTGGGCATTTGGCATTGGACATAAAAATATTTTCTAATGAACTGAATTGTGTATTTATTTTTTCAGATACTTTAGAGTCATGTAGTCCCAGAGTTAGACTAAAACTTCCAAATAGCTTTGCAGGATTTCTACCAATTATTATTAGATACAGTATTATTCATTCATTAAGTCAGCTAACAAATATGTACTGAGCACTTACCAGGAACTATTTCAAATTCTGTAGATCCACTGGTGAGTAAGTTACACTGGGTCCTTCTTTCTTGGAGCTCACACTAGTCTTTGAATAGGAGGCTGCCCTGAAAGGATGCTTGATAGGGTCACCTCTCTTTTCTCTAATACTTCATTGGCAGTAATCAGGGTTAGCTAGCTTTATATGCAAAATCTGTAGACCTCTAAGTTTATCAAGTACTTTGTGTTTAGTCCAACGAGGTACTTTTACATGTGTTTTTCCAATTGTGTCTAGTCTGCTGTTTAGTTCAACAGGGCCACCGAGACATCTGTTTTTCCAGTTTCTTTATTAAAAAGTTGTTTTTATTTTTTCTATAAGATCTATTTAATTCTTACCCAAGTTTATTTCATTATTTTCATAGTCTTCCATCTCTTTTTAATATTTAGACAAATACTCTTATTCCTGTAATCATACTAAACATAATTTTTTAGGCTAAGTATTTGATACTTCTAATGTTTGCAGTCTTTCTGGGTCTGTTTCATTTTTTAAATTATGAGCACATATTTTTTGGAGCATAATTTGTGGAAATTCTTTTGAGCACCAGTTTCAGGATGTTTTTCTCTAGAAAAGAGCTGCATCCTGACCCTGTTGCAGATGTCTGTCCTCAAGGAGATGAAGGTAGGATATGGTGCTAACCCTACTCTTTGACTGTAAGTCTTGGTTTAGTTCACTTCCAAGTCAGACAGTATGGGAAAAACAGAGAGTATGGGACTCTAGTAGTTATACCTCAGATGTTGCATGATATATCAGAGTATTGCTACCTATCCCTCTCTACATTTTCCTGGTTTTAAATCTGGATTTCTTTTCCTCTTTCCTTCTTTAGGTGGACTAATCCCAGTTTGTAACTTTGACTCTAACAATAGCCCTGCAACTGTTCCTGGTTGATTTCTTACCTCTTTATAATAGCTTCCATACCCCATTGCAAGTCTGCAACTTGAATCTGTGCCTCCTGTTGTTACTGTTTTAAAAAGTTACTTGTTTTTTATTTTATATTTATTTATTTATACCCTTGCTATGATTTCCTTTGTCCTCTCATTTGAAAAATAAAAAAGATGAATTTAGATGGAAAAGTATAAACAAAATCAGTCTTCTTAATAAATACTTTGAAATATAAACATCCTCTGTTTAAATAGCATAACCTTATTAAAGCAAATGTTGAAAACAAATAGAAAAATAGAAGAAAAAATCACCTATATTCAAGCCAATCAGTCTCAGTTCTGCTACTATAGCTTTTTGATCCTTTTATAAATGCCTAATTTTGTTTTTTCTTACTATATATATATATACATGCAATTTTAAATTCTTTTAAATTTAAAAGGCTCAAAATTTTTTTATTATATTATCTATTACTATTATATAATATATATATATTATCTCTTATAGATATGTATTATACAGATAATACAGAAGATTAAAAAATTAAATGAAATTTAAATGGCTTTTTCATTTATTATCACTGTATCTTTAAAAACACTTTTGAATATAGTTTGTCATGGCTGCATAAATTCCAGTTAATGGATATACTTGTTTCCTTAGAAATTCACCTACTATGAACACTTGCATTGTTTCACAAGTCATATGTTCATATAAATATTTTTAATAATTAGTAATGTTGAACATTTTAACCTGGCTATCTGTATGTCTTCTTTGCAGAAATGTCTATTTAGATCTTATGCCCATTTTTTAATTGCGCTGTTTGTTTTTATGATATTAAGTTGCATAAGCTACTTGTAAATTTTGTTGACTAACCCCTTGCAAGTCACATTGTGTGAAAATATTTGCTCCCATTCTGTGATTTGTCTTTTCATTTTGTTTACAGTTTTATTTGCTGTGCAAAAGCTTTTGAGTTTAATTAGGTCCCATTTATTCATTTTTGTTTTTATTTCCATGACTCTTAGAGGCAGATTGAAAATGATATTGCTGGGATTTATGTCTGAGAATGTTCTGCCTATGTTTTTGTCTAAGAGTTTTATAGTGTCTGGTCTTACACTTAGGTCTTGAATCTATTTTAAGTTAATTTTTGTGTATGGTGTTAAAGAGTGTTTTAATTTAATTTTTCACATGGAGCAGTCTGGTTTTCCCAGCACCACGTATTGAAGAGACTATCTTTCTTCCATTCTGTAGTCTTGCTTCCTTTATCATAGATTAGTTGACCATAGGTGTGTGGGTTTATTTCTGGGCTTTCTGTTCTGTTCTATTGATCTATATTTCTGTTTTTGAGCCAGGTTTATATGGTTTTGCCTCTATCTACACTTTTCTTTCTCATGAAGGCTTTGGCTGTTTGGGGTCTTTTGTGTCTCCATACAAAATTTCAAGATTTTTTGTTCTAGTTCTGTTGAAAATGCCATTGGTAATTTGATAAAGATAACATGGAATTTATTAGAGAAATGCAAACCAAAACTGCAATGAGATATCTCCTCACACCAGTCAGAATTGCTATCATTAAAAAATCCATAACCAGTAAATGCTGGAGAGGGTGTGGAGAAAAGCGAAACCTTCTACAATGTAGGTGGGAATGGAAATGGGTAAAGCTACTATGGAGAATAGTATGGAGGTTCCTTAAAAAACTAAAAATAGAACTACCATATTATCCAACAGTCCAACTGCTAGATGTATGTCTAGAGAAAAACATGGTTCCAAAGGATTCATGCACCCCCAATGTCCGTTGCAGCACTATTTACAATAGTCAGGACATGGAAGCAACCTAAATGTCTGTCAACAAATGAATGGATAGAGGATATGTGGCACATATATACAGTCCCACTACAAAGATGAAATAATGCCACTTACAGCTACGTGGATGGACCTGGAGATTGTCGTACTGAGTGAAGTAAGTCATACAGGGAAAGATAAATATCATATCATATGGCCTATATGTGGAATCTAAAAAACATGATACAAATGAACTTATTTTCAAAACAAAAACAGACTCACAGACTTAGAAAAAACTTATGATTATCAGGGGGGCAATGGTGGAGGGGGCAGAAGGAGGAATAGTTAGGGAGTTTGCGATTGACATGTACACATTACTGTATTTAAAATGTGTAACCGACTGTGTAGCACAGAGAACTTAGCTCAATATTATGTAACAACCTAAAAGAGGAAAGACTTTGAAAAAGAATAAATACATGTATAAGTATAACTGAATCACTTTCCTGTACATCTGAAACTAACACAACATGGTTAATCAACGATACCAATATACAGATAATATAGAAGGTTAAAAAATGTTTAGACTCATCCCCTAATCCATATCACGTGTTATGTTCCTCACTCTGAGGAAATGAATTAACCCAGAAAAACTTGTAATTAGTTGAGTCCAGAGTTGGCTATGAGATGCTTTAAGGAGCTGTACTCTGTACTGGATCACATTTTCGGAGGCAGGCCTAGGACTGAGGTTGGGTGTGTGTAAATGTAAGTATATTCATCGAGTCTGGAAGCCTTCGTCTGTAGAGGTTCATTTGGGGTTTGTAATCTCACAGAATATGGTGGGGATCTGTTCTTTGGTGCAAGAAAAACACACATCTATATTTTTCAAGTAAAATTTTGTAGTTCAAGAAAATTCCAATTTTTTTCCAGTTTTATTGAGAAATAATTGACATACATCACTGTATAAGTTTAAGGCTGGAATATTGAAATGGAAATGAAAATAAGAATGATTGGAAATTCCTTCTTTATCTCTAATGAGATCCAAAAGTGTTGTGTTCAGATATGCAAATTCATGAAGGAAAGCAGTATTTTCAAGAGACGTTGCTTCTGTATTAGGGATGTCTCTGTTGCTTGGAAGTTCCTTTAAAAAATGTAAAGATTTACAGATCTCAAAGTGTGAGATCAGAAGTGGCACTGGTTCTCCATTCTATGATGCTTGTATTTCAGAGACTGAATTTAAGTTGTAAATAAATAGCTTCATGGGACACATATCATGAAACTAAGATTGGATCAGTTTATTTTTATCCTGGGAATCTTCTTAAAGATATTCTAAAAAGGCCATGATTCTCTTTATTGAAGAAATCATTTCAGCATTTCTCTCTGAAACTTGTGCTAAGAAATTAAAAAATCAAAGAAGAAATAAAAAAAAATTAAACCTGTAAGGGGCAATAATCTGGTCCTGATGGTAAAAAGGAGTACAGTTATGTTTTATGAAATATCTTTGCTTTACTGACATGGAAGTGACATCATGTTCCTTTTTAAATATCCTTCCAGAGTAGTATAAATGAAAACATATTTCCCCCTGACTTCCTTCCTTCTAACTACTCTTCACCCTGCCTTTGGTCTTTCTGCTCTTATCTGCCGTTTCTTTTGTCCCTTCTTGGCTCCTCAACCCTATCACTTTGATCTGCATTTCCCAACAATTTCCACTCCATTCTTCTTTAATTTGAAACTTCCTTCTTTATTTCTCTAGCATCTTTTCTCTCCTCTGCTTGAATCCTTCTTTTGAATCAAATAGTCACATTGATTATGAAAAAAGGAAAGCAGTGTCAGATGTTTTCCTCTGCCCATAAATAACACCCCCCCAGATATGAGTATTAAAATGTTTTTCTCATTTTAAGAAAAGAGATTTGTTGTATGTCTTTGATCTGTGTGGCTTTATCGTAGACTATCTGCCTTTGAAGAATAAGAAAGATGGTGATGTATAGTGCTGTTGGCACTTATTGATTGACAGTTTTATTCAAATCACTTCTCATTGAGGAAGTAAACTTACAGAGATGACTTCTCCTTCAAATTAAGGGAGCAGATTGATTGGTTATTTTCAATCAGTCAGGGGTTCATGGAGGAAAGTGATGACACTGAAGATGGTCTCTTGAAAGTTAAGTAATAAATAATACTTTATATCAGGGAAGCCATCTATGTGTCATTTATACTTTCACTGCTGCACTTGGTTCTCATGATAGACATCACTAATTAACCAGATCATTCCTTCCTGCTTGAACCTGGATATGGCCTTATACTCATTCTAAACATATTACAGTTAGTGACTAAAACTTAACTGGATATGTTACTGAAGTTGAAATGGATTTACCCTTATTGCTTTGGACGAGGTCATTGTGTATGCCTAATGACCTTCCATCTCAGAGATGCTACACTACGTACAACCTATAAGGAAGGTATTATTTTATAGGGGGAAATTCTGTGTCTCAGAGGAATTTAAGTAACTCACCAAAGTCACAAGCTGGTAACAAGAATAATTCAATTCTTCTTATGACAAGATTAGTATTATATTCTTTATAGTTACTTAAATAATTAACTGTGGATGTGTGTCTCAGAAGTCCTAAAAATAGTTAACAAATAGTAAAAGAAAATTCTAGTTGTGATGGGTGAATTTCTTGTTCCAGGATCATAGCAAGGTGCCACTGAAGTTTGGTGTTGAATGTAAGTAAAACAGACTGTAATCTACTTAAGGTAGATGGGAAATGGAACCTAATGGAATGTTCCCAAATGGAACCTAACATACTCCTGAAACTCCACTTCCCATCAACACTTCCATGAAGATACATTTCACCTCCACAGTGATTGGAATCCCAGTGATATTTCTTTAGATTTGGGGAGTCCTTTTATTTCTTATAATGCTAATCACCACTGATGAACCAAGAAATCAATTTGTAGCTCTTAATGAAAAAAGATCCATCAGATCATTTATTGTTACATTGGAAATCCACAACAGTTCTTGCAGGTGGTAAGAATCCAAAAAAGGACATTACTTTAAAGTTTGGAGGGTTTATGACAAGGGCAGCTTAGATGTGTATGATTCAAAAAAGGCCAATACATGCATTGAAGAGAAATATTACCTTTTCAGTTTTAAAGGAGACTGGTTCTACAGCAACGCAGTGAAGACTCCCTTTTCCTGATCCTCTTTCTTCCAGGTACTATTCTCCCCTTGTCTTTTTAACATAGCTAGTGAGTAGCAGAAGGATACTGCGTTTTCCAGGCAATCTGGGCAAAAATCCCCCCACCTCATAATCCAGCATTTAGAAGATTAGATGTTCATTCTTTTAAAATATTTTAACATATTCCATGGTTTTGCATATTTGCATAATGACAAAATCCACTCTTTATTTTCCTTAACAAACTGAAAAATGCCATACAAACATAAGGTCAAACCAGCAAAGGGCTAACATATATAGCCAGTTTGATTTTCCCTATCTTCCCAGGTGGTGCAGTTGATGAAGGACCTGTCTGCCAGTGCAGGAGACATAAGAAACCTGGGTTCGATCCCTGGGTTGGGAAGATCCCCTGGAGGAGGGCATGGCTACCTACTCCAGTATTCTTGCCTGGAGAATCCCATGGATAGAGGTGCCTAGGGGGGCTGCAGTCCATAGAGTCACATAGAGTTGGATGCGACTGAGGTTACTTAGCACACATGCACGCATACTTCATTATTACTTCTTCAGAATCCTTGTCCAAAGCACTTTTCTTCTCCATTGTCACTAATCAAAAAACCAACGTCTTAGAATAAATATGATATTTCAAGAGGCATCCTGTATTTCTTTTCTAGAACACACTTTCTTTCTCATGCTATTTTCTTAATATGAACTCTGACTAGGAAGAAAGCCCTATGATCAATAACCCATCCTCTTAAAGCAGCATGTAGATCTCTGAGTACATGTTCATTGAATCAAGTGGTTATTTAACTCTACTGCCATTGTGTATTGAACTTGTAGTTTATGAATTTTCTATCTTGAAGAGGATGACACGTAAGTGTGCAAAATATGGTATATACTATGTTTTTATGCTGATGAGTCAGTATTATTTCCATATAATTTTAATGAATCTTTTCTAAAAGAATTATTTGTAGAAATGGCTTGCTTAAAAATCAATTATGTGAAAATTAAGATCCTCTCTGCATCTTTTTTTTTTTTTGCCGTTTTCCTCTCTGCATCTTATTCTGCTAGAAATCAACAAATTTGAAAATTAATATCTTTATTATTCACAATCTTCTTCCCTTAAAGAGATGGAAATGGAAATTTAATTTTAGAAGATGAGATTTGCTAATTGATCTCTCTAGAGTGAGCTATTGAGGAAATGAGAATATAAATAGGTTAAAGAAAAGGAAATGCTGCAATGCAAATTTATGAAAATGCATATTATTCACAGCTCTATTACATATTCCAAGAACTTGCATTAATTCATTCCTATGGCTTTTAAGACCTCTTTCAAAGTAAAGATCATATTTGTTTATGTCAACATTATTGTTTTTATTAGTTGTTATGTGAACATTGGAACTGAACATTCTTTTGAAACAAATGTTAATTTTCTCCAGATCCAGAAATCCTAATACAAAGAAATAAAATCCAAGGCTTTGTATATACATGAATGTATAAAAGTCTAATTTCTTGGAGACTGAACAATAGGAAGGGGTATGTCACTGAGCTAGTGGCCAGTGTGCTCTTTAAGGATCCCTAGCTGGGAAACTGGCATATAGTCTTCAAAATCAGAAACATCTTAAACTCTCCCTTTGTGTTTGTGCTTAGTCCTGTCTGACTTTTTGCAACCGCATGGACTATAGCTTGCCAGGCTCCTCTGCCCATGGAATTTTCCAGGCAAGAATACTGGAGTGGGTTGCCATTTCCTACTTCAGGCTGTCTTCCCTGTTCAGGGATCAAACCTGCATCTACTTTCATTTTCTGCATTTGCAGGCAGATTCTTTGCCACTGTGTCACCTGGGAAGCCCCAAACTCTACCTTATACTCTAGTTCTTAAAGAGTAGAGGGGAGAGAAATAAATATGTAATATTCACACGTTAACTAGAGGGAGCTACAAAACTATCTTTTGAGCAGCAGGTAAATCAGTAAATGTTTCTTTTGTTGAAGAATAGATTCAGTTCAAGTTCAGTTCAGTCACTCAGTCATGTTAACTCTTTGCGACCCTATGGACTGCAGCATGCCAGGCCTCCCTGTCCATTGCCAACTCCCGGAGTTTACTCAAACTCATGTCCATTGAGTTGGTGATGCCATCCAACCATCTCATCCTCTGTCGTGCCCTTCTCCTCCTGCCCTCAATCTTTCCCAGCATCAGGGTCTTTTCAAATCAGTCAGCTCTTCACATCAAGTGGCCAAAGTACTGGAGTTTCAGCTTCAACATCAGTCCTTCCAATGAACACCCAGGACTGATCTCCTTTAGGATGGACTAGTTGGATCTCCTTGCAGGCTAAGGGATTCTCAAGAGTCTTCTCCAACACCACAGTTGAAAAGCATCAATTCTTTGGTGCTCAGTTTTCTTTATAGTCCAACTCTCACATCCATACATGACCACTGGAAAAATCATAGCTTTGACTAGACAGACCTTTGTTGGCAAAGTAATGTCTCTGCTTTTTAATATGCTGTCTAGGTTGGTCATAACTTTTCTTCCAAGGAGGAAGCTTCTTTTAATTTCATGGCTACAGTCATTATCTGCAATGATTTTGGAGCCCCCAAAAATAAACTCCGTCACTGTTTCCACTATTTCCCCATTATTTGCCATGAAGAATAGATTGGCTTTCATATTTACTGTCTAGATTGAGAGAAAAAAAAGGGAAAACATGCATACCTAACCTACAGCTGCTTGAGTCTTATCATCTTCTTGATCCAATTGAGAGTTTGTATGCTTACTTTCAAGACTCTCTAGCTTTCTATTCTTATGTATCACTTTGAGGATCTGTAAAGCAGATGTTCTTCTGATATAAATCCATGTGCCTCAAATTATTTTAGCCGCTCTCAGTAAATCATTCCTCTCCAATCTATTTCCAGGAAGCACTCCTTGTGGAAAATGTGAACACAGCTGATGACTGTACATCAGGGAGTAGGATGGAGCGAATCAGGAATCAGCTGTAGGGCATTTGTCTCCAGTCCTCGGTGTCCCCACTAGCACCACACACATCTTTGATCTTTGAGATGAATTAATAAAAAAAAAATAGTATTTCACACTTAAAGAAGAGAGAGAACTTAGAGGCTAAGTGATTTATCCAAGGTACCTTAGGACAGAATTCACAAATGGTCTGTTTTGAGGTGGAGGCTGCTGTGACCTGTGTGTCTCCTGTACCTCTAGGGGACATCCCATGGAAGGGACATGTGCTGCTGACAGCTGCAGTGCCCCTCACCCAGGGGGACTGATGAAGAAGGAAAATCTTGCCCATCTTTGTCTTACACTATCAGCAGGCTGTCCATTCCTTTGCTTGCATGACCACCCTAGTCCCACATAACCCACTTTTAAAGGGAATTTTCCTTTAGGGCAGAAAATGGATATTTTCTGCTGAAGATTTTAGAACTCATGAGAACAAAGTCACTCTCTGGGTTGGCCAGATATACTCCTTACTTGCTAGAAAATGATGTGACTCTTAATTTCGTTTTCCCAGCGTGACTCTTGCTACTGTCTGCCGGGTGCCCTGGAAAACCTAATTAGACACAGGGGGTGAACATTTTGCTTTCACTCAAGAGAATATTCCTCCTGGATAAATCACTCTGGGACCCTGAGAAATAGTGATGTTTGACTGGCTTGATTTTTAAAGGACTGAAAGAGCCCTCAGATTGTTTGGATTTATTTGATACTTCAACACAGGATACAATCTATAAGATATATGGTTGGAAAACCTCTTTCCTGAGGGCATTTTTTATTTTAAACAAGTGTTCTAAACAACAAGGCTGCTGCTGCTGCTGCTAAGTCACTTCAGTCGTGGCCGACTCTGTGTGACCCCATAGACGGCAGCCCACCAGGCTCCCCGGTCCCTGGGATTCTCCAGGCAAGAACACTGGAGTGGGTTGCCATTTCCTTCTCCAATGCATAAAAGTGAACAGTGAAAGTGAAGTTGCTCAGTCGTGTCTGACTCGCAGCAACCCCATGGACTGCAGCCTACCAGGCTCCTCTGTCCATGGGATTTTCCAGGCAAGAGTACTGGAGTGGGTTGCCATTGCCTTCTCCGAAACAAGGCTAGGTTTGATAAAAATTAAGAGTGCAGCTATGTATCCTGTCCCAGGTTCCTATAGTTCCTTTTATATGATGAGAGAATCAGTTTTCCCTCTTCCCTCCTTATAAAATGAAGATTTTAAAGATGATCCTGTCCTTTGGCAAGAGATACCCAGGACACGTTATTTGCAAGGCTAACTTGTACCTTCATTTGCCTGAATCTTTTTGTATATTCATTGCATGTAGGTCTCTTCATATGATTGGGTACTTTGGAAGGATTGTAGTTGTGGGTGGCCACAGAAACTCTCTAATCTAACTCACTGTGTCATCTTGGGACCCGCTCTTCTCTTGTGTGGCTACAAACTGTGTTTGACAGACCCTGACCTCTCAGCCCTGCTTGACTGAAAGGAGATGGCTCCTTTGCTTAGCTTTATAGCCCCACCCAGCATCTGTTCTGGTGCTGAACAGACCAAAGAACGCATGGGGAATCTCATTTTCCAGCAGAGAGTACAATCCAAGTTATGTTTATGCAATCTGGTATTCAGTCAGTGTGATTAACGTAAGTTCAGAGCTACAGCTTCATGGGGTCTCTGCGTTTCCCTAAGTCCTGCCTTATTGGTCTCATCTCAGGTTTTGGTTTAGTATCTCAGTTCCCCTGCAGAAATTGGGAGCTTGATTCAACTCTCGCTTGCTTAGTTGAAGCTCTTCCTTTCTCTAGTGACTGACTCTGTGAGGAACCTGAACTCTGTCCTCGGTATCACCTAGTTCAGAGCCCAATGAACTGATCTCTACCTCCTGTTTGCCCTGCATTGATTGATGATGTTTTCATTTCAACTGTTTTCAAAAATTGCTTGGAACCCTTGTTTGAGCCTTTAAACTTTGTGCATCAAATTGAATTGACTTAGATGTTGATGCCAAACTCTGTGAAGTCCAAGTTCACTCACACTCAGAAGAGTATATTGGGCTGGCGGATGACCCTCTTACCTACCTGTAGAGAATGATCATACACAGTCTGCCCTTTCCTCCTCTTTTCCAATTCTGACATTCCAGTGTACCTGGAGGGCAGATCTTCTGAGCTTCACTAATTCTTCAGTATCTTTTGGTGCACATGTCTGTTTGTGCCTCAATGTCTAGGATGGGATCAGCTGTGGACAGGCTGCTGTTGATGAAAGAGATAGGGGAAGAAATGCAATAAATGGTTTTATCTAGAAAGCATCACAGTGGAGGTAAGAAAAGCAGGTTCTTGTCTCATTTCTTCTACTTAGTAATAAAGAACTCTGGGCATATAGTGGGTGGGTCCCCCACTTGCACCCCTGGAGGAGGGCATGGCAACTCACTCCAATATTCTTGCCTAGAAAGTCTTCAGGGACAGAGGAGCTTGGTGGGCTATAGTCCATAGGCTAAGCAAAGAATCGGACATGCCTGAAGTGACTTAGCATGCATGCACACCCCTACTTGCAAAACTGGTCTTACTAGCTGCAAACATGATGCTTATCTAATTGACTCACCATGTTTGGAGAGAGTGACAAACATGATTTTGTTCTGTAGTACTATTTAGGCAATACTATACCATGGGCATATTATGATTTGAATGGCCTTCACTGGAAACATGAGGGACATATCTCTCAAGTTCCACGGATACCATCCCAGCCACTTATGCACAGGGACTCTGTGCTGGGCATTTCAGGTAGATAGCTGATTGATCCAGATCATTCAACAGCTGAGTCATGCCCCAGCTACTGAGCAGTTCCATAGGGACACTTGATACTGTTTTCCCACTTGCATGATCTGTGCAGATTTTGTTTTGGTGATTATTCTATTTTTATTACTTCTCTGCTCCTAGGGAAATTTCATTGCCTTGTAGACATGAGTAAAACTCAGCCATATGTTGTAAAGTAGATGTAGTTGACTTTCAACTCCTACCTCTCCAACATTCTCCTGCAACAGGCAGCCAGAAATAAGTTCATGTTCCTCTGAATTACTATTGCACTCAGTCGGCAGCATTCATCTTTGGATTCTCAGTGCCTGGCACAGTGGCTGGAATGATATGAACACTCAATAAATGTTGTTGAATGGATAAATAAATGAATATCTGATTTTTAAAATAAGGTTTTGACTTTAGATCTGTTATAGATTTATAGAAAAGTTGAGAAGACCATATACCACCATCCAGTTTCTGCTGTTAGTAGCATCTTACATTAATATGTTACATTTGTCACACTTAATGAACCAAAATCAATATATTAGTAGAGTTCCATACTTTATTCACGTGTCCTTGGTTTTTATTCAATGTCCCTTTTCTGTTCTAAAATCCTACCCAGGATACCATTACATTCACTCATCGTGCCTGCTTAGGCTCCTCTTGGCTCTTCTGGTTTCTCAGACTTTCCTTTGCTTTTTACATCCTTGAAGGTTTTGCGGAGTACTTGTCAGGTGTTTTGTAGAATGACCCTCCATTTTGGTTTGTCTTCTTTTTCACTTGTGATTAGCCTAGGGTTATGAGTTTTTTAGAGGAAGACTACAAAGCTTAAGTACCATTTTCATCACATTATGACAATACACTGTCAACACGACTTATCATTTGATCTTGACCCCGATAGTCTATCTGAGATAGCATTTGTCAGGTTTCTCTAGTGTAAAGTTATTCTTTTCATCCCATTTTTTCATACTGTACTCTTTGAAAGGAAGTCACTGTGTCTAGCCCATGCTTAAGGAGTAGGGAGCTATGCTATGTACTGCCTTGACAGTAAGTAAATATAAAAAAATTTGTAATTCTCCTGCATGGGAGAGTTACCTGTTATCCTCATTTTTCTTTATTCAGTAATTTACTTAAATAATATGAATTTATGGGTGTTTTCCATTTTTTTATCCCAATCTACTATTTTTTTTTCACATTTGGATTGAACATTCCTAGGGAAGTAGAACTGATTCTTCCTATCTTTCTCTCTAATTGCCTGACAAAGAAAAGATGGCCACCAAAATAGTCATTTGTTAATAGAACTAAAATAAGAATTAAATTCCCAATGTTTGTAATGATATCCCAAAATAGCCTCAATGGTCTTTTGATATTACCTTATTATATTTAACAGCCCTTCTGTAAAAGATGTCAGAAATGGAATGCTCCTTAGAAAAATCTAGTGCAACACTTGCATTTACAGATGGTGAAACTTAGGACTGGAGAGAAAATGTATTGGATGAGAACCTACTTTTCCTAACTTCCATTGTGATGCTCTTTAGACCTGCTAAAATGTCTAACAAGTCTAATGTACTCAACAGTTTGGTTGAATTTGTATCTTTAGGCAAAAGCAAGCCATCAAAGAGATATTCTCTGCTCTGTATTTGTTTTGCAAAGTGAATTTTTGCTTTTAACTTGTCTCTGAGGCAGAAATGCTAGGAGTGTGAATGAGCATAAGAATGAGGATGGAGTGATCAGCTGTTAAAGTGGACCACTTGAGAGATCTAAAGGCTAGTGCCACTCCACTGGTAGTGGAAAGAGAAGAGGAGATACATTGAGAGGCATTTTAGACACAGAATTGTTTTAATCTGTAATCGATTAACATGGCGGTGAGGAAGTAGGAGAAGCCAAACGTGACACTGGGGTCCCTGGTTTGGGCAGCTAGATGGAAGGTGATATCACTAATCATGACATAGTGGCTTTGGAGAGGAAAATGAACTTGCTAGGTGGGAGATAGCTGTTAGGCTTTTCATACTCCCAGTAGGTATCAGGAAGGATGTGTGGAACTTAGAAGAGAAATTAAAGTCCAAGGTATTAATCTAAGAATTAATGTCAGTTGGCTGATGATGCCATTGGAGGTAGTGAGATCACCTAAGGAAAACAGTGAAAAGACAGGACTGACACCCAAGTTCAACAGGAATAGAATATAGAAGAGAAAGAAAAAACTGTTAGACAATCAAATGTGGAGTGGTGTGTGGAACTCGTTAAGGAGGTATGGTGTGTTGGTTAAATTCTGCAGTGAGCTCAAATCAGATGAGGATTTAAAGGCGGTTGTGAATGACAGTAATCAGGTCATGGATGAGCTTAGCAATAGTCATTCTAGAGGAGAGGTGGAGGGCCTTCTGTGAAATGAGAGACACTGGAGAAATAAAGGGCTAAATCAATACACGACCGTTTTCATTTTCATTCGTCCTGGCTCAAATCCCCTTCCGTTGCAAAGGTTGCAGGCAATTACATGAGAAAGGATTCAAGTTAAATAAGAAGAATGTCTTAATTGTTTTTATGAGACATAGGAATAGGTTAATGGGCTTTTTGAATCTCTCATTTTGGGAGAGTTTTAACAGTAAAGATGTAGGTATTTTAAACTGGAATAAGTTAGTCTTACATGAATGAGAAATGTTTCTGAATTTCTCTTTAATTCTTTGGCTCTTATTCCATAAGGCTGAACATATTAAAACTTCAAGGAGGGAGTTTTTAGTTTTGCAGTGTGCTTAAAGGATAAATTTTCCCTGTCTGAAAATATTGAATTTGCTAACTAGTTGATTTATTCAGAGGTCTCTGAATATTTTAGTATGCAATCAATTGTACTTTTAATAAGCCATAAACCATGTTTACTGCCTTATTTATTGAATTTAATCAAAGTGACTTGATGGCTAACTAGTACAGTGCTCTCAACAGGCCTCAGACACTGGGTCTAATTACTGGAGGCAATAATATAGCAAGAGGATAAGATGATTTTATTCTTGAAAAATGGAAAAAGAACAGAGCCAAGTCAACAATGTTTTATTTGTTTGTCTGGGAGCAGAGTTGGTCTGGAAGATACAAGGCCAATGAACATTGTGAAAACTTTCCTGTGGCTCTTCTCTTTTGAGCAGGTGCAAGTAACACAAGATTCCCATTAAGGAATAGCCTTTACAGCTGCTCACAGCCTCACTGCTGTGTTTGCCCAGAGGTGTAAACAGATTCAAAGGTCATCTGCTCTTAATATCCCATTTTTCTCCTCTTGGAACCCTTTCTGTTGAAGTTACAGGCTTTAAAATGAGGCAGCTCCCCAGTCAGTCTGAGAAAATCAAAAGAGCACTTATACCCCCTACAGAACCTTTCAGAATCCTCTGGGTCTTAACACTGCAAATCATCTGATTATGTTTGGTTCTACTTGCAATATTGATGGGAGTTAGAGGTGGCTGCGAAGAGTCGAACTCTGCTTTATGTCTCCTTGTAGTCACATAGATCAGGGTCTGTTACATCCCCATCACCTGCAGGAAAGATTCTCTGTCATCTTTGTAAAAACAAAATGCATTGTGAAAACTTTTATAGACCCAAAGAGAGCTTTGACAAAATGAACTGGCACAGTAATAATTTGGTTTTCATGAAGCAGTTTTCTTTGGTGAATAAATAGCACTGTGTTTACACACAGAATGAAGATCACTGAAAATCCCTTTATTTGGTTTTGACAAGTTCACTGAAAAATTGACAAGAGAAGCATTTATTTTAGATAGTGCTGACCAATCCAGTCAAGATCCTGCTGAACTAAATTTTAGGTTTTGTTTCATACAAGACGTATACCCACAGACTGGAGAAGGGAAGTTGTTTTCAGTAGTTCTTAATATTTACTCATCAAACCCCCGTAGATGAATTGTTTTCGGAAGTATATAGGCTTTAGGTTAGAGAAGACTGTAGTGTGAAGGAGGAGGGTGTTACATTGTGTATCTGGTGTGAGCCCTTCAATAGCAGAGAAATATACATCCTGGCAGACATCGCGCTGTTCCACTCCCAGCTGCCACCAGGCGAGTCCATGTTGTAGAAAGTTCTGTGAAGAGAAGCCATGGGACCTAGAGGGGGGTGACTGAAGCACAGCTTCTCTGTTTTTGGGATTTCACACTGTGTGCCATCCCACATCACTCACTGTATCTGGAGTGGGAGCAGAAGACATCCATGGCCCTGAATCTTGAGGTTTCCTGTGAGAGTGTCTGCCACTGGATTGCCTCTGATTCTAGCTGGGCCTCTGTGTCCGCCTTTGGCATGTACCTGTGCTGTGCATAGAGAAGGGACAGACAGCTAATGTGGCCCTGAGAAAAATTAAGGGCCCCCTTCCACTCACAATGTAGGACTTTGCTGGGAGATCCATACTTTCTTAGGGAAAGTAGAAAGAAAAAATGAAAATGAATTTTATGTCATTTTATTCTGAAAACACATTTGTGTTTACTAACTTCTATAGCAACACAATAACTTTGACATAACAGTTATATTGTATAGAAGCAAATGTGATTTCACTAAAACGGCATTGTACTAGCTTTGAACAAAGCAAACATTTGACAAAAGATAGAGGACAGAGAAAAATTCTTTTTTCTTGTCCCACATAAATCATAGCACATGGGAAATAGAAAATGCCTTTAGCAAGAAGAGTAATGAACTAATAAATGAAAAAAACAGCACTGAATTGCAAAATCTTTCATGAATACAGATATTCCCCAAACAGGAATGATATCTAAGCTCTTACTTTCCACAGTGCCTAGCCTCTGGTGTGTGTTCAGTAAATACTTTTTTGAATGGGTAAAATGCATTCCAATGTCTTAATGATGTTTTACTTGCTTAGGGGATCTTTCTCAGCACAAATTCCTTTCACATGCCAAAGGGAGATTGGGAGCGAGATTATAGGGTGCACAAAAACAGGACTCAAACAAGCAAAGAGGGACAGGAGCAGGACGTGAACAGGAGGCAAGGTGTTCTAGGAGGTTTGTGTTTTTGTTGAGGGGGCACAAGTCCAAGAACCTCATGGTGTGAAGCCAGATGATGCTTGAAGACATGATGCCTGGTAGCCCAAGCACATAGATGGTCATTTGGCCCCATTTCATCCTGAAGCGTCCTCTTCAAGCCCTGAGTTTTCTGATAGTAAAATCAGTTTGGAGACCCTACCTAATCTACCAACTCTCATAGCACCTGAATTTCAGCACTGACTTGGGAAGAATAGGATTTCAGGGTCAAGGGGGAATTTTCCAGCATCATCCCCAAATATCTGCAATTTGAATAAACTTTTCTCTGGCACTTAAATTCTATTCAATAGGACTTGATGAAACTTAAAACTAGAATGTGTGTGTTAGTCACTCAGTGTGTGTGTTAGTCACTCAGTCATGTCTGATTCTTTGTGACCCCACCAGGCTCCTTTGTCCATGGAATTCTCCAGGCAAGAATATTGGAGTGGGTTGCCATTTCCTTCTCCAGGGGATCTTCCTGACTGAGGGATTGAACCCAGGTCTCCTGCATTGCAGGCAGAGTTTTTATACCATCTGAGTTACAGGGAAGTCCCGAAGCCTTCAAAGTTTTGCCCAAATCTCACGTGGGGAGATAGTAAGACAAATGCAGAGAAGACATTTATGTTTAACAGAGGCAGCAGACAGGACTTGTCTGCTATGAACAGTACACTAATGTGCTCCAGATTTCCAAAAATCTCTGCGGATTAACCAAGGAACACGAGTCTGCTTCCCTCTCCAGGTGTGTGCATGCTGAGTCGCTTCAGTCGTGTCCCACTCTTTGTGACCCTGTGGCCTGTTGGCCACCAGGCTCATCTGTCCTGGTAGGTGCTTGTAAAAGAGGGAAAAGGCTCTTCATGCCCATCTTCTAGCTACAGCCTTCTCTTTCTTCCTTTTAGTCCTTCTGCCTCCTTTCCCGCCTTTCATTCATTCCAAAACATTTTTCTAAGAACCTATGGTGAAGATGTTAGATGAGCTGAGGCATATGGGACACAATCCCTGCCTTCATGGAAACAATGATGCAAATGAATGTTCAAATGAGGCCTGGCTGTGTTATGTCCTTCATGTGCAGTGGGCTTGTAGAGAGGGCGGTTGAGAGGGCAGGAGGAGCGCCTTGTGGACGCGCTCTAACCTGAAGGGTGGGCACATGGACAGTGGGGGCCAGGGAGCAGCTGGACATTTTGTGTGCATGAGCTAGGGTGTTCTTAACAAAGAAGTGAAAAAGAATGCCCAGTTCAGGACTCTGGCATCCTGTATGGACTAGGAAGGCTTATGCTGAGTATATTTCAGAGAAAGAAATTCAAAATGCAAAAGAGGAGAAGCTAACTTTGTCATAGAGGATGTGCAAATTTCATCTTTATTATTTCAATTAGCTCTCACAATAACCCTTAAAAGACATGAATTCCGCATATTTCTTTTCAGTTGTAGAAACAAAGGCTTAGGGGGAGATTTACACATTGTCTAAATTAAACTGTGACTTTAAACACAGGTCTGTCTGACATTCACATTTCTTTGGAAGTAAGGAGGTTGGTAAAGGTGATAGGGGAATCTGAAGTAAAAAATATGAGACGAGGACCTCTTTTGTGTGTCATCTCACAATGCTAGGAATATGAGAGAAATGGCTTTCTTATTTCCAGTGCTCTATTACACACAACAAATCCTGTTATAATAAAAATTAGGCACTTTCCTCTAGTATCTTTTAGAGTGCTCAAACAATTCGTTTTCCTTAGCAGTCTTCAAACTTAACCAAATCCTATCCATCCCAGAGCAGATTCAGATATGATTGGATATCCTCCAAATTAAACAGATCATAACCAGCCTAGGAAACCCAGTTATGCCTTTTACCAATAAATAAGGCGAGTCATTTACTGCCTTTCCAAACAGTTAATTGAATATTTCAGAAGAATCTCTAATTGCAGTGTTATTGTCTTGCCGTTCCTTAGTGTTTAGCCTCTAATTTGAGATCTACTGGAGGGCAACACTTGCAAATTAGAAAGTAATTGAAATCTACTGCTGAATAAATTGATATTTGCTGCTACATAAAATTAGCGGAATCATTTCAAATGGTATGGAATCTTTTTTTTTTTTTTTTTCACTTCACTGGCTTCTTGTTTTTCTTTGATGGAATTGAGGTTGGAGATGATCCTCAGAAAAAAGCATATTCTCTGCTTTACTGTATTCCCAAATAAGCAGTACGAGGAAAGGAACGAGGACACTGCTGGGGAATCATAGACTATTGTAGTTCTCCACAGTGAAGTCCTTCACACTTCCCTGAATTTTGAGCCAATCTGAACTAAAGATATTATTAAGAGACTAACTCCATCTGAACAGACTTTTAAAAATTAGGTGATCGAAAGGTGTGAACAAGAGTAATTTTGCACTTAGACCAGTAAGAAAATGAGGCCGAATTCACTGGTGTTGTTATTACACTCAAAGTTTAAAAAACAAATGAAATCTGCAAAACACACTATAAAGACAAGCCACAGATTGGGAGAAAATATTTGCAAATCACATATTTGATAAATATTCAGAATATACACACACACGCAAAAACTTCAGTAACTAAACAAAAAGAAAACAAACAACCCTAGGAAAATGGGCAAAAATCTGAATAGATACCTCAGCTAAAATGATATACAGATAGAAAATAAACATGTGATATATCATTTGTTGTTAGGGAACATTATCATCTGTTGTTGTGTAAAGTGAAGGTCACTCATTCGTGTCTGACTCTTTGCAACCCCGTAGACTATAGCCCACCAGGCTTCTCTGTCCCTGGGATCAAGTCAAGAATACTGGAGTGGGTGACCATTTCCTTCTCCAGGGGATCTTTCCTACTCAGGGATCGAACTCAGGTCTCTGGCATTGCAGGCAGATACTTTACCATTGAGCCACCAGGGAAGCATTTGTTGTTAGAGAACTACAAACTGAAACAACAATTATACATATATACTAGTACAGAACAAACATGTAAATGAATGTATGGATTGTGGGAGCTACTGATGAAGTAAGAGGTTATTATAGATATGCAGAGGGAGAAGACTAGAATAATTCATATAGTACTGGACTTTAGGGGGATACATTGATATGGACTCATGTTTAGTTTAATATTGATATAGATGACTAAATATAGCAACACTTATAGATATGTGTATATACATGGTTTAGTATACATGTATCTATTTCTGAGTTCTGTTTGCTGTGAGTGCTTAGAAACAAAGTCATCCCAGTAGCAATACACACACCCAGAGTCCATATATTGATTTCTAATAACATTCTCCAGAAAAAGGAATCAGGGTTTCTTGGAGAAATGGTTAAGTCTAGGGTAGATGCAGTGAATATACAAAATGAGCTTGGATTATCCTGCAGTACCCAAAGGTAAAAAAGTGCTTATAAAAAAAAAATCTGAGGGGGGTACTTCAAAGGGATGGAAGAACCAACTGAAAGAGCTCCCAAATGGCTAAAATTTGAACAATTTGAGCAACAAAATAAATAAACAGTATGGCATCATAAACCAAAATAGAAAATAAAGTGCCATGAGTCTATTCTGATATAAAGATTTGATTGAATATATAGTTGAGGGAGAATAGGCAAGCTTCCACTGCAGAATTCCAAATAATTTATGTAGCTACGTTATGGTCAAGAAGGTAAAGCATAACTGCATTCCCTTTCCTAATTATCTCTTAAACATGATCTAAAGAAAATGATTTCCTTCCAAAGTGTATGGAATGAAAGGAGGAGGAGAAGAAGAGCTGTACAGTATGAGGAATACTACCTCAGCCATGTGATCAAGCTTAATGTCAACAGGGGATAATGTTTACCCTTGACATGGCACTTCGTTTCTGTGCTTCTTCTTATGAAAACTCATAATCCCAGTCTAATCATGAGAAAAAGGGAAATTGAGGGAAATTCTACAAAATACCTATTATTCCTCAGAGTCATCAAAAACAAGGAAAGTCTGAGAAACTGTCACAACATAGAAGAGCCTGAGTAGACATGATAGCCAAATATAATGTGGTGTCCTGAATGGGATTGTAGAATAGAAAAATGGTATCAGGTTAAGACTAAATGAATCTGAAAAATGTATGAACTTCAGTTAGCAATAATGTATCAGCATTTGTTGTGACATTTGTTGTGATGTACCACACTAACATAAGATGCTGAAGCTGAAGCTCCAATACTTTGGTCAGCTGATGGAAAGAGTCGAGCTGACTCTTGAAAAAGACCCAGTTGCTGGGAAAGATTGAGGGCAGGAGGAGAAGGGGGCAACAGAGGATGAGTTGCTAGGATGGCATCACCGACTAGATGAACATAAGTTTGAGCAAACTCTGGGAGGTAGTGAATGTCAGGGAAGGCTGTGCGCTGCAGTTCATGGGGTTGCAAAGAGTCAAACATGACTTAGCAACTAAACAACAACAATATAAGAGGAAACGGTCCTGCATGCATGGGAACTTTCTGTAGAATCTTTGCAACTTTTCTGTAAATGTAAAACTAATGTAAAATAAAAGACTTATTCTGAAAACAAAGAAACAAGCAAGAACTGTGCATGTAAGTATAACCTGAATCCAGCACATAAAATGTTTAGGAAGTAATTGTGATAGTATCAAAACAAAGGCAAAGGAAAACAGATAAATGTCAAAATGGAAACATTTCCATAATCGTGGAATGACAATGAACGCTTTGGTTTTACATCTGCTTGGGAACATACTACAAGTTTGAGAATTGTCTTTCACTGGTGAAATAGAGTTTCTTTTGATTTTTACTATCAATTTTTGATTCCTAGTCTTTTTAACCATGTGTATTCCAAAATTACCTTTACACCCTCATTTCCTACTCATTTAAACAAATCTCTTCTCCTGGAAAACTGGTCTTTTCACCATCTGCTAAATATGCACAAGAAAGACCTTATGCTCCAGGTTGTTTTCCTCCCTTCAATGCACTTTCCTCTTGCAGTTCTAACCATCCAGTAAGAATTCTTTGGTTTTTCTTGATTTCCTCAGCTAAAAGAGATCCCATCTTCTTCTAATCCACAAAGTTGTTCTCTACTTCTCAAGTTAATCATATACTACTTTGTACCATGGTATTTTAAAAAATTAATTATTTTTTGGCTGCCCTGGGTGTTGGTTGTTGCATGCAGGCTTTTTCCAGTTGCACTGAGCGGGGCCTATTCCCTTGTTGTGGTGCACAGGTTTATTACAGCAGTTACTTCTCTTGTTGCACGTATCGTGGTATTTTATGTGTAGCTTCCCTATTGACTATTAAATCCTTTGAGGATGGAGCCCTGATTTGTGCATTTTCGCATTCCCCATGGCTTCCTTCTTAGACATATACAGAAGGTTGATCTAATGAATTTTATCAATGTTGAACAGTCATTTTAGTTAAGGGAAAAACTTGAGACCTAAATCATCTGGACTAAATTAAAAAGAAAATTTTAATTATTTATTCTAGAAGTCCTTTGATGGAAAGGGACTTCTACATTTTCCCAGCATCTGTTATTATTGTGGTCTCTCCACTTGCAGTTGGTGATGCACCGAGCCAGTGCATGTCAGGTAATGCCTCGTGTGTGAGCCGTTATTGAGATAATTAATGACAATGGCAGCTCAGTTGATAGGAACTTGGCAACGTGTGTATCCTTATCTTCAGAGCTCCAAATGGTTTGGTGTTTGGTTTTTTGTGAAACCATTTAATAGGAAAGTGTGTGTTTAGAATTTGTTCCCAGCTCAAAGACTGACCCTTATCTCTAAAGCCCTTAATGAGAAATCACCTGACAAATTGACTGGCACACTCCACTCCTCCAAGTAATTTCCCTTCTTGCCAAATGAGTCTCTTGCAGCCTACACTTCTAACTTAGAAACTGTTGAATGATGAACAGTCTGAAGCCAATGTCTGAAGCTTCAAAAAGCTGTCTTCAAAAGGTGATTTCACAAAGAAAAATTAGCTTATTGAAAAGGTGGGAAATCAATCAATCCTTTTTTAAATTGTGCCAATTAGCTACTTGATGAGTTTGACTTGACTAAATTGACGGATTGGTTTTGTACTCCACAGCTGCCCAAAAGGAATCTTCATGATAAACTGGCAGGGAGTTCTTTTGCTTAATGAATAATAGTCCCACAGAATAGCATTGCAAATATACAAAAATCAAATATAAGTTTTTCACAAGTTTTATTTGAAGCTACTCATAGAAAGTGTTAGTTGCTCAGTCGTGTATGCCTCTTGGTGATCCTATGGACCATAGCTCACCAGGCCCCTCCGTCCATGGAATTCTCCAGGCAAGAGTACTGCAGAGGGTTGCCATGCCCTCCTCCAGGGGATCTTTCCAACCCTGGGATTGAACCTGGCTCTCCCACATTGCAGGCAGGCTGTTTACGGTCTGAGTCACCTGGGAAGCCCAAAAGGAAGCCCACTAGAATGCTACTCATAAGGGCTTCCTAATTAGGATTTCTTCTTAATTTATTTGTAAACTAATTTGTTTAACCAGGCAGATAGTCAATAGATACCTAAAGTGGATAGAATTAATACTGTGACAAAAATTCAAAAGAAAATAGCTGGCCTTATTTCATTGAAAGCAAATTAGAACATAAAAGCAAAAATTTTCAATTGAAAAGAATTGATCAAAATGAGACTAGAAAAACTGTAATCACTGACCCGACTGTCCCTCTCAAGAGAAGTAATTAGTAATTTGATAACCACAAAATATTTCTATTGTATAATAGAAATAATAGTTTAAAACAATATGGAAATTTGGGAAATTTTATGTAACCTTTAAATCATGTGTTCAGAATATTATTTATGGAGAACTTTCAAAATATAAGTTTAAAGTTTTTCTTTTTAATTAGTGGAAAATCAAGAATTGATAATGTGATGTGGCATTACTCTTTCAAGAAGCTTGGCTGAAAAGAAGGACAGTATATAAATAGAATTAGAGAGGAAAGGGAGCTTTAAAAAAAAAACACCGATAGAATATGCTTGCTTTAATAAGCTGAGGAATTGTATTAGTGAAGAACAGACTGAAGATTAGGAGAGAAAAGGAGTCATTGATCAGAGTGGATCAACAGCAAAGACATAGAGATTGTCCTAGAATAAAATAATGTTTCTGCATCCTTCAGATGGAAGGAGGAGGGAAACGAAGGTGAATATATGGATGTTCTTTGAGGTCAAGTGTTTGAGGGAAAGGTGAAGATTTGGGAAAATGGTTAACAAAATCAGAGGGGGAGGTAACTGAAGATCAATAAATATATTGCAGAACAAGACTGGAGGGCCCATACATTATAGATGCCCTAATCTGTATGGGAGCTCCTCTTGGCCACCACCCCTGGAGTTTTATGATATTCTCTTTCTATGCCCAACAATTTGGATATAATAACAATAGTGATACTTTATTGTGATAAACACATAATAAACACTCATTTAGTCTTCACAGGTAGCCTCTCAAATAAACACAATTACTATTTCAGTGAGAAAAAAAGGTTTTGAGGCTAAGAAATTTGCCCTATGTACATAGTTGGTAGGTATTAAAACCAGTATTTATTTTAGCCCAACCAATCTGAACTAGAGACCCAGCTCATGCTGGGCTGCTTAGGCTTCTGTTTTAAATCAGAGACTTCTATGGTTAAAGGCCAAAAATGACAAGAAGTTTCAGTAATGCAAGGGGATTGAACTGTTCTGTTGGGTTATAAGAATTGTTCATGGGAACAGCCAGGCAGTCAGGCTGAAAAGAAAGTGAGGTCAGGAAGGATGGCCAATTGGTAACACTTGGAAGACCAAGGAACTGATGGTCCATGTCTGGGGAGAAGTTGTGAAAAGGATGAAGGCACAACATCTGTCTAGGAAGAGGTGGTTATGAATGGAGGACAGCATATTGGAAGTTTCTGAGGTGGTATATTTCAGAATGATGGCAGGGTGCAAGCTGTAGCCATTGGTTTGAGTGGCTGGAGTAGATCAAGCAGAGAGGAAATGAAGGACTCAGGATCATATGACAAGTTAAGAAGTGAAGATGGATTCCAACATCTGTGTGTAAGGGATATTTATTTTTGAATGATAATTTTCAGTCTGCAGATATTTATGTTTCTGCCATAAGACAGGTAGAGTTTCAGGCTGTCAGGTGTAGCAATGGGCAAAGCAGACAAACCTGCTTCCCTCAGAAGTTTCCATTCTGGTGTCTATATGAGAAAAATTAAGTCAGGAAGGAGAATAGATATTGTCAGGTCAAGGGGTGTGATTGCTATAAAGGGTGGCAGAAACCAGTGAGGCACCAGTGTGGCTTGAAAGCACTGAGTGATTTTCTACAGAGATGGGGGAGTGAGTGGTGGGTGTCAAATTTTGTAAGGGTCTGAAAATAAGGAGTTAGACTTTTGACCAATTAATTTTGAGATGCTCATCAAATATCAAGAGGACAAATGAATATTAAGTGCAGGTTGAATATAAGATTCTGGATTTCGTGCATATATTCAGAAATATGGGCTGGAGATATAAATTTGAGTTATATAGATGTTACAAAAAATGAATGGAATTTTTAAGGAAGAGAGGGTAAGTAAAGATATGAAATACTCAGATAACTCTATGCAGGAACACTACTAAAAGATCAGGATGTGAAAAAAGTACAGCAAAGATTAAGAAAAAGTGACCAGAGAAAAAGGAGAAGAATCAAAAGAGTGATGCCAAGTGAAGCATGTGTTTCAAGGTGGAAGAATGATCAATTGACACAAATATTGCTGAGGATTAAAAGAAAAATGAAGATTGAGAATTGACCGTTGGGTTAGCCATGGCCAGGTAAATAGCAGCCGTGACAGAGCAGCCTGGCTGGCAATGGTTCAACAGAGAAGGGAGAAAATGGAATGGAGAGAGTGATATCAACATATTCTCCTAGTTTTCTATCTAACAGAGCAGAAATGTAATGCTAGTTAGGAAAAGATGTGGGATCAAAGGAATTTTTTAAGTTGAAGGTGGGAAAAGTAGCAGCAAGCTTGTGGGTTGATGGAAGCTAAGCAGCAGAGAAGGAGAAATTTGCGATGCCGAGAGAGAAATTGTTGGAGCATTGCTGAGACATAAGTGAGAGGAGGTGAGATGCAGGCACAGGTTGAGAGGTTATCCTTGGGAGCACAAGCAGGCCATCCATAGTTGCAACTTTCAAGTTGATAAGAGGCTAGAATGCTAGCTCATAGGTGGCAGAGACACTGTTTATTCTGGATCTGCACATACCGAGCACTGCTCAACTTTGTATAAATTTCAGTGAGTAGTGGTTAATGACGTTGAACGCGGAGACGATCCTTTGGAATTGCTCTTCTGCTGTCAAAAGGAGAACATGACTGAATAGCTGAATGAGCAATGTTAATAAACTGTGACAATTAAAAATCTCTATGTTAACCTACCAAATGGATATTCAGTGTGACTTGCCCTTTCGGGAGTGAGTTTCCTTTATTGAAAGCCACAGTCTGTGAAATGGGGGTTATTCCCTCTTCCCAATCCCCATCTCTTCTACTAAAGAAAAAAAAAAAGCTGCTTTTCATCCATATTGGTGTTCTCATTATATTTCATGGTTGTTTAAAATTTTCTCCTTCATAGCCTATCTCTGTAAATAGGACCTATTTTTGCAAACAGAGGGAAACTGTATGTTCTTTTACCTTTTCATTTTCAGAAAATAAGGTATGTTAGAGTGGGAAGAAATCTGAAATGGGAATCAGGACACTGTGCTTCTTGCCCTGGCTCTGCCACTGATGCACTGGGAATTGGTTTCCTCTCTGGAAAATGAAGTAGTTGGTCCAGAGGATCCATAAAGTCCCTTCTGAATCCAAGTAATGAAATCGTAATAACAATCTAAATAATTCAGAAATTCACAGCTGATGCCCTTTATTTTTATATGCCCATAATATTCTATGTCAAGAAAAGTCACATTTATATTATTGAGAGGTTACCAATCATCCAGGCATTAATATCTTACGGGGTTATTGTGAAGATTAAAAGAGAAAATATGAAAGAAATTCACACACTGTAAAGTCAAATACTATCAGTCATTAATAACCTGTAGACACTGAAATGTTACATCCATTATTATCATGCAGATTCTGCTTTTAATATATGGCTTTTGGGATAGCAAATAAAGTCAGTAACCAAGGAATACAAATGGGGAAGGAGGAGATTTTACTTGAAGAAAGCGTACAAATTGCCTTTTTAACTTTTTTGTTGTTGTTGAAAAATGGCCTTATGCTAATGTTAAAGGACTTTAAGACCCAGTGAAAGGCAGTGAGATAAGCACATAAGGGCTGGATGTATTGGTATTAATTTACCATCAACCATTATGTCTACATCAGAATAGCATGAAAAGAAATATCAGGTTTTAGAAAACTTTCAGCTCTATTTTAGAAATAGAACATAAGCTAAGTAAATTGAAAAGTTCAATTAATGTGATAATTTTAAGGTTAAATCAACAATCTAATAATTCTAATCTATTATCATAATTATATTTTTACTTCCTTCCAAAATTATTTCTTTTTACATAATTCTATTTTTTTATGTTTGCATATATTCCTTTAATCATTCATAGGAAGAAATCCAATAGTAGGCACTTACTTGGCAATCTGCATTTTTTTCTCATAACAAGAATTGTGCTTCCTACTGAATAAACTGATGTAACAGATATAACATCACTGATAACAATGATAAAACATTTTGCATTTGAATAGCATTCAGTCTTTTCAGGGCAGCTTCACAATTATCTCATTTTATTCTGGCAAATATACTTATTTGCTGTATAACCAGGCAAGTCACTCTCTGTGCCCCAGTTTTCTTATATGAAAAATGGGGATCATATGCATACTTTGTTCAAAGAGTTGTGTGAAGATTAAATGAGTTAATCTATGTAAGACATTTAGTAATCGTGTTGCCATAGTTGTTTATTATAATTACCATTGTGACTATCACTCCTTCTTAGTGGTTTGGCAATTATACATGTATCAGTTCCTAGTGCCATTTTACAGTAGACCCAATTACTGATCAACCTTAAGTGGGATAAACTCAAATTCTAAAGTCATCCAGCAGTAACATAAATGAATACTACATGACAGGGGCAAGTATGGAAAACTGAATAGCTTACACCCCTAAAACCAGCAGTCTGGCTCAGCCTCAGGTGATGTTGCCATATAGAAATACAGGGGTACAGTCCTAGTTTTGCTGCACTGTCCAATTTCTCAAGAAGGTAGGAATTTAGATTTTATTTAATCTCCTGACTTAAAAAAAAGGTGAGTAAATTATTTAATTTTTGGTAAAGCATGTTGTAGGCCAAACACACGTAAGTCTGCAGGCAGGTTTAGGACCATGATCAGCAACTTCCTTATGTGTACTTGGCACTGCACCTAGCACAGCAGGTCCTTGATATAATCCTAATTGACTACAAGAATTGGGAAATCATAGTTAATTGGAGAATTGAGGTACCATTAAAATAGATATGTGAGCTTCTTAATGGGTGTTGATAATGGGTAGATGGGAAAAACCTAAAATAATAGATGAAGATGAATGAGGCATTGTCTGGATGCCATAGACACAATCCCTACTGTGTTTCTAGGATGAAGTAAACTACATCTTTATAAATTCCTTGTCTTTTGAAAGAATAGTGAAGGGCAAGAAGGAAAGGCAGGATGAAAAGAAGGATAGCAGTGGGGGGTGGGGGTGGGGTGGAAATCACAAAACAAAACAAAACAAAAAATAAATCTTCAGATACCAAAGTCCATGCTTTTCTGTATCATCAGCCTGCTTCTAAATGAATTTAATGATTGTACAACTCTTTCTAATCTACAGAATATTTGCTGAGTCTTGCTTGGGGGTTCTAATATAGTATTTTTTTTCCTTTTTTTCCTTTATTTTTATTAGTTGGAGGCTAATTACTTTACAATATTGTAGTGGTTTTTTGCCATACATTGACATCAATCAGCCATGGATTTACATATAGTATTTATCTGCATTTGAAATCCAAGGTGGTGATTATTGAAGCTCTGCCTGTGTTTAGGGAGGTAGATGTTTGAAGGTACCATTTTAGAGCCAGATAAATGTGATTTCTCCGATTCCATTGACAGGAAAAAAAGCCTGTCAGTGACGCAGACAAGTGACTCATCTTTGATGAGATTCAGCTTCATGGAACCTACCCTTCTTTATGACTTAAAAAAAAAAAAAATTTAAAATCACTTAAGTCCTAGGAAGATTCTTAGATAATTGAAAAAGGGATGAGTCATAATGAGTTTTCACTGATGCATGTTGCCTCTCATCACTAATTCCACTGGTATCCTGTAGGGAACATAAAGAGCCTCTCATCTCACTGATGGGTGGCATGAAAAGGCATCCATCTGACACATAGAGGTTAACTCTGCCCTTTCTGAACCAGATGGCCTTGCCTAGGGACAGAAAGGAAAATGCCTTTGTTCTCTGGCCCTCTTTCCTACAGAAGCTCTAATCCAGTCAATGCTATTCCTGATGAACTGGAGAATCCCAGATGTCATGCTCCATCATCATCCTTCCAGATATTTATCCCACATTTGCACTTGCTCTCAGTTGCTATTCCATTGGGACTGTTAGAAGATTTAACTAACCATGGCATAATTCCACATTTAGTGCAAAAGTTCTCTTTGGTTTTGATGTATTAGCTATTCCATTGCCGGTTCACCTGATAGTTGGTCATAAGACAGTTTTACATTTCAGTCCCACAGGCAATTGAGAAATGAGTGTTTAAAATATTGTAAACAGCATAAGGATCTTTTTTTCCCTTAATTTTTGTATCCTCAAAGCCTGCAGTGCCTGATGACTATAAAGTGCTCAATAAGTGTTTACTGAACCAAATCAAAATCTTAAGCAATTTTCACTCCAGAAATGTTTGTAAACTTTTTTGGATTTTAGAGACACATTTCTACTTCCCTGATGGCTCACTGGGTAAAGAATTTGCCTGCAATGCAGGAGACACAGAAGGCGCAGGTTCAGTCCCTGGGTTGGGAAGATGCTCTGGAGAAGGAAATGGCAACCCACTCCAGTACTTTTGCCTGGAAAACCCCATGGAGAGAGGAGCCAGCCTGGTGGGCTACAGGCCAAAGGGTGACAAAGAGCTGGGCGTGACTAAGCATCCATGAACACAAAGACATATTTATATTTTGATAACCTCGTGAACTTAAGGGAGTCTGACTAGGATATTGCTGAATTAATAAATTATTCCCTCTGATACAGAATAGGAATTCTGGTGACTATAACTGTATAGAAGTATTAATACAACCAGAATTCCTTATGTAAATGAACAAAGACTTCTAGACAGCAGGAAGGGTAAAAAGCTGTCACAAAGACTATGCACATTACAGGAGAGGTACATAGTATTAAAATCACTGAATTAAAGAACTTAGTCTTTAGTTTCTCTCTTAATCTTCAATTCTTTTGGTTCAAGGGAAGAAAAGATATTTGTTCTATTAAATAAATGGTAGTAGTGGGAGAGCAGTGCTGTGCTGAGCCATGTTGGAGGCTGAGGCAAAAGGAACAATTAGAATATTGCTTCTTTTTTTTTTTTTTCCAAAAAATCGATATTTTGTTCACCATGGAGTTTATTCATTAATTTTGATTTTTTAAAGATAAAGATATTTTATTAAAATAGTATTTACCTGTACTACTGACTTTTTTGATCCTCCCTTAAATTTTGCAGCCAAGGTGAGTATCTTGTTTGCCTTACCCTAGTTCCTGCCCAGGATGTGACAGCAGAAATGTTATTTTCTGGCTGGTGTAATTTAGAAAAAACTTAACCTCACATCTTATTGTGCTGCTGAGTCATTAAGGAACAAATGTACAAAAACATCTAATCTAGTATTTTTATTAAAGGAGGAAAACTATCCTATTTTAGAGAGACTTATATCAGATAAAATAAAATTATAAAAGCCTTTTGGTTTGAAATGCGTTCGGCTATAAGTAATGGCATATTCAATGTACATGGGCTTAAAATTATGAGTCTGTTTTTCTCACATAGCAAGTGGTCTGGAGGTAGGCACTATGGAATTCCTCCCATTGGTCTCCGAATGCTTGTTGCCGCATAGTTGTGAGCTTTCTACTTCAGTTCTAGAATTTCTTGCTTTTAAATGCAGTAAGAAAGGGCAAAAACCTTGATAAGAATATATATCCCCTTTATTAGAGGTGCCCATGTCTTCCCAGAGGCCACACCAACATGTCTTTGCTTATATCGCCATTCAGAATAAAGAGCCAACAAGATCTCTTAAGGAGGTGGGAAAGCTAGCTCTCATATGGACCCAGTCACATTCCTCCCCTGAACAAAAGAGCCTTAAGCCAGAAGGAAATAGTATGGAGATAAGAGTGTCCTGACATGAGTTAGCTCCTGTGGAATTTGTGTAAAGGATGCTGTAACTATCTGATAGTAAACATGAGCTTCTGTGTTTATAAACTCATCTTTAAGGATGACGTTCTTGAAATTGTTCTTTTTTAGAGACTTTGTAGTTTTTATTACTTTTTATTTAGAAGTGAGTACCAATTGCCATCTCCCTAACATTCCCACTGGTAAATCTTAAAATGTAAATGACAACAAATATGTACACAGATCTGCCAGAAAGAATAGGTGGATGGCACATGTTAGCAACTGTGTTTAAAATATTGATTTCTGTGTGTTTGATTTTGTTATCTAGCATGCTTTAGTCAACAAGCTCTCATCCATCAGCACTTGGGGTTAAAATATCAACCCATTGACCTTCCCTTTCAACAAAATGGAAACATAGGTTGGCCTCTTTGGACCATTACATATATGGCAGTATTTTAAGCAAACTTTTTGCTACCAGAAAACTATAGAAGTGTTTAAAAATAAGAATATCTACTCATTCTTCTACAATGTTGACTTTTTCAAATTATTTTGGTCATAGGTGCTTCTTACCTTTTAAATTGTAAATGCCTCCTATTTTTCTTCAAATGGCTTAATTACAGATGCTCCTCAGCTTGCAGTGGTATTATGTTTGACTAAACCCATCGTAAGTTGAAAATATAAGTTGAAAATGCATTTAATACACCTATCCTACATCATCATGGCGTCCCTGGTGGCTCAGGGGTAAAGAATTTGCATGTCAATGAAGGAGATGTGGATTCAATACCTGGATTGGGAAGATCCCCTGGAGAAGAAAATGACAACCCACTCCAATATCCATGGGAAACCCCATGGACAAGCGTGGCAGGCTATAGTCCATGGGGTCCACAAGAGTCAGACATAGTGACTAAACAACAGCAGCATCATCATAGCTTAGTCCCACGTACCTTAAGTGCGCTCACAATGCGCCATAGAACATCCATTTTCACCCTTGTGAACATGTGGCTGACTGGGAGCAGCACTTTTCTGCCACTGCCCCGCACCACCAGATAACATCCTGCAGCATACTCCTAGCCCGGGGAAGTGATCAGAATTCAAAGTATGGTTATTTTTTTTTTTTACTGAATACACATCACTTTTGCACCATCATGAAGTGAAAAAATCATGTCGGACCATGGTTAACTCAGAAACTGTCTGTGTATAGTATACAGCCATGTGAACACAAGGATGATCTTTCCAAAAGTCCATAGAATAGGATAGTCTTTCTTTTCTCTAGTTTGTGAGTCACAGAGGAAGGATCAGCAAATTTCAGCTGGCCAGTTAGGCTTCCTGGAGGTCTCACAGGTTTAGGGAGGTTAAGGGTCAAGTTCTGGAAGCATTGGACAACCACTGTAGACTTGATGAGGCAAGAGTTTGGAGATCTTCCTGACATAAAGTATAACATACTAAAATAGGTACACATCATGGTAATTAACAGAATGGATTTTTGTTTCCTCTGTTGGTTTGTTTTATTTTAGGATTACTTTTGTTCCCCGAGAGAACATTATGAGTTGAGTGATAATTGTAGTAAGACTAGCATGTGCTGGGTTTAAGTCCTTCCAATGAACACCCAGGACTGGTCTCCTTTAGGATGAACTGGTTGGATCTCCTTGCAGTCCAAGGGATTCTCAAGAGTCCTCTCCAACACCACAGCTCAAAAGCATCAATTTTTAGCACTCAGCTTTCTTTATGGTCCAACTCTCACATCCATCCATGACTACTGGAAAAACCATAGCTTTGACTAGATGGACCTTTGTTGATAAAGTAATGTCTCTGCTTTTTAATATGTTGTCTAGGTTGGTCATAGCTTTTCTTCCAAGAAGCAAGCGTCTTTTAATTTCACTTATTCACAAATTGGTGTTTTTTTTAAAAAAGAATAATTTCTTTCTTTGAATCTAATCTGGTAGAAAAACTGCATACATTTGGACCGATGAAAGCAGCTCTACTCTACTTAAAATTATGCAGAGGGTCATCCTCAAACCCTGCCACTGAGTCTTTCTCTTAGAACCTGTCTTAGATTTTGAAATTCTGCTATAAAATCCATGGGCTGCTGGGGAGAATGCTTATGTGCTCAGAGGGAGGAACAAAAACTGTGAATAAGATCATAAGGGATAAATCAAAACTCATTTCTGTTGTCACTTTCCTGACTTTTTTTCTTTTTTAATTGTTTTGGGGTCCCTAGAAGTTCTAAGAAATTGCTTTCATGGCTTACCTTATGATTGCTTGAATTAACTTGTTTTGAATATATAATTATCTTCATTCTAATCATTTTTCTATGCACGTGACATCCACTGACTTTCACTGACATGCAGATGCAACATCTGCATCAGCAATTTTATTTTAATGATTTAACGTTCTTATTGTGTGAAGAGCAAAAATGAATGTGTCAATGAATTTGTCACAAGGCAGCCATCCATGGAACCCCTGACACAGTGCAAGTAGAACACTGATAGAATTCCAGAAATGAAATTTGTGGCCGTCCCTTCTCCCCATTCCATGCCCCCATTGTCCCCATTCCATGCCCCCATCATGTGCTCCCTCTGTTATTCAGGTTCGGGAGGTGATGGGGTGCTACTGTTTCCATATCTGAGGCTTCACCATTCCTTTCAGCCACCCTCTGCCTGCAGGCACCTCTTTATTCACCTCTGTTCAATTAAACTGCTTGCATTTGCTCTGTTTCCTGTCAGAAATCTGAAGGACACAAAACCTCTGTAGAATGTTTAATAGACATGGTATTAGCAGTCTTACTGAACAGCTTTTTAACATTTCATGATTAAATATGATTCTTGCTGAGGGTTTTTTATTAACACACATGATTTATCAGATCAAGGACGCTTTCTTTTTTCCTAATTTCCTATATACATTTTTTAGTCATGAATGGATACAGAATTTTATCAAACCATTTTCTGCAGTGATTGAGACCATCATGTGATTTCTTTCCTTGATTCTGTAGATATTTGAATTACATTAATAGCATTTTGAATGTTAAGTTCTGTTGAGTTCCTAAAATAAAGCTGTTTGGTCTGGTGTGTTATTTCCTTTTTAAAATATTACTGAATTTAATTTGCATATATCTTGTTTAGAATTTTTCCATCTATATTTTGAGTGATAGTTATCCATATTTTTAATCCATTTAAAATATGCATTTAAAGCTCTAGTTTATTCCCTACACTAGCAATTAGTTATATTATGCAGATTTTGATATATAGTATAGTTGTCATTACCATTCATTTATTTCAAAATATTTTTCTAATGTAAATGATGATAGTTTTATCACCATGCATTATTTGAAACTGTATTTCTTAATTTCAAACTATGATGATTTTTCTAGTTAACTTCTTGTTACTAATCTCTAAGTAAATGGCATTGTTGTCAAACTAGATACTACACATTTTAATTTATTGATATTTGTTGATGCTGGCTTATTACTCAGAATATGGTTAAATTTTATAAATGTGCTGTGTATGTTTAAGGATGTTTACTCTGCAATTGTTAGATAAATTATTCTCTATATATTCGATAGGTAAAATTGACTGTGCTATTGAGATACTTTCTTAGGGAAAAGCAGTCTTAGTGAAAAGCTTTTTAACAAAACACTGAATATTTTTCTGCTTCTTTTATCAGTTCTAAGAGAGATGTGCTGAAATGTCTTCCAATGTGATTGTGAAATTGCTTATTTCTTTTACTTCTGTAAAGATTTTGCTTTAAAAGTTTGCAGGTGCTTTCAGTTCAGTTCAGTCACTCAATCATGTCCGACTCTTTGCGACCTCATGAACCACAGCACGCCAGGCCTCCCTGTCCATCACCAACTCCCAGAGTCCATCCAAACCCATGTCCATGAGTCGGTGATGCCATCCAACCATCTCATCCTCTGTCGTCCCCTTCTCTTCCTGCCCTCAATCTTTCTTATCATCAGGGTCTTTTCAAATGAGTCAGCTCTTCACATCAGGTGGCCAGAGTATTGGAGTTTCAGCTTCAACATCAGTCCTTCCAATGAACACCCAGGACTGATCTCCTTTAGGATGGACTGGTTGGATCTCCTTGCAGTCCAAGGGACTCTCAAGGCTCTTCTCCAATACCAGAGTTCAAAAGCATCAATTCTTTGGCACTCAGCTTTCTTTCTTTTTTTTTTTTTCATTTATTTTTATTAGTTGGAGGCTAATTACTTTACAATATAGTAGTGTTTTTTGCCATACATTGACATGAATCAGTCATGGATTTACATGTGTTCCCCATCCTGATCCCCCTTCCCGCCTCCCTCCCCATCCCATCCCTCTGGGTCTTCCTGGTGCACCAGCCCTGAGCACTTGTCTCATGCGCCCAACCTGGGCTGGTGATCTGTTTCATTCTTGATAGTATACTTGTTTCAATGCTATTCTCTCAGAACATCCCACCCTCGCCTTCTCCCACAGAGTCTAAAAGTCTGTTCTGTACATCTGTGTCTCTTTTTCTGTTTTGCATATAGGGTTATCTTTCTGGCTTACTTCACTCTGTATAATGGGCTCCAGTTTCATCCATCTCATTAGAACTGATTCAAACACATTCTTTTTAATGACTGAGTAATATTCCATTGCATATATGTACCATAGCTTCCTTATCCATTCGTCTGCTGATGGGCATCTAGGTTGCTTCCATGTCCTGGCTATTATAAACAGCGCTGCGATGAACATTGGGGCGCACGTGTCTCTTTCAGATTTGGTTTCCTCGGTGTGTATGCCCAGGAGTGGGATTGCTGGGTCATATGGCAGTTCTATTTCCAATTTTTTAAGGAATCTCCACACTGTTTTCCATAGTGGCTGTACTAGTTTGCATTCCCACCAACAGTGTAAGAGGGTTCCCTTTTCTCCACACCCTCTCCAGCATTTATTGCTTGTAGACATTTGGATAGCAGTCATCCTGACTGGCCTGTAATGGTACCTCATTGAGGTTTTGATTTGCATTTCTCTGATGATGAGTGATGTTGAGCATCTTTTCATGTGTTTCTTAGCCATCTGTATGTCTTCTTTGGGTGCTCAGCTTTCTTTATAATCCAACTCTCACATCCATACATGACTACTGGAAAAACCATAGTCTTGACTAGATGGACCTTTGTTGACAAAGTAATATCTTTGCTTTTCAATATGCTGTCTAGATTGATCATAACTTTCCTTCCAAGGAGTAAGCATCTTTTAATTTCATGGCTGCAATCACCATCTGCAGTGATTTTGGAGCCCAGAAAAATGAAGTCAGCCACTGTTTCCCCATCTATTTGCTGTGAAGTGATGGGACCAGATGCCATGATCTTAGTTTTCTGAATGTTGAGCTTTAAGCCAACTTTTTCACTCTCCTCTTTCACTTTCAGCAAGAGGCTTGCAGTTCCTCTTCACTTTCTGCCATAAGGGTGGTGTCATCTGCATATCTAATGTTATTGATATTTCTCCCGGCAATCTTGATTCCAGCTTGTGCTTCCTCCAGCCCATTGTTTCTCATGATCTACTCTGCATATAAGTTAAATAAGCAGGGTGACAATATATAACCTTGACGTACTGCTTTTCCTATTTGGAACCAGTCTGTTGTTCCATGTCCAGTTCTAACTGTTGGCTTCTTGACCTGCATACAGGTTTCTGAAGAGGCAGGTCAGGTGTTCTGGTATTCCCATGTCTTTCAGAATTTTCCAGTTTACTGTGATCCACATAGTCAAAGGCTTTGGCATAGTCAATAAAGCAGAAATAGATGTTTTTCTGGAACTCTTTTGCTTTTTCGATGATCCATTGGATGTTGGCAATTTGATCTCTGGTTCCTCTGCCTTTTCTAAAACCAGCTTGAACATCTGGAAGTTCACGGTTCAGGTACTTTATTAAGGGTAAAAGTAGAACATTTTTATATCTTCTTGGTAAATAAAATATTTTATCTTTATGATATGTGTTTCCTTATCTCTAGTAATGCTTTATTTTCTTTAAAATTTGCTTTGATATTAATGTAGTCACCCCTACTTTCTTTTGGTTAGTATTTTCTAGATCTTCTTCCAGTCTTTGCTTTTCAAGTTAAGTATATCCTTATTGTTTTATGAACAACATATAAAGTTATTTGACACTGCACTCTGGCAATATATGTCTTTGAATTGGAACATCAGTTCTTTCACCTTCACAAGTACTCACTGATATATTTTGGTCTAAGTTTAAAATCTTAGTGTTCCTTATTACTTTTTTCTTTTCTATAAATAATATAAGTTTTTATATCCATAAATAGATAATCTCTGCATTCAATTTTTCTTCTGTGTACTTATAAGATGTACATTCTTTTCCCATTCTCTCAGTGGTTACGTAGAGAATCGTATGCATCCTTAGGTTACCAATAGTTCATGTTACTTGGTATGAACCCAAGACAATGTACATTTACCCAGACAGTGCACTGGGACACTATAGGATGAGATGGTTGGATAGCATCACTGACTCAGTGAACATGAATTTGAGTAAACTCCATGAGATAGTGAAGGACAAGAGAGCCTGGTGTGCTGTGGTCCATGGGGTTGCAAAGAGTTGGGTACAACTTAGTGACTGAACAACATCCTCTGCTAAGATATATGTTATTGTTTTTGTATTTTATTTCATTTTATATTTTAATCTCAAGGCATTATTAATATTGATTCACTCAGCCAACATGCATTCATATTTTCTTGAAGACTTGTTATTTTAATATTTATTTTCCTTTTTCCATCCCTGAGTTTCCATCTGGGATCACTATTCTTCTGCCAATAATATATCTTTAGTATTTATTATAGTGTGAGTTTGATGATCATTAAGTCTCTTATATTTGTTTGTCTAAATTCTATTTATGGTTACCTTAACATTTTCACTTGGAATAAAGTTTTACATTATCTGCCCTGCCTTTTGCGTTGCACCCCTGCCACAGCATTTTGAAGATATTCTGTTTTCTGAATTATATAGTTTTTGTTGAGGAGTCAACAGGTACTCTAATTGTTGCTCCTTAAATGATAATCTCTTTGTTTCTCTGTCTCTCTTTCATCTCTTTTAAGATTTACTTTTTGGTATTTAGTAATTTTGAAATGATTGTCTATATTTATTTTATTTTACTTCTTTTACCTTGCTTGAAGTTCTCAGAGTTTCTTGATTCTGTGTTTTCCACTATGTTTGGAAAAATCTCAGCTGTTATCTCTTTGGGGCTCCCTCTGTCTCATCCTCTCTTCTCTGCCACTTCATAGGTATGTGTATTAGACTTATGGATATATGTTATATACCTACTTCTTCCTCTTATTTTTAAATGATTTTATTTACTTATTTTTGGCTGTGCTGGGTCTTCGATGCTCTATGGGCTTTTCTGTAGATGTAGCGAGTGGGGACTATTCCAGCTATGGTACATGGGCTTTTCATTGCAGTGACTTCTCCCCAGAGCATGGGCTCTGGGCTGTGTAGGCTTCAGTAGTCGTGGCATATGGGCTCAGTGGTTGTGGCTGCCGGGCTCCGGAGCACAGTCTCCATGACGGCGGCACACGGGCTGAGTTGCTCTGCTGCATGTGGGATCTTCCCAGATCAGACAATGAGCTCGTGTCTCCCGCCTTGGCAGCTGATTTTTTACCACTGAGCCACCAGGAAGCCCTCTCTTCCTCTTATTGTTTAAGTGCTTCGCTCTTTTTATATTTCCTTTGCAGCTTTAGAATTCTCAGAACTCAAGTCCTGTCAATTCAACTATTTCTTGAAATATCCTCTCGGTATTCCAAAGTTACATTGAACTCCATATATCTAAAACCAAAAGAATATTTCCCAAACCTCACTCTTTTCCAATCATTCATATTTAAATAAATATCATTATTTTCCATTTCCTCTTAATGTATATGAAAAATTAAAGTAGACTTTATTTCTTAGAGCAGTTTTTATTCAGAGAAATTGAACAGAAAAATATGGGGAGTTCTCATTTAATCCCTTTCCTCCTGCCTCAGTTTACCCTGTTACTAATATTTTGCCAGATGTGGTACATTTATTTAAATTGATGAACTAGTATTAACAAATTATTATTAACTAAATTCCACACTTTACATGAGGGCTCATTCTTTGTATTGTATAATTCTGTGGGTTTTGCTAAGTGTATAATATCATGTATCCACTATTATTGTATCACACAGAATGCTTTCACTGCTCTGAATATTCCCTGTGCTCTGCCCATGTGTCCCTCCTTCCCATCTCCTGAAACCACTGATTTGATCTCTGTACTGTCTCCATAGACTTACCCTTTCCAGAATGCCATATAATTGAGATCAATTATATGAAAGTATGGGCTTCCCAGGGACTCGGTGGTAAAGAGTCCATCTGCCAGTGAAGGAACTGCAGGAGACACAGGTTCAGTCCCCGAGTCTGGAAGATCACTTGAAGGAGGAAATGACAGCCCATTCCAGTATACTTGCTCGGGAAATCCCTTGGACAGAGGAGCCTGGCGGGCTACAATCTATGGGGTTGCAAAGAGTTGGACACGACTGAGCAACTGGGGATGCGTGCATAAGAAACATGGGTTGCCTTTTCAGATTGGCTTCTTTCACTTAGCAACATGCATTTAAAGTTCCCCTTTGTCTTTTCTGTAGCTTGATAGATCATTTCTTTTTATTCTTAAATAATATTCTGTTGTCTGAATGTACAGTTTAGCCATTCACCTACTGAAGGACATCTTGGTTGCTTCTAATTTTTTGGTAATTATGAAGGAAGCTGTTAATAAAGCGTGCAGATTTTTATGTGGACACAATTATTCAACTCATCTGGATAAATACCTAGGAACATAGTTGCTAGATCTTATGTTAAAACAGTATTAGCTTTGTAAGAAAGTTCCATACTGTCTGCCAAAGTACCTGTACCTTTTTGAATTCCTGCCACTGATGAATGAGCATTCCTGTTGTTTCACATTCTTTCCAGCCTCTGGTGGCTGCCATGTTTTAGATTTTAGCCATTCTAATAGGCATGCAATGGTTATCTCATTGTTCACATTCATTAGCCTTTACAGAGCAGACTTCTTAGCCCTCTTTTTCTCTCCCTTAGCTCTTATCATCAATCTCTTTTGTAGATTTTCCTTCTACACATCTTTCCATTTTATCTGTTCCCATCTTCATAGCTGTTATCCTAGCCCAGCCTGTCATTATCTCTAGATTACCTTGAAGCTCTCTTATACCCTAAATGATACATCCATAGCAATCTTTTAAAAAAGCAAGTCTGATTATATCACATCATCCACAAAACTTGCTGGAATCTTCCCAATACATTTGCATTGTGTTGAGATAAAACCAGATTTTTTTTTTTGTCAAGACCTACAATGTTCTGTATGGCTGTCCCCTACTTCCATCTTCAGTCTCATCTGGAATCATACCTCTGTACTCCCTGCACTGACCCCGCTGGTCTTACTGAGATTCTTGAAAACACTTCTTATGATATTCCATTTCTTCTGCTAGTTCTGATCTTCCCCACTTCACCTCACTCCCTTCGGCTAGTTTGTTCCTATTCATCCTTCCACTGTAAGCACAAAAGTTATGTGAATACATTAGAGAAAGTTCCCCTGAGCTCACCAAGTAGTGGGTTTTCCTTTATCCTTGAATGATACCATATATCTTATGTGAAAGTTGTAACATTTTACACTTGTTTTTATGATTAAATTAGGTTCTAAGTTTGAGGAGGGGTTTGATATTTGTTCATATATTTCTTTATTCATTTATTTTAACTCAGTATATCCTCAGCAAAAAATACACTGCCTGGAATCAAGTGGATGCCTCATAAAAAATGTTGAAAAAGTTCTTTTTTTTAGAGAATAGTGAGATTTATTAGAAATCAAAAGTGAGGGGCTTATGAGCTATATAGTCAGAGAAATCTAACTGGCAATTAGATATAAAGCAAAAGATAAAAAGAGGAAAGAAATAGAACTATCATTTTAATGCATAGTATTTTCTTTTTCTTATCACATGTAAGGAACCTATAGGAGAGAAATAGCTACTTAGGGAAAGCACCAAGGATCTTAAAAATGATGGCAATTAAAAATATATCTTCAAGTTAAAAAAAACAAAATGCTTCTTTTATTTTCCAGTATCCTATAAATCCAAGAGGTTTTTCTGTTTTTCTACTTGGATAAAAAACAGAATTTGTGGTTTTTAAGTGGCCCTGTCCTTATGCATTAATGCTCCCTTAATCATGATGTTTCTCTACTTGTATTATCCCCAAGTTAAAAAAACACAAGTATATGTATGTCTATGGCCCAACAGGTTACAAGAACATAATAGAAAACAGCCCATTGTCATCCTTTCAAGCCCATTCCCAGATGTCTTTTCCATGCACTAAGGTTATTTGCATGTGATGAGATTTTGGCTAAACTTTGGACCACATTGTGCCTTTATAGTATTGCTCACTCTAAATAAATTGTCTGCATTTCCTCTGAGATCTGAAGAATAGCCAGCACAAGGCTCTGCACCTTAAGAAAATTTGTGAATTATAATTAAGGCAATGAGAAGGAAGTGTGGGATGGTTATTTTCTTTTAAGAATCATCATGAAGCCTTTGGATATGCATTCTTAACCTCTGATATAGACCGAGTCACGATGAAATCTTCTGGTAAGTCTAGTTTAGCCTGACTTAGTGCATTTATGTTCAAAACTGAATTTTCTGCTGGAAATGGGTGGGGATAAACTGGATTGCAGAGAACTGTTGACAAACTCTTTGGGAAGACATAACTTATTTCAGTGGAGGTTGGCATTTCAAAATTTAAAAAATCTTTTTTGGCGCTAGTCATGTGCCAAGTGTAGAATTAACATGTGGGGCTAAAAAATGATTTATTTAGCTTACAAATGACAAAGGGCCTACATGTGCAGTGGACTATGAACTGTGTGAGAAAAAAACCTCAATTAATGTGTGCACTGAGGTCAGGTAACTCCATAATTTGGTCCCATTCTATCTATGTGATCTTGTGTTTCACTTGGCTAGTGATTTACTCAGAGGAACGCTGGGACTCTGGGGAAGGTGTTGTCAAGGGCAACTCACGAGGCAGCCTCCCATCTTTCCCTCTCCTCCCCTTTGTACAGTAGTAGTTTTGTTTTTGTCAATAACAACAACAAAATGCACAATGTGAGAGTTGCAAGTTAAGTTTTATTTGGGGGCAAAAGGAGGACTGCAGCCTGGGAGACAGCACCTCAGATAGCTCTGAGAAACTGCTCTGAAGAGAAAGGGGGGAAGGTCAGTATGTATATGATTTTGGTGAAGGGGTAGTTCATGCAATCAAGCACTTACCTTTGCCAAAGTTTTCTGTTAGTCACAAGGAGCTGATGTCACCATGAAGAGATTAAGTGCTTTTCTAGATATGAGGGGATACAGGGATTGGGCTCATAAAATCAGTTCCTGAAAATATCTAACTCCCTGAAGACCTGTCAGTTTTCCCAGAGCAAAGACTGCCTCATTCCTGATCTCCACCCAGAACTCCCGGCGTGTTGAAGGTCAGCAGCTGCAGCAGCACATGATTTGATCCTTGTAGAAGTAGATGCCAAGTGTCCATGGCAAGTGAAAATTTGCAGTTGGTGTTTGTTTTACATACTGTGCTCTTTCATCTGATTTTATTGGGAGGAGTGAATGACTAACACATTTTGAAAACTCTGATTCCAGAATAAACCATTTCTTCTAGTTAGACCTCTCATCTTTATTGTCTCCACTCCTTAATAATATATGTCACAGTTGTTCATCACCTTTGCTTGCTGTTTCTTTTTCTTTCTTCCAACTTGGAAAAGTCTATATGTTTTCCCCATTTATCATGTTTCTGCTCATGGAATATCCTTCCTCCAAGGTTTGGTTCCATGGATGCTTCCTTAGTAACTCTCACCTGAGTCTGTCATTGTTGTCTTTTCATCAAAATGTGGAGCATAACTCATTTCATACAGTATCTCTAGTAGATATTTATTGACTAAATGAGTATATAACAGAACAAAATACGAAAGAAAATAAGTTATCTGAAGTGTAACCCCTGTGAGTTCAGCTATAGAAAGCATACAGATTTTCATTTTTCAGTCTTATTTTTGGAAATTTTATGCAATTTCATTTCTTAAAAGAATAGAAAGAATTGGGAAGGGAAAAGCTAAATACATTCACCCCTCAGTGTCCCTGGGAATTGGTTTCAGGAACCCCTGCAGATATAAAAATCTGAGAGTCTCAGATCCCTTATATAAAATGGCATAGTATTTGCATATAACCTAGGAACATCTTCCTCTATACTTTAAATCATCTCTAGATTACTTATAGTACCTAATACAGTGTAAATGCTATGTAAATAGTTTTGAATACAATGTAAATACTATGTAAATAATTACCATTGCACAGCAAGTTTAAGTTTTGCTTTTTGGAACTTTCTGGAATTAAAAAAAAATATTTTTGAGTCCACAGTTGCAGACTTTGTGGATGTAGACTGACTGTAGTCTCCTTCAATGGAAAGCAGTTTTAATCTCTAACAGCAATGCTATTCTCAGGACTCCTGAGTGTCTATTTAGCCTTAAAGAAAGACACCTGACCAGTATGACAGATATTAGAGCTCTTTTTAGAATTTTATAATCTCTAAGGGAAGGTTGTCTTTTGTTATCATATAATTTCTTCTGTTTCAACAATTGAGTAAAACTTTTTGTGTGTTTATGTACTCTGAAAAGGATAAGGGAAATGCAGTATATTGAGGCATAATTTCTGCTTCTAGTGACTCACAATTCAGTGATGAAACCATAACAAGAGAAGAAACACTGAGCCTATGGTAAGAATTAGAGTCAATGTAGAAAGTGCAATAGTAAATAGAGGGGGGAGAGGTTGTTTTTTTCTGAAGAGATCCCCAATAGACCTGATACCTCTATCTGATACCTCTACCTACCTTCAGCACTGCCTAAAGACTGTGTAAAAATTCAAAAGGGGGAAATGAGGTCAGAGTATTGAAGGATCAGGGGACAACATGGGAAAGGCACAGAGTCAGGAAATTATAGGAAATATTTGTGCTGCAGTGAATCGTATGTGTGACCCCAGCACCAGTTACAACTGGGGTGGCATATAAGATGTAATGTGGAAAATTCATTACAGTCAGTTCAGAAAGGATATTTGATTTGATGTGCAGGTAGGGGCCACAGAATGTTTTGAGAAGGGGCTTGATATGACTTGGTAAGGCTTTGGAGTTTGGTGACAAACAGAAGAGGAAAAAAGACTTAGAAAACTGTTGGAAAGCTCCTGACAAACTTTAATGATGATTGAACCTCAGGCAATGGCAAGGGGACCAGATGGGACTGATAGTGAGAGATGCTTCAAGAACCAAGCCACAGAATTTGATACCTCTTTGATGAGATCGAGATAGAATATGTTTTAATAGAAAGATAAAGTACTTAAAGGTGTCTACACAGTTTTGAGCTTGAAATACTGGAGGGGGGATAATGATTCTATTTATTGAGATAAAAAATAGAGGAAACCTGGGGGTAGAGAGGAAGAACTAGTGGAGAAAGATGGTGTCTTTAGTTGTGCTTATGCTAAATGTCAAATGCCTGTAGGTTATCCATGAAGTGGTGTCCCATGGGGATTAAAGATGCATGGTCTGAAACAGGAATGGAGAATTATTTGGGAATGATTATTTCAGAAGTTCGCCTGGAGAAAGGACAGGCTACCCACTCTCGTGCTCTTGGGCTTCTCTGGTGGCTCAGATGGTAAAGAATCTGCCTGCAATGCAGGAGACCTGGGCTGAATCCTGGGTTGGGAAGATCGCCTGGGGGAAGGCATGGCAACCCACTCCAGTATTCTTGCCTGGAGAATCTCCATGGACAGAGGAGCCTGGCGGGCTACAGTCCATAGGGTCCCAAAGAGTCAGACATGACAGTCACTAAGCACTACAGAGTCAGACTTTATTTTCTTGATCTCCAAAATCATTGCAGATGGTGACTGTAGCCATGAAGTTTAAAGATGCTTGCTCCTTGGAAGAGAAGTTATGACAAACCTAGACAGCATATTATAAAGCAGAGGCATCACTTTGCCAACAAAGTTTCGTATAGTCAAAGCTATGGTTTTTTCAGTGGTCATGTATGGATGTGAGAGTTGGACTTTATAAAGAAGGCCGAGTGCCGAAGAATTGATGCTTTTGAACTGTGGTGTTGGAGAAGATTCTTGAGAGTCCCTTGGACTGCAAGGAGATCCAACCAGTCCATCCTAAAGGAAATCAACCTTGAATATTCATTGGAAGGGTTGATGCTGAAGCTGAAGCTCCAATGATTTGGCCATCTGAGGTGAAGAGACGATTTGTTGGAGAAGATCCTGATGCTGGGAAAGATTGAAGGCAATAGGAAAAGGGGCAGACAGAGGATGAGATGGTTGGATGGCATCATTGACTCAACAGACATGAGTTAGACCAAAGTCTGGGAGATAGTATAGGATAGAGAAGTCTGGCATGCTGCAGTCCATGGGGTCACAGAGTTGGACATGACTGAGTGACTGAACAGCAATAATTACAAAGTCATAATTAAGTCATAGAGGAAGGCAAAGAGCCTCAAATCCTTATAGATTCTCATGGAGCCTGGCTGAAGAAAAGATGTTGTCCAAGTCCAACCATGCAACCAGGAAAATACCCTCTCAGGAAAGCCAGGAGAGGGAGTTATGAAAAGTAGACAGAATGAGTAGATGAAGAATGTGAAGATTCTATTCTGCTCATCAGGCAAATGTTAATGATCTAAAAGCGTAATTTCCCTAGAGGAAATGGGGGGTGGGGGGTAGAACTCAGACTGCAAGATGTTGTAAAGTTCATAAGAGGGGAGAGATGAAATAGGAGCTTGCAGAGGAAAAGGAAGAGGACTGATTCTTGGAATATGCTTTGAATGTGTTTGCAGGGGCAGGGGGAAGAATGAAAGAATCATCACAGGGAATAATCTACACACAAAATAAATTCTAATCACACTGTAGAAATAAGTAGATAGAAGCAAATGAAAGTAAGTCTCTGCCAGAAAACAGACCAAAGGATAAGAGCAGTGGAAAATAGATAGGTCAATTTAATATCAGTGGGCATCAGAGAGCTCTGCCGGAAAAGGATATTTGGCTCGTAAGCAGTTTTGATCACAGTGATTTTGGTCACATATGGTGTGCACACATTTGGAGGGGAACCAACTAGCTAGAGTTTTATCTCCAAGGAAGGACTAAGAAGGGGTGAAACAAGGGAGTCTGGGCACCAGCCACTCCCCATTTTATGATGACATGATAATGATAGTAAGTGTGGCCTGATCTGGCTCCAGGGCAAGAACCTGGAGGAAGTCCTGAGTCGGAAGCCTGGATGGAGTAAAGAGAGAACAAAGGAGGAGTTTTGCAAAAAGCACACAAATCCAAGCTGGTATCCTGAGATGATCTGGTATTGCAGACTTGGTTTGCCAACCTTACTCTGATTTGGGTCCAAATCAGTATTAGGTTAGACATCATGTATTAAATAATTGTGAACCAGGTCACTTACTTTTTTACTCAACAGCATTACTGACTGAAGTAAACTTTAAACCAGGAGGTGGGGACATGGGACTCTCCAGGCAGCATGTATAAGGGATCTGACTCAGAGAAGCCACAGAAGCCCCCTGCTTAGTCAGCCTCCCTGTTCTCAGAGTCCAGAAGGGTTGGTGCGTATCCATCTGAAGGGGATGGAGGAGAGGTAATCAATGGTGGGAAGAAGTGGATGTTATGAGAGGCTGAAGGGAGATGGCTGATTAGCTACTTAAGAGATTTAGTCAAAAATATGGGTAAAGAGGAAGCTATTGGATTTGGAATGAAGCAGAACAAATGGAAAGAAAATACAGTAAAGGGTTGGATGATTAAGGTTGAAAGGAAGGGAGCTAAGGGAACCACTGGCTTTAAATTTCTCTCAAACTGTTGATGTGGATCAGGGTTTGGGAACTTGGAAAGAACTAAAAAAGGTTTTCCATAGTTTCCATGAGACATTCAATGGTGTACTTGAAAGTGGGTTATCAGGACTCATGAGCAAAGAACTAGAAATGTGAAATGCTAGTGGGGGTAGCTGAGGAAGTCGATGGAGGCTGGGAAAGAGCCAAGAGATGGAGGTCAAGGTCCAGCAGCTGAAGGATGGACTTAATTGTGGTTAAAGAGTGGGACAATAGCGAAAATCTTGGACTGCATTTATGTGCTTCAAGAGTGGGACAGTAGTGACCGTCTTGGACTGAATTCTTCTCTTGAAGTCAACATTAGAAATATTTTGTGCTTTTTCATTCAGCTGGGTTAAGAGTTCCTTGAATTATTTCAGTGACTCCTGCCATTAAGGGGAAGTGCAGAGAAATACAAATAGATATTCAAATCCCCAGAACAGTTTTCCAATAGAAGCAAAGTGTAGATTCCATTGATACTTAAATTTTTTTCTAATAATCACAATAAAAACAAATTGAAGCAGTTGTAAAGAGCATTTTATTTAATCCAATATATCGAAAACATTATCATTTCAACTCATAATCAGTATAAAATTGTTATAGATATATCTTACATTCTTTTTTTCTAAGTCTTTCAAATCTTGTATGTGTTATTTGTTCTCAGCACTTCTCAGTTTGGATCCTAAATTTTTATTAGAAGTACTTGCCCTGTACTTAGATTTCATATAATTTACTGCTGAAAAAGTAGGTTCCAGGTTGTTCCAAACCTAATTAAAATTTTAGAAATTTCAAAATTTAACTTTATATTCATTAAAATGAAATAAAATAAAAAATTTAGTTTCTCAGTCTCATAGCTATGTTCAAGTGCTCAGTAATCACTTGTGCTCAGTAGCTGCTAACATCGGGCAGCACAGCCCAACATGTTGGGTACCTACTAATGTTATTAAGTGGTTATTGACTGCTATTGGGATTTATGTAATATTTTACTGAGATTACGAGGTGAAAATTGGACCCTGCTCTTTGGGAAATGAAAACCATGAAGGCATGAGAGAGGAGCATATGATTCTTGTTGTTTGGGAAAGTACCTGGAGACATACCTGTGCATCAACAGAGCCATACTCTGTCACAAAGAAAGGTCCTGTGTTTTGCTCTCATATTCAGGTGATTTATAAGGCTGGCCATTCTTCTTAGAGTATAGCCCCACCTTGAGCATTTAAATGCCATTGATGATAAGTATATGATCGAATTATTCCCCCTATTTTCCAAGTCCTTTTGCTAGACTGTTGGTCATTGATAAGAGGCTTCTTGGCATTACCTTCCATTTTCATTATTTTTAAAAGCATGTGGCTCTTGCCCCAATTAGTAAGCCTGGATAAAAGGAACTGGTGGAAAGAAGAGAGATCCACATCATTGTTAGCGTGATTTACACTGCCTGCTCCGTCTCACCTGTATAGAGCTCATAATGAATTTGCACATAAAGTTGATTGAGCTCTATGGGAATATTTAGACGAAAGAAATGCTGTAAATGCCAGGTATTTATTATCTTCATTATGGTCATATAATGTGGTAATAACAGAAATGTTACAATTGATTTAATGGAGCTCTGTAATTTGAAGCAAGTTTTAGAGTTATTAATGCTAACTTATTTCCTGAATTTTGATATTATTCATGCATGTTGTTTCATCTGTGAACTTTTTCTGTGACTGGATGCTAAGTAGATCTGGTTTCACTTAGAGGAATATCATAGTGTCCTACATACGCAGTTTACGAAGAAAATTTAAATCGATTTGTCTATTATTAGTTTTTTACAAAGTAGGGAGACTTGTGTAATCAGCCTTATTTTAGAGGTGAAAAAAGTGAGGCCTAGAGACATGTACTTTGAGATTACATAATTAATTAGTAAATGGCTGTGTGAAGATGAGTACTTATCCCTTTTTATCAAGAATTCGCAATTTGTAAATTAGGTGCTAATGAATAATATTCTGGAGAAGCAATATAAAAGAATGGTTAAGACTGCAGGCTCTGAGTGCAATGGCCTGGTTCAAATCTCACTCTGCCTCACATTCTGTGATCTTAGCTAAGGTACTCTCAGAGCTTCTGTTTGCTTACTTATAAAAAGGGAAATAATGATGATTAAATGAGATTTTTATATATTAGGCTGAAACTATTATTTAATCATAATTTGTAGTTGAACACATATATTTACAAGTATACATATACTTACAAGGACTGATGCTGAAGTTGAAGCTCCAATACTCTGACCATCTGATGTGAATAGCTGACTCATTGGACAAAACCCTGATGCTCTAAAGATTGAGGGCAGGAGAAGGGGGTGAAAGAGGATGAGATGATTAGATGGCATCACCGACTCAATAGACGTGAGTTTGAGCAAACTCCAGGACATGGTAAAGCCCAGGGAAGTGGGCATGCTGCAGTCCATGGGGTTGCAAAGAGTCAGAGTCAGACATGACTTAGGGACTGAGTAACAACCAACCACATGGCATGTTAAATAAATAAACAACTGGAGACATGAACATTAGGTATAAGCACCACTGTGGCTACCATCTGAGCACTCATTTTCTCTATCAACCACAGCTCAAGCCTCTCTGCCTCTTATCCTCTACCTCCCAACCCTACTAGCCTCTTTTTTCAGAGCTTTGAAATTGCTAAGCTTTTTCCCTTCCATGGGCCTCTCTGGTAGCTCAGCTGGTAAAGAATCTGCTGGCAATGAAGGAGATCTGGGTTCAATTCCTCTGTTGGGAAAATCCCCTGGAGAAGGAAAAGGCTGCCCACTCCAGTATTCTGACCTGGAGAATTCCATGTGCCGGCATTAGGATCATAAAGAGTGGACACGACTCGACTGAATGGCTTTCACTTCTGCTTTTCCTTCCACAGAGCCTGTGCAGAGGCTGGTCCCTTAGGCCAGAATGCTCTAATAGGCTCTTTGCTGGGTCCTTCCTTCTTTCCTTCCTTCTGGTCTCAGGTTAAATGTACCCACCTCACAGAGGCGTTTCATGACTATCCCATCTAAAGAGACTCCCTTTATCCCCCAGGTCTCTGTTTCTGCATAGCCAGCATTACAGTTTATTACATTTTTGTTACTGCCTGATTCGATTTGCTTGTCCACATAAGATTTTTCCAGTGATATTCTGAGAACCATATACAGTGTGTATCTGTGCTTGAAAATGTTTGCTGCTGTTTAGTCCCTCAGTTGTGTCTGACTCTGTGACCCCTCCAGGCTCTTCTGTCCATGGGATTCTCCAGGCAAGAATACTGGGGTGGGCTGTCATTTCCTTCTCCAGGGGATCTTCCTGACCCAGGGATCAAACCTTTGTCTCCTGGTTGCCAGGCAGATTCCTTACCACTGAGCCACCTGGGAAGCATGCTTGAATATGTGTATATACAATTTTGCATTCTGCTTTAATAACCTAGCATTTTACACTGGATCTTTCTAGTGACTAAAATAGGGGATGCTTATAAGTTTTTAATGTTTGTGTCTTATTTGGTCACATGAATCACACTGGCCTATTTGTTCACTTTTGTTTCATTGTACATCTTTTCACTTTTAAAAAACTATTTTAAGAAGCATTGTACTTAAGTCCCTATTTAAACCTGTGTGCTAAATTTCTTTCCATAGAGATGATAACAATTTGTATTCTGTGACTGTGTTTGAGAACACCTGTTTTACATACTCTGAGCAGCACTGAATGTTAATCTTCATAAATTATGCAGTTTTACAGGTAACAAATAGCATTTCCTTATTTTAACTTGCATTTATTTGATTACTCAGGAATAATCAAGTTTCCATGTTTATTAGACATTGATATTTCTTCTTCTAGACATGGGCTTTGGTTCATTCTTCCATTTTGACTTTATGTTTTTCTCATTAATATGACCAGTTTTATGTAAAGAATATTAAACATTGTCTACATTAATACTGCAAATATTTTTCCAATTTCTTGCTTGATATTTAATTTTTTTATATTTTTGATACATATGCTTTAAAATTTTTACACACTCAAGTTGACTGAACTTTACTTTTATGTTCTTTTTCTTCATATTTAGAAGGTCCTTACCTATGACAAGATCAGCTAAATATCTATTATTTTCTCAAACATATTTGACATTTGATATTTTAAATATTTTTTTATTTATGATTCTAACTTGCTAGGCCTTCTATCCTGGTGCTCTTTGTCACAAGATATATTCTAATTCGTCTTTTTTTTTTTTTAAAGAAAAATAACTATATTTTCTAAATAGTCCATTTCCTTCTCATTGGCTTATGATGCTTTATCACATATTCTGTTCTTATGTATAAGAGAAGGCTAGTTGGATACCTACACTGGTGCCTTTTTTCCTGTAATTACTGTAGGTTTAAATTATAATTTAATATCTAGAAAGACAATTTCCCCCTCATTACGCTCCTTTTCCAAAGTTTTTTCACCTGCTATTACTTGTTTATACTTCCAATAAGTAAGTAACAATTATGGTAGGCTGAATTATGACTCTCAAAGATATCAAGGTCCTAAAACCCCTATGGCAGAAAATGAAGAGGAACTAAAAAGCTTCTTGATGAAAGTGAAAGAGGAGAGTGAAAACGTTGGCTTAAAGCTCAACATTCAGAAAACGAAGATCATGGCATCTGGTCCCATCACTTCATGGGAAATAGATGGGGAAACAGTGAAAACAGTGGCTGACTTTATTTTTCTGGGCTCCAAAATCACTGCAGATGGTGATTGCAGCCATGAAATTAAAAGACGCTTACTCCTTGGAAGGAAAGTTATGACCAACCTAGATAGCATATTAAAAAGCAGAGACATTACTTTGCCAACAAAAGTCCGTCTAGTCAAGGCTATGGTTTTTCCAGTAGTCATGTACGGATGTGAGAGTTGGACTGTGGAGAAAGCTGAGTGCCGAAGAATTGATGCTTTTGAACTGTGGTGTTGGAGAAGACTCTTGAGAGTCCCTTGGATTGCAAGGAGAGCCAACCAGTCCATCCTAAAGGAGATCAGTCCTGGGTGTTCATTGGAAGGACTGATGCTGAAGCTGAAACTCCAATACTTTGGCCACCTCATGTGAAGAGTTGACTCATTGGAAAAGACCTTGATGCTGGGAGGGTTGAGGGCAGGAGGAGAAGGGGACAACAGAGGATAGAGGATAAGATGGCTGGATGGCATCACCAACTCAACGGACATGTGTTTGAGTAAACTCTGGGAGTTGGTGATGGACAGGGAGGCCTGGCAAGCTGCAATTCATGGGGTCACAAAGAGTCAGACATGACTGAGCAACTGAACTGAACTGAACTGAATTCCTATAACCAGTGAATGTTATCTTACTTGGAAAAAGAGTTCTTACAAGATATAACCAAATTAAGGCCTTTTTAATGGGAAAATTTCCAGGGTTATCTAGACAAGCCTTAGATGTAATCATGAGGGTCTTCTTAAGTGGGAGACAAAGAAGAAAGCCTTATGAAGATGGAGCAAAAAGAGATTTGAAAATTCTATCTACTGGCCTTGAAGATGGAGTAAGGGACCATGAAACAAGAAGACAAAGAATGCAGGTCTAGATGCTGGAAATACAAGGAAAAGGATTCTCCCCTAGGGCTTCCCAAGGGAGTATGGCCTTGCCTACACCTTGATTTCAGTGCAGTGAAACTGATTTTGGACTACTACCTCCAGAAAGTATGAGAATGAATGTATATTGTTTTAAACTATCAAGGGGTAAGTTATTCCAGCAGTCATAGGAAACTGATATTTCAATTTAATAAAGAAATGCTTGAGATGTTTTTGAATTTTTATTAATGTCATCCATTAATATTTAAAGAATTGACACATTTAAATACTCAGTATTTCCTTCCAAGAAAATATATGTCTTATCTTTGAGTAACATTTATGGCTTTTGGGGAAGTTTTCTTTCATCAATATTTTCAATGAAAAAGATTTTCATTTTTCAGAGAATCAGCAGTATATTTTTTATAAAGCAATTTTCTGGAGGGTAAACATAGAGGGAAAATGAGTGTCATTAAGATTGGCAGGAGATGGGCATTTAACAGGTCAATTTCTATAATATTATGTAAGGAGCAACAATTTGGTTCCTTAAAAGAGGTTAGAGCTTAAAGAAACAAACTTACAATTTTCCCCAAATTATTCGTTTGGAAGGCTCTTCCATAAGCAGGTTTTATTCACTCTGTCATTACAGATGATGAATAAATGGAAATATAAAGCTTCATTATCTCTCTAAAATACATTTTTCTGAAACACTGCATCATAGTATACCCAAAATAATTTTTAAAGACAGAAATAATGTTTTCCACCAAGATATTATAACTCCGAGGTTTCTGGCATTTTCTATATACGCGTCTTCTCTGGTTGGCATTTGATTTTTTGTTGCTTTTATTTTGATAACCAAGTTACTATCAATGCAGACATTAAAACTTCTCTGTGTTTTTTTAGAAATACAGGAGGAAATTTGGACATGTTAGGAGTAGAATTAATTTACTCATAGATTTTTAATATGACTTAATGAGACATTTTGGGCTGGCAACTTTCCTAGTAGGTGTTTCTAATAGGAGGTTAACATCAGTATCCTACAGGAAACTTGAAAATGCAGATGCATTGGTCTTCCTCAAATTATACAGGAGAGAAGCACAGCATTTGTATTTTTAAAAAGCCCTAGACGTGATTCAGGGGTGCACAAAAGTCTCCTCATCTCGGATTGTGTAGTACACCCCCAGGAAGCAGAGATTTTCCTGAACTGTCAATCACCCCCCCAAGGCTTACTGTTTGCCATCTCACTGACATCACTGTGTCCCCTTCTCTTTCTGCTAAGAAGAGTCTAATCACTTTTTTTGCCCTAGCAGTATCTCTTAGAGTTTTCTCTTAAATAGTAAATCTTATTAAGGATCAGAAGGGACAACTTAAAATAATTAATTTTACTTTTTTATGATAGTGCAGCATTTGTGAACTGAAAATTAGAGAGTTCTCTAGTGTAGCTCTTTCAAAAGTCAAGAGTATATTATTTCTAGTTTATACTGATGTGAATGTAAGTTTGATGGGAAAATGGAAAATACCTTACAAATAGTGATTTTAAGAAATGGAAGTATGTCATCTTTTCTTTCTGACCTCTTAATCCTAAATCTTGTTCAAGGAACTGTTTGAACCCAGCCCTTTCCTTAAAGACTTCTCTTTCAAAAATTTTTATTTTTTAATTGGGGGATAATTGCTTTATGATGTTGTGTTGGTTTCTGCCATACAAGAATGCAAATCAGTCAAAACTATATGTATATATATATCCACACATACATATATATTCCCTCCCTCTTAAGCCTCCCTCACCCCATTTCACCCCTCTAGGTCTCCAGGTCGTCACAGAGCACCAGACTGGGTTCCGTCTGTTATACAGCCGCTTCCCACTAGCTATTGATTTTACACGATAGTATATATGTGTCAATACTACTTTATAATCAGTCCTACTCTTTCTTCCCCCACTGAGTCCACAAGTCCATTCTCTATGTCTGTATTGCCATTCCTTTCCTGCAGATAGGTGTTATCAGCACCATTTTTTAGATTCCGTATATATAAACTAATATATAATATGTTTTTCTCTGACTTTACTGTGTAACAGGCTCTAGATTCCTCCACCTCACTACAACTGGCTGAAATTTGTTTTTTTATGGTTGAGTAATATTTCATTGTATATATGGACTACAACCTTATCCATCCACTGACAAGTGGACCTCTAGGTTGCTTCCATGTCCTGGCTACTGTAAATAGTGCTCCAGTGAATATTGGGGTACGTGGGTCTTTTTGAATTGTGGTTTCCTCAGAGTGTATGCTCAGTAATGGGATTGCTGGATCATGCAGTAGGTTTTCTTCCTAGTTTTTAAAGAAATAACATACTCACCCTTTCTTATTTCTAATTGTAAGGCATTTGCAATTATTTTGGTGCCTGAATATTATAGCTTCTATTTTGCGTCACTTAATGTGCTAAATTTTCTTCTCAACAGGTTTGGGGCTTATCTTAAAGGCCGAGATCTTTAGGACGCTATGCAGCATTGAGAAAATAGCAGTCCCTCCTTATCCGTGGTTTCGCTTTTTCTGGTTTCAGTTACCCAACTGTGGTCTGAAAAATATGACATAGAAAATTCCAGAAAAAAAAATTCATAAGTTTTAAATTGCAGTCATTCTGAGTAACATGATGAAATCTCTCGCTCTGCTATTTAGTCACACTCGGGACTTAAATCATCCCTTTGCCCAGTATTTTCTGCCCATTAGTCACTCAATGGCTATCTGGGTTATTGGATGCCTGCCATATTATTGCAGTGCTTGTGTTCAGGTCATCCTTATTTTCCTTGATAATGGCCCGGAATACAAGAGGATGATGCTGGCAGTTTGGATATGCCAAAGAGACACTGTAAAGTGTTTCCTTTAAGTGAAAAATTTCAAGTTCTCAAATTAATAAAGGAAAAAAAACCTGTGTGGTGAGGTTTCTAAAATGTGCACCACAGGACGAATCTTCCATTTGTGAAATTGTGAAAAAAGAAAAAGAAATTTATTCCAGTTTTGCTGTCACACTTCAAAAGTTATGGTCACAGTGTGTGAAATGTGCTTAGTTAAGATGGAACAGGCATCAGATTTGTACAATGAGAGAGAAACCACATTGGTATAACTTTTATTAAAGTATATTGTTATAACCGTTCTATTTTATTATCTGTTTTTATTAATCTCTTACTGTGCCTAGCACATAAAATAAACTTTATCATAGGTATGTATGTATAGGAAAAAACATAGAATCTATCGGGTCCAGTCAGTACTATCCTGAATTTCATGCATCCACTGGGTGTCCTGGAACATAGACCCCATAAGTGAAGGGAGACCTACTCTATTGTCAAGTACATTTTAAGTGTATGAAATTCATATATTGAATTGAATGAAATAACATTTATCTTAACAGAGAAATTGATTCAATTGTCATGTACCTCTTTTTTTTTTTTTTCTGTATAGTTAGAAATTTTAATGAAACTAAAGAAAGTGAGCACTTTTTTGAATGCAGTTGGTCCTCAAAATATGATTGCCATCTTGGTATCATGCATTATGATTTTTAGAACAATGCATTTCAAAAGCTATTGCACTCATAAGTAAACAGCAAAACCAAAATTTGTAGCTATGGTGATGTGCTTCTTCCCATGTTCTTATGTCTGTGTTTGGTTTACATGTGTGTGAGAGGTGAGGAGAAATTTCCTTAATGTAAGTATAGAAGTAATACTTAGATGAGAAACAACAGGTATACGATTTGAGATCATTTAAATCCATTATTATTCAAGAAATTTAAGCCTCTGAACTTAACACATCACCTGTCTGGATAATTTCTCGGCAATACTGGCTGAACTTGTTCAGTTGCTCAGTTGTATTAGACTCTTTGCTACCCCATGGACTGCAGCACACCAGACTTCTCTGTCCTTCACTGCACCATGTCCTGGAGTTTGCTCAGACTCATGTCCCTTGAGTCAATGATGCCATCCAACCATCTCATCCTCTCTCACCCTCTTCTCCTGCCCACAGTCTTTATCACTATCAGGATCTTTTCCAATGAGTCAGTTCTTCGCATTAGGCAGCCAGAGTATTGGAGCTTCAGCTTCAGCATCAGTCCTTCCAATGAATATTCAGGGTTCGTTTCCTTTAGGATTGACTAGTTTGATCTCCTTGCTGTCTAAAGGACTCTCAAGAGTCTTCTCCAACACCACAGTTCAAAAGAATCAATTCTTCGGTGCTCAGTTTTCTTTATAGTCCAACTCTCACGTCCATTCATGACTACTGGGAAAACCGTAGCTTTGACTAGACAGACCTTTGTCTGCAAAGTAATGTCTCTGCTTTTTCATATGCTGTCATAAATACAGGTTTAGATGGTGAAGAATCTGCCTATAATGCAGGAGACCTGGGTCTGACCCCTGGGTCTGGAATATCCTCTGCGGAAGCACATGGCTACCCACTGCAGTATTCTTGCCTGAAGAATTCCATGGATAGAGGAGCCTGGTAGGCTCCAGTCCGTGGGGTTGCAAAGAGTCAGACATGATTGAGCAACTAACACTTTCAACACACACGGTGTTTGTTAAAGGAGTGTCATTGTGTCTCTTCCACCTTTATGAAAGTGGAATTAAAATGTCTTTATAGAATACAACATTCTTTTTATTAAACTTTTCAGAAGGGCTCAGTGAAAATAGGCTCTCATCATAAATTCCTTTCCTCTTATCTTTCTTTCCAGCTGTTCTGATTCTCTTAAAAAGCAACTTCTCTTGATGGTTTTTGCTAACAGGTAGTAAGACCTGTGATTTAAATCACTGATTACCTTCTTCTGGCTTTCAAACTATTCTAGCATGCTTCTAGTTAGAATAATGATTGCAGTGATAAGTCAATGTGAGAGTATGGTAATTTTATACATTAATGCTCATCGAGCTTCTTAGATTTACATTAGCTTCTGCGATAATAAAAAAGTTCTAATAGTAGAAGAAATATTTATGAATATGTGAAATATATATGGGCCTTCTGGCAAACTTAGAGAGCTTCACAAACCATGTTGGGATTCATTTTACTGCAACAAAATATGTATATCCAGGATGGGCAATTAGTTAACTTAGATTACTCTGGTGCTCTTGTATTCTTTCTCAAAATGCTGTATTTTGATCAGGTCTTCTAGCTGGGTCTTTAGAGCTCTTTAATGGAAATTCACATATATTTAGAAGATAAATTCAAAATAACTGCAAGTGACTACTCCTCCATCTTTCCTCCCTCAGGTGCACAAGGGCACACAGACATGCTTATATTTACTACTTCTGTCCACAGAGTCTCCGTAACCTGGTGACTTGCTCTGACACGTCTCATAACAGCTCTAACATAAAGGAAGATATATACTTTTTAATTGAAAGTAACTACATTTTAAAATTCTTTGGTGAACCATTACTTAGCATAAAGTCACTTTGGAATCAATTAAATATGAACCTTTGTCACATCAGTATTCATTGTAAAGCACTTAGGTGATTAAAGACCCTTGGCTTCTAAATATTTGACTACTTACCAGCACCAGCCATTTAGAAGCTCTTTACACTTCCAGGGCTGGCAGCATGAAAAAGTAAAACAAAATGAGAGGAAACATAATTGCCTTCAAATGAATGTTCCTTCAGCATCTCCATGGCTTGAGCTATTCTAGGGTGCTGCTATGCTCTCTCCAGCTCCCCATGCCTTCTGCTCACTTCTGGGGATTCCAGAGCTCTCTACATCTACATGGAGTATTTTTACATAAAAATCCAAGATACACATAAATGAATAAATTTATAAATTTTCATCATCCAAGTGGGATTGGGCTAAAATATACATTTTACATCTAGCAAATGAAGCAAGTAAGAGCATATTTAATATTTCAAGAGCTTCCTTGAGACAAAATTTTAAACATGTAGTACATGTAAATACATGTATTTACATTATTGGAATACATGTAAACAAATATATAGGAATAAGTTATTTTTAGACAATAACTTATGATACTAATCATAGTAACTACTCTTTATTGAAGGAATTATATGTGATGCTATGTGGCACATATGTGTTTCTTTCATATTCTCTAAACACCAGTGCTGTGAGTTCCCATCCCTGTTTATGTGTGAGAAAGCTGAGACTTGGAGAAGTCAATTAAATAATGCAGGTAATCTATAGAAGATTATACACTGCTCTAATTTGGATTAGAATCCAGGTTGGCCAAACCACAATGTTTTGTTTCTTAACCATTAAGCCCAATGATTCCTCATAAAGGTTCTGTAAGAATCTACAGAGATTTCTTGTTTGTTTGTTTCGTTACTATTATTGTTGCTGTTTTGGCCACACTGAGCAGCACGGGATCTTATTTGCCTGATCGTGGCTCGAATCCATGCCGCTGAAGCATAAGTGCAGAGTCTTAAACACTAGACCTCCAGGGAAATCCCTAAAGAGATTTCTCAGAAACTGTTCAAGTTCCTAATGCACAACTACTCTTTGCCTAGACAGTCACTGGATAAAGTTAAAACTATCTATTTTAAGAATATCTTCTGCTCAACTTGTTTATAATTCATAATTTTACCTGTTCAGATGGAACTTTCTAGTCATTAACTACATGATGCTTTCATGAAATCCAGTCGCTTCATATACCAAGATTGTAATATATAGTCTGTATATTTAAAAATACACATAGTTTTGTAATCATGTATTTGGCTAAATGCTTAACTAAAATTTGCAAAATGTTTACCTTTGCTTTATTTGGATAATCAGTCATTAAAAAATATTCCACATAATAACTATCCTAATTTAAAAGGAGAAATGTTCTTTAATAAACTGAAACAAGTAATTATAGAAAGGAGATACATTTTTCTCCAATAAGATAATAATGACCATTGACAATCATTAGTGAGTAGCTAATAGCCCAAAGGGAGCATGAAACAATTATTATGAGACCATGAAATTGATTTATAATAAAAAGGAATGATACTCCTTGGCAAAATTTTTAAAAAATGTCCTTTGATGTATTTGAAAATAATGATTCTTTCCAAGTTTATAATTGTACACTTTCCCTTCTCTCTAGGACTCATTTTCTTCAGGTCTACCAAAGTTATTTTAAATTCAAATCATATAAAATTTATATGCTTATTAATATGACTCATGCTTGATGAGAATTAAAATTTGGGATTATCTTGCTGTCAGTGAGGTCCTCCAGTTGTCTCAGTTTTGTAAGATTACTGCCAAGTCATGCAACTTTGCTAGGAATGTTATGATAAGTATTTACAGACATGGAGAGCACTATGATTGAATTTTTACACAGTGTATTGTTCTGTGTATGTGTGTGTGTGTACGCGCACGCTCAGTTGCTCAGTCATGTCCAACTCTTTGCAACCCCATGGACTGTAGCCTGGCCAGGTTCCTTTGTCCATGGAATGTTTTAGTTAAGAATAATGAAGTGGGTTGCCATTTCCTTTCTCCAGGGGATCTTCCCAACCCAGGAACTGCACCCACATCTCCTGCGTCTCCTGCATCTCCTGCGTGGGCAGGCGGATTCTTTACCACTGATCCACCTGGGAAGCTCTGTATTGTTCTGTAAGTTTATTTAACCTGTAATGCCATGAAGCTTCATATTTAATACCAAGCTTTAATTATGTTGCACATTTTATTTTTTCCTTTCATTGTTCAGTTTTCTTCTATTTCATACCTTTTAGGTCAGGCACACACGTTACACTTCCAGTTACCGCCTGGGTGCTGAGTGCATTGTTATTTAGGGACTCACATGGCATCTGACCATCTCATGGAGTCCAGGTGGAGAAGAGAAATATCTTTAGTGAGGCAAGATGCTGGAAGGATGAGAATGTTTTAGGTCAGTCAGAGGTTGCAGCAAAGTGAGGTGATAAGAATTCCACTCAAATATTTCTATATTCTCTTTGGAACAAAAGGTGATATTATGACTTATGGTGAAGAGTTGAGAAAGCAAGCTTAAAAAGGATCATAACATCTTAGAATAGCTGCCACAGGGAACGTGGAGGGGGCTGATTAGGGACAAAGGAAGCAATGATAAGGAATCTTCAAGCCCCCAGACCCATTTAGCCTGCATAAGTTTGCAATTTGGACAGAATGTCACTTCAGGATGAATGCTGATAAAACTGCCTCTGGGCTGCCAATGCTGCCAATGCCCAAATATTAATTTGGGGGGATAAAAAAGTGCCATTTTCTCATTCACACTACTCTATTAAATTAGATATATATAATAAGATTCTTTTTCTATAAGATGGAAAGAAAATGTTTGTTAATTTTGAATTTTAAAATAATATAAAATAAGTCATGACCTATCAATGCAATTGAATACTATACATATTTAAAGGATAAGAAAGAACTATATATGTGCTTACATAAGAGGATTTCACAGAGATATTAAATATAGTTGCAAAGGTACATGCAGTAAGCCCTCTTTTTGTGTGTGAAAAAGTTGTAGTTAAAACATGCCCCAGTCCATAGGTGTTAGGTAGAAGTTTATGGGCTGCAACTCTGAAAATTAGAAATGACTTCATAACACCATATTCCTTTGTTTCCAAGACTGAATGCCTAACCATCCTTTAAGTATGTATGATAAACTTACAGTACATAAACTACCCACCTTATCTATATCAGATATCAGTAGGACTCTGGATGGAGTCATTTGACTAAGTATATGGGTGTGGCTTGGTGATTTAGATCTGGTTGGAGAAGGCAACCCACTCCAGTACTCTTGCCTGGAGAATCCCAGGGACAGGGGAGGCTGGTGGGCTGCCGTCTATGGGGTTGCACAGGGTCAGACACGACTGAAGCGACTTAGCAGTAGCAGCAGAGCAGGTCAGAGCTTTATTGGAAAATCTGTACTTTCCCAGAAAATGGAGTAGCCCTCAAATCCTCACTATTAGTGAAACATTGTGACAGAGGAGAGAGAGAGGCAGTTGACTTATACACCTGAGCATCAGAACTGTGTAATGGGTTTGGTCTTTGAAACCTCAGAGCTTACTTGTGTCCTGAAAGTAGTCCAGGGGGATCATCAGCCCTTTGAAATTGACAGGTGCACAAAATAGTTCCTGAGATAAAATGGAGTGCTTAGTGAGTTGCTTTTTCCTGCCTTTCATTCCCCCAACACACAGACACACATACACACTCAGACACACACATACACACAGTGGGAGAAGGGAGAGAAGGAAACCAGACTTTTCTTTGTTGTGTGTCCATCTCAGCATAGGAGAATCTATATATTTCTTCAAGTGGTAAATCAGATGAAATAATCACAGACCAGAGTTATAAAAGAACAGAAGAAATGCCTTATGGCACTGGAGATGTAGAAGGGGGAGATACAAGAGCATTTCCTCTGGATTCTGAAAGGAGTGGAGAGAATCAATTTGCCCAAGTAGGATGTAGAAGTTGTGGAGCAGCAGGGCTGGGATGCCTGCCAAGTATTTGAAGAAGCATAAGTTGAGGGGAAAATCACAATCCCATAGCATCGGTGAGGAGTGGACAATCCAAGTCATAGATAGTCAGCCTTTGTGGTAGAAATCTCTAAGAAGCCCTCCTCCAGGGAACACCAGCTGGGCTGAGAGCTGAGGAAGCTCTAGGACATGGGGACAGATGCGAGGGACATATCTGTAGAGTCCTCACAATGACCTAACAGTGGCCCCAGTTGCTTAACAATGACCCTAGTCAAAAAAATGATCTCTTTTTTATTACTAGGATGGTTAATTGTATGTGTCAATTTGACTTGGCTAAAGGATAGCTGGTAAAACATTATTTCTGAGTAAGCCTGGGAAGAAAGAAATTTCTGAAAGAAATTAGTATTTGGATTGGTGAAGCAGGTAGTCCTCCTCTATGTGAATGGGCATCATTCAATCTATGGAGGGCCCAGATAGAACTAAAAAGTGGAAGAAAGGTGAATTCATTTTGTCTGCTTGAGCTGAGATATCCATCTTCCCATATCTCCAACATCAGCCTTCCTGGGTTCTAGGACTTTTGTATTCAGATCAAGACCAATTTCATCACCCCACACCCTATCCCTTGCCCTGTTCTTAGGCCTTCAGACTTGGACTGAATCGTACCACCAGCTTTCCTAATTCTTCAGTTTGCAGACAGCAGGTCTGGGATTTCTCACCTCCATAACTACTTGAGTCAATATACATGCATATGCTTATGTTAATATATATGTATATATAAAGCCTATTGGTTCTGTTTCTCTGGAAAAGCCTAATACACTGACTAACCTTCTAACCCTATTGGGAAGTAGGCTAGCATAAGAACACAGATATATATGTTAGAGAACAAGTGGATATAAAGAAAAACATGGACATTAATGTAAAACTAGGATGTTGACTATATCATAAACCTAAACCTGTTAAGAAATCATTGTACTGGGTTGAAGGAAATACTGAATTTGGAGTGAAATGTTCACATTAGTTAGCTAGCACTTCAGAGACAGTTATAAATTGATTATAAAAATTAAGGAAATTTGTTTAGAATTTTGACTATAATTCTTTTTATATCATCATGTATATACAGAAAGAGAAGCTGAAGAAAGATTATACCAAATTGCTCCTGGTGATTTGGGGCTGGGGTAGTGTGGAGTGGAATGGGGATGTGGGATTATAGCAATATTCTTTTAGTACATTGTATGTTTCTCAAATGCTTCAATTTTGTATAAGAATAATAATTTCTTTGGAGTAAGGAATAGATCCTTTCAAAAACAACAAAGATTAGCATTAACATGGGGAATTGGCCTGAGCAAATATCATCATGACCTTCCTCCTACCGGGGTACTGAACTGGCAGTGAAGCCTAGCATGGAGCTGGGACGCCTAGAGGAGAGCCCAAATGTTACATACGAGGCTTCAGATTCATTAATGAGGAGATGCATGCCCCAGGCACCACTGTTGTCAATGCTGAGATGACCAAGGGCCCAGTGGTTTAAGTGTGGTTCTCCCTCTTTGGAAAAGCCCATGGTGAGAATCTGACTCACAGCTAAGGTGAAATCTGAGTTAACACAGGGAGAAGCAAGGACTGTCGTCTTGCTTCATGCGTCCGTGAAAGAAATGCTTTTCCTGCCGACAGGAGTTGTCTGAGAGAAACATTCAGGTGGAGTAGAATTACCACCTCCCCCATTTAGCTCAGGGAGGATACTTGTCTATACAGGAGATGCGTCCTGGCAAAGTGGAGAGGACTTGATTTAGCTCTGTCACCTCCCATCTGATGATGGAGAAAATGTTGTGTCTTTCACTGCCTGACCATCCTCTAATGATGAAGAGCTGAGGTGAAAGCTCACACTGAGGAGACTCACTTTCTGACAAGAGCTGGCAGGGGAAGTGCAAGAAGGAGACAGAGCTATAAAATGGAAACTGGCGGCTCTGATGGAGAGGTTGCGCCAATAAAAGTGAAACACAGAATTAATACTGCTTAAAAGGGAGTTTATGTTCAGAAGGTTAAATGGAGGAACAATCTTTCAACACAAAGGAGAAACACTAGGAAATGGAAATCATGACTGAAGATATAAGAGACATGGAGGATAGTCCCAGGAGAAATAATGTGCAAATAATCAGCATTCCAGGAGGTAAAAGAGCAGATGGAGGTGGAATCAATAATCAAAGCAATAATCTTCAGCTCCCTGATCTGAAGAAAGATCAAAAGGGCTTACTGATTGTGAGGTAAAAGTGTCAGTCATACATCTAGACACATCTTGTGAAATTTTTGGCCTCTGTGGAAAGAGAAAAAATATATACATTTTTCAAACAGATTCTAAAAAAAGTTTAAATATAATGGAAAAGGAATGTTTGGCTTCTCAAATATCACACTAGAGGGGCTTCCCAGGTAGCTCAGTGGTAAAGAATCTGCCTGGCGATGCAGGAGACCCAGGAGATGTGGGTTCAATCCCTGGGTTAGAAAGATTTCCTGGAGGAGGAAATGGCAACCCTCTCCAGTATTCTCTAGTATTCTTGCTTGAAAAAAACCTCATGGACGGAGGATCCTGACAAGCTGCAGTCCATTTAGGCACAAAGAGTCAGACATGACTGACTGACTGAGCATGCATGCAACATGCCACATTAGAAGCTAGTGGGATACTGGTTATAAAATTTCGAGAGAGAAAGCACTGCTATATAAAAATTCTACACTTATAGAGGTTATTCATATGATGACAAAAGAGGACTTTTTTTGATATGTAGGAACTCAAAGTATTATACTCAAGTTCCCATTCAAAAGCACAAGGATTTCGGTTCAGTTCAGTTCAGTCACTCAGTTGTGTCCGACTCTTTGCAACCCCATGGATTGCAGCACGCTAGGCCTCCTTGTCCACTACCAACTCCCTGAGTTTACTCAAACTCATGTCCATTGAGTCGGTGATGCCATCCAACCATCTCATCCTCTGTCATCCCCTTCTCCTCTCACCTTCAATCTTTCCCAGCATCAGGGTTTTTTCAAATGAATCAGTTCTTCACACCAGGTGGCCAAAGTATTGGAGTTTCAGCTTCAACATCAGTCCTTCCAATGAATATTCAGGACTGATTTCCTTTAGGATTGACTGGTTGGATCTCCTTGCAGTCCAAGGGACTCTCAAGAGTCTTCTCCAACACCACAGTTCAAAACCATCAATTCTTTGGCGCTCAGTTTTCTTTAGAGTCCAACTCTCACATCCATACAGGACTACTGGAAAAACCATAGCTTTGACTAGATGGACCTTTGTCTTCAAAGTAATGTCCTTGCTTTTTAATATGCTGTCTAGGTTGGTCATAACTTCTCTTCCAAGGAGCAAGCATCTTTTAATTTCATGGCTGCAGTCACTATGTGCAGTGATTTTGGAGGCCCCCCCCCCAAATAAAAGTCTGTCACTGTTTCCATATCTTTTTGCCATGAAGTGATGGGACTGGATGCCATGATCTTAGCTTTTTGAATGTTGAGTTTTAAGCCAACTTTTTTACTCTTCTCTTTCACGTTCATCAAGAGGTTCTTCAGTTCTTTTTTGCTTTCTGCAATAAGGGTGGTGTCATCTGCATATCTGAGGTTATTGATATTTCTCCCAGCAATCTTGATTCCAGCTTGTGCTTCATCCAGCCCAGCATTTCTCATGATGTACTCTTCAGATAAGTTAAATAAGCAGATACAAGAATATACCCCAGCATAAATGATAGTAATTGCTAATAGAGATCTAAAGCAAACTGAAAATAATATAATAAATAGCAGTGAGCAATGAATCCAGTAAAATATGTAGGTAAACTTAAGTGGATGAGGAAAAAGTGATTGCAAATTGTAATATCACTGATGAATAAGTACACTGAGAAGAGGCATACATAAGGAAATAACATGGATTTACGTTTCTGAAGTACAAAGTTCAGAAAAATCTAGGGTTTGGACATGGTATGAGTGAGTGAGACAGTAAAATATTCTTAAGGTTTTGACATTTTAAAAAAATTACAAAAATGACTTTATTCAGGTCATTTTCTGTTCCTATATACTATATAGCCAAATAATGCTGACATTGTACCATGAATGATAAATGTACTACTAATTTTGATAAAACAGCAGATAAATATGGGTTCAATATCAGTGTTTAAAACACAGGCTGATGATATTCAAGCAAATAAAGAAACATATTTCCAAATTATTGGTAGGGGGCAACTGAAATGTAAAACAAAATAAACTGAGCACAAAAACAGCTTGTTTATTAAGTCAGTGAAAAAAACATAAGTGAATAGTGTAATAAAGAAATTAACATAAAATTAGATGGAAATGCAAATAAACACATCACTTTTCATAATAAATGTAAATAGACTGAATTCTCTAATTGAAAGACAAAGTCCAGTTATATGAATTTTTATAAAAAACATAACTAAAAATTTTTAAAAGCACACAAGGGCTATAAATACAAGGAAGGGCAAAGACATGTAAATGCAAAGAAAATGGGGTGGTTATCAGATCAGAAAATGGAGAATTCCAGGCAAAAATCAATCAGTAAATGTATCAGAGAGCTATCATATAATAACAGATTTTTTAAAAGCAGCAAAACTACCTGGTGTATGTAGCAGGAAGGGTTCAGTCAGGAGATAATATTCACAGTGATATGCCAGCAAATCTGGAAAACTCAGCAGTGGCCACAGAACTGGAAAAGGTCAGTTTTCACTCCAATCCCAAAGAAAGGCAATGCCAAAGAATGTTCACACTACCACACAATTGTACTCATCTCACATGCTAGCAAAGTAACGCTCAAAATTCTCCAAGACAGGCTTCAACAGTACGTGAACCGAGAACTTCCATATGTTCAAGCTGGGTTTAGAAAAGGCAGAGGAACCAGAGATCAAATTGCCAACATCCGCTGGATCATCAAAAAAGGAAGAGAGTTCCAGAAAAACTTCTACTTTTGCTTTATTGACCATGCCAAAGCCTTTGACTGTATGGATCACAACAAACTGTGGAAAATTCTGAAAGAGATGGTAATACCAGACCACCTGACCTGCCTCTAGAGAAACCTGTATGCAGGTCAAGAAACAACAGAACTGGACATGGAACAACAGACTGGTTCCAAATTGGGAAAGGAGTACATCAAGGCTGTATATTGTCACCCTGCTTATTTAACTTACATGCAGAGTATATCATGAGAAATGCCTGGCTGGATGAAGCACAAGCTGGAATTAAGATTGCCAGGAGGTATCAATAACCTCAGATATGCAGATGACACCACACTTATGGCAGAAAATGAAGAGCAACCGAAGAACCTCTTGATGAAACTGAAAGAGGAGAGTGAACAAGCTGGCTTAACCTCAACATTCAGAAAACTAAGATCATGGCATCCAGTCCCATGACTTCATGGCAAATAGGTGGGGAAACAATGGAAACAGTGAGAGGCTTTATTTTTGGGGGCTCCAAAATCACTGCAGATGGTGACTGCAGCCATGAAATTAAGAGATGCTTGCTCCTTGGAAGGAAAACTATGACAAACCTAGACAGCATATTAAAAAGCAGAGACATTACTTTGCTGACAAAGGCCCATCCAGTCAAAGCCATGATTTTTCCAGTAGTCATGTATGAATGTGAGAGTTGGACTCTAAAGAAAACTGAGTGCCAAAGAATTGATGGTTTTGAACTGTGGTGTTGGAGAAGACTCTTGAGAGTCCCTTGGACTGCAAGGAGATCTAACCAGTCCATCCTAAAGGATGAATATTCATTGAAAGAAGTGATGCTGAAGCTGAAACTGCAAAACTTTGGCTACCTGATGCAAAGAACCAACTCATTGGAAATGATCATGATGCTTGGAAAGATTGAAGACAGGAAGAGAAGGGGGCGACAGAGGATGAGATGGTTGGATGGCATCACAGACATTATGGAATGAGTTTGAGTAGGCTCTGGGAGTTGGTGATGGACAGGCAAGCCTTGCATGCTGCAGTCCATTTGGTCGCAAAGAGTGGGACACAACTGAACAACTGAACTGAATTTAAATGGGGAAATTTTAATATATTTTTAATTAATAATGGGATTAGATATTAAGACATAAAGTGAGCTCTAAAGATTGTAGGAAGGCACATAAAGGGAACAGCAGCTACCTCTAGGGCTGAGTTTGAGAGAGCTCCCTCGTGCTCTCCCTCCACCCCTTACCCCAGACTGAGATTTAGATATCATTAGAAAAGGTATGACAATAGCCCCTGGATGGTGATATTCACCACGGTACTGCAGATTGCAGCTGACAAGCGGGAATTGCTTGGTGTAAAAGGAACCAGAGTTGCCAGGAGGCTGCCCACATGGGGCTGCTGAAAATCCTTGGACGCTCTCTAGGGCGCCTGTGGAACTCAGCAGAAAGCGGCCACTAGAACTGCTCAAAGTTGCTGGGGCCGGTTCCACTGGGAGCCCTGCATGCCTGATGTCTGGCAGAGGCGCAAGAAGGGAAGCTACCTGGAACCAGAAAGAGATGTCCCCCTTCCCCTGCATCATCCCTTTACCGCCCTCTATGACAAAGGCTAATATGTGCCCGATGCGGAAGGAGAAACGCCCACAGGATGCAGCGCCAGGGTCACAGACGGGCAATGAAGGGTAGACGGACCGCTGAGAGGCGATAACTTGATAACTGGCAGAGGACTCAAGGAGAACTTCATCAAAGAGATTTGAAACCGTGGGACTTAAATATCCCTCTTTCAGAGTGTGATAGATTACATTAAATGTGATGCAGTTAAAAAGATTTCAGACAGAAAAGGTAAAAAACACAACAAAATTATCGCGTACTTGACCACAAAAATAACTCTTAAATCTTTTAAAGTGTGGCTATTTAAAGGTCATTATTTGGTGACAAAACAAAAATAAACAAAAACAGCACCTCAAGAATGAGGTAAGTAAAATAAAGTATAGTCATGACTTAAAACAATTTCAATTGAAATTGAGAGGTTTTTAAAATATCTGGATCAATTAGGAAACAAAGTAAATTGTAATCTTGAAGTTGACAGAAATAAGAAAATTCATTATCAAAATCTATGGGCTATAGAATAAAATTTAAAATGCGTAATCAAGGATTGTATTAGCAAATGAGAGACAACATATATGTTTAAGTGTTCAACTTTAAAAATAAATAAAATTCAATAAAATAAAATGTATAAGGTTAAAGCTAAAATAGAGGGTTAAGAGCAAAATAAATAAAAACTTGAATGAAACACTAAATAAAAGCAAGAGCAGATAGAGAAATAAGTGATTTAGCAATCTATAAAATAAAATAATTACACAGAAAGAGACAAAATATTTGAAAAGACCAGTATCAAATATTTCAAAATATTTGAACAGACCAATTTTTGTTTTGTGTGTGTTCCCAATTCTCTAACAGTTAAATGTATAAGGTTTGGCTGCTTTTATAGTTAAGTTCTAAATCACCTTTAAAAAAGGCATTTTCTAGGTATTTGGATTTTATTAGAGCATGGGAGGAAAACACACCTTTAAAATTTTATTTTATAAAGAGAACATAATCTCTCACACAAAAACTTGATAGTACAAAATTTAGTCTAGGTCACCTGTTAGTATAGACATAAATACCCCAACTATAAATAGAATTGCAGCAGTGTTTTAAAGTAGTAATATGCTATGGGCCAAATAGTTTATTCCAGGGACACAAGAATGTTTCAAAATTAAGATCTAGCTATACAGTTTGTAATATTAAATTATAAAGGAAAAAACACTCATTATCAATATAGTCTGAATAATTTAATTAAAATAATTAATTTAAAGGAAAAATAAATTGTGAATAAAAAAGGTTGATTTTGTTTTCCAAAAAAAAAAAAAAAAAGAAAATTCTAATGAATGATAAAATAGTGAAGCTGTTGATTTTAAGATAAAATATAAGGGAAGGTTTCTATAAATTACTATTTTCAATTTTATTTTGTATTTCTAGTTCATGCAATATAACAAAGGAATAAAATAAGTTGTATCAGTATTTGAAAACAAGAAATAAAACTACCATGACTTTCATATAATTTGTTTGTATGCCTGGAAAATTCCACAAGTCAGAAAAAAAGACTATTATCAATAACAAGAGGATACAGTAAATTACCTGGGTACATGATAAAGATACAATTTAATGACTTTCCTTTAGAGTTAAAAAACTCTTTTAGAATGGAAATTTAAAAAATATACTAATCTTAATAGCAGCATTAATCATACTCTCCTTAGGAGTAAACTAACAAACTAAAATGTTAACAAAATTGTATAAAGAAAAACATTCAATGAAGGACAAATAAAAAGTGATGCTGTTCCTGAGGGGAAGATTTACTAACAAGCATATAAATCCTTCCCAAATTAGTATTTGCAATTAACGTGTTTCCAATTCTAGTCCCAATGCTATCTCCTGGGTTCAATTCCACAGTTCCTTTGCATATAATTAGTTTTCTGGCAGAAAGCAGATGGCACATTCAAATGGTGTAATTGAGGAAAGTTTAATGAAGAGATAATTTACCAAGGTTTTGGTAGGGTGATCTGAAAACCACAGGAGATGGTGAAACCCTCTGGACTCATATTACCATTCTGAGTCCTAAACAAATGGGAAAGGGGAGGGAGTGGAGAACAGAGTTTCAACTCTCGCTATGGGAGAGGACCACCCAAGGAGAACTATGGTGCGCTGGATGGAAGCCACTGAGGATTGAGGACTGTGGGCTGCAGCCCTGCTGGAAAGGCGCTGAGTGAACAAATGCCATATCTCTCCTTTAGTCTCCTGTTGGTGCCTCTCCTTGGTCAAACTCAAATGGAAACAAGAGGCAAGAGATTCAGGGTGAAGCAGTCCACAGATGCCCAGCTCCCAAGATAAAGAGACAAGCGAACCTGGAGAAACAAGTCCAGCTGTCCGGTTCTGTGTTAAAGAATCATGCATGACGATAATATTGATGACTACATGTAACAGAAGAGGACTGGTCCTATTCCAGATCTTGAAATTTTCAATAAATGCATGGATTGAGAAAAGGAATAGGCAAGCAAAGAACAGAGTTGAACAGAGACCCCCAAATAAGCTTGAGAATATATGGGAACTACATATATGTTAGAGATTCTATTCCATTACATAAAGGAAAGAATGACTTACCTGGTAAAAGTTTTAAACTGTTTTTAACCGTTGATTTGGAATGAAAGAAAGTTGATATTCAACTCATACAATACAAAAATAAATTACAGATTAATGAAAAAGCTAACTAGAAAAAAATAATGTATCTGAAGAAATTATGGTGGGTTATTTTTTATAGTTATCATTTTGATTGAATTTCCTAAGTAAGACATGTCATAAAGAAAAAATGTAATGGATTTGAGCAGATAAAAATAAAGTTTGAATCACAAGAACTAGCAAACAAAGATTTATGACAGCAAGAATATATCTGAGACAAAATAATACACAGAGGATTAATTACTATAAAATAATGCTATCCCTAAAATATGTAAGAAAGTCATACCATTAAACAGAAATGGGTAAATTGTATGTATGTATAGATGATGTGAGAAGAGGAAATATAAATAATAAGGATATGAATACATGTTAAGCCTAACAGAAAAATAGAACTTGAAAGCACCATTATCAGAATGGAAAAGTTAAAAAATTTTAGTAACATCTAGTGCTGATGAGAGTGTGCAAAAACAAGTGCTTTCCTACTTACTGTTGGTAGGAGTGAAACTACTACATATTTTTAAAAATTACTTTTCAAGTATCTCTTAATTTAAAATGTGAATATAGTTTGTTCTCTAATTCTTCTTGGAAATATTAATATATTCTATAGGGATAAAATAATTAAACTGTAAAGGATATCTTTTCTTTCTTTCCTCCCTATGGCCCTCTCTTCCTCCCTTCCTATTAATGATTTTAAATGAAGAAACATGCATTTAACATGGTTTAGTTATTAATAAGTGTACTTCAGCAATGGAAGGCTGTATGGCAGAAACTGTTATTGCTTTCAAGTACTCATATTCTCTCCTACGTTTTCAAACTGCATTGCTTTAGCTTGGGACCACACAGCTACCTCTGGCCAATGACTACATAGCAGAAGGACAGACCATAGAGGCAGTTGGCAGGAGTGTGACTCTTCCCACCTTCTCTTCCTCTGCCAAGTGTGCCTTGGAGGCCATGTTTCCATAGATGGCATAGTTACAACATGGAGGAGAGCTGCCTGACCCATGTTGGATTTATATCATCAAGAAATAATTTATTGTGTTATGCACCTAAGATTTTGGAGTTTATTTGTTATGACAGATATGTTAGTTTTGCTCTAAAGTTCTCAACTGATTGGCTAAGTCCCACACGCCATGTCAAGAGTAATAGTCTACTTAAAGTCAAATGATTGTATTTTGTAAGTTTATTTTTAAAATTTTGGGCTTCCCTGATAGCTCAGTTGGTTAAGAATCCACATGCAGTGCAGGAGACCCTGGTTCAATTCCTGGGTTGGGAAGATCCCCTGGAGAAGGGATAGGCTACCCACTCCAGTATTCTTGGGCTTCCCTTGTGGCTCAGCTGGTAAAGAATCTGCCTGCAATGTGGGAGACCTGGGTTTGATCCCTGGGTTGGGAAGATTCCCCTGGAGAAGGAAAAGGTGCCCACTCCAGTATTGGGGCCTGGAGAATTCCATGGACTGTACAGTCCAGGGGGTCGCAAAGAGTGGGACACGACTGAGTGTGTTTGGCTGCTCTGGGTCCTTGTTGCTGTGCAGGTTCTTTCTCTAGTTGTGGGGAGCAGGGGCTATTCTTTCATTGCAGTGCATGGGCTCTTCATTGAGGTGGTTTCTCTTGTTGTGGAGCACAGGCTCTAGAGTGTGTGGGCTTCAGTACTTGTGGCGCATAGGCTCAGTTGTCCTGCGGCAGTGGGATCTTAATTCCGGAAACGGGGATTGATCCAGTGTCCCTTGCACTGGCAGATGTATTGTTAACCACTGGACCAGCAGGGAAGTCCTAAAGTCAACTGATTATAGATATTAACACATCTACAAAATACTTTCACAGCAACAACTTGATTGGTGTTTGGTTAAACAACTGTGTGCTATCGCCTAGCAATATTGAAATATAAAATTAATCATTACATAGATATATGTGTACAGGAAAAAAAATGTCATGTTGGTAAGTGGAAAGAGGCAATTGCCAATGAATTGTTCAAAATGTGAGGCAAGTACTTGTGGTTGGCTTAAGTTCTATTCTAACTTTCTTCGGGCATGCCTGTATGTACTTCTGGAACTGAGAAGGCAGAAACTACTTCCCAAGCTCACGTGAAACTTGGGTTCCAGAGGTGGCAAGGTTCTCCTGGACTGATAAAAAGAGATGAGGAAGAGCAAGGGGAGACCAGGCTCAGGCATGTGGGAAGGCATGTGCATCTCTAATGCATGATGTTGGAGACATTTTCAGGGCAGCTCTGGGATAGGTTCAAGTGTCAAGTCCAGAATTCTGGCTGCCCAGGTGTGTAGTTTCAGCAGTAGAGTATCTGCTAGACTAGTCTGTGGTATAGATGACCCTTTCTCTTGGACCCTTTTAATGACAAATCCGTCCCCATGGCTTTGCCAGAAATTCCCTACTAATTTTCTATTAATGCTCCCTAATAAATTCTTTCTGTTTACATAAGCTATATTTGATGCTGTCGTCCATTACTATGAACCTTAGCCAGTAATATACAATCTATGACTACAAAAAGAAATAACCCTTTCTGTTTCATTTTTAGTATAAATATATATACAAATTTATATGTATCAATGCAAATATTAAACAAATAGGAAATAGATGCACAATTATACAGGTAGCATGTAGTAGCAGAGGGAGGGAAATTAATTCTGTTTCAATCAGAGTCCAAACCAGTCAAGACAAGTTTAAACCACTCAAAGCTAGAGAGGCACTACCTCTGGGACTCATTGCTATTTATGATAAACATTCTCTTTTGGTTCATTACATTGAGTTGGGATTTCTAGTAATTGCAAACACAAATTTTACAAATTTATACTGATAAACTTTTGAGTGTATATTCATATTCAAAATAAGAAGGTTATATCATATGCAATTAATCTAAATGCAGCTTACTTAAGTACATCTACTTATATTTATTTAAGATGCTGCTGACATCCTATAGGAATTCGAAGTTCACCTTGCAGTAAATGTCATAACTTAAGTTAAAATGTGATGTGTCTATGTTAAAATGAAAAGATTCTTATGAGATTTTATTGCTTTATTTTGAATTTGTTATAGTTGGTTGTCTATGTCAGATTTGTTATCAGTTATTTGGTTAATATTATCTGATATCTATTTATAATACTTAAATATTTTTAAATCCCTGAAAAATATCACAGTCCCACAATATTAAAGAGATGGTTACTGAACGGGACCCTCTCCTCATTGTCTCTCCAAAGCCTGTCAGTCAGTCAGTCAGTTCAGTCGCTCAGTCGTGTCTGACTCTGTGACCCCATGAACTGCAGCACACCAGGCCTCCCTGTCTACCACCAACTCCCGGAGTTTACCCAAACTCATGTCCATTGAGTCGGTGATGCCATCCAGCCATCTCATCCTCTGTCATCCCCTTCTCCTCCTGCCCCCAATCCCTCCCAGCATCAGGGTCTTTTCAAATGAATCAGTTTTTCGCACCAGGTGGCCAAAGTATTGTAGTTTCAGCTTCAGCATCAGTCCTTCCAATGAACACCCAGGACTGACCTCCTTTAGGATAGACTGATTGGATCTCCTTGCAGTCCAAGGGACTCTCAAGAGTCTTCTCCAACACCACAGTTCAAAAGCATCAATTCTTCGGTGCTCAGCTTTCTTCACAGTCCAACTCTCACATCCATACATGACCACTGGAAAAACCATAGCCTTGACCAGACAGACCTTTGTTGGCAAAGTGATGTCTCTGCTTTCTAATATTCTATCTAGGTTGGTCATAACTTTCCTTCCAAGGAGTAAGCGTCTTTTAATTTCATGGCTGAAATCCCCATCTGCAGTGATTTTGGAGCCCCCAAAAATAAAAGTCTGACACTGTTTCCACTGTTTCCCCGTCTATTTCCCATGAAGTGACGGGACCAGATGCCATGATCTTCGTTTTCTGAATGTTGAGCTTTAAGCCAATCTTTTCACTCTCCTTTTTCACTTTCATCAAGAGGGTTTTTAGTTCCTCTTCCTTTTCTGCGGTAAGGGTGGTGTCGTCTGCATATCTGAGGTTATTGATATTTCTCCTGGCAATCTTAATTCCAGCTTGTGCTTCTTCCAGCCCAGCATTTCTCATGATGTGCTCTGCATATATCCAAAGCCTGTAGTGGACAATTAGTAGTTTTAATTGAAAGGTGTGTGTGTGTGCTAAGTTGCTTTAGTTATGTCTGACTCTTTGCAACCCTATGGACTGTAGCCTGCCAGGCTCCTTTGTCCATGGGATTCTCTAGGCAAGACTACTAGAGTGGGTTGTCATTTTCTCCTCCAGGGGATCTTCCCAACCCAGGAATCAAACCTGTGTCTTTTATGTATCCTGCATTGTCAAGCAGGTTCTTTACCACTAGCGCCACCTGGGAAGCCCAACTGAAAGGTGTTTGACTGTTTTTCAGCCCTACTTTATTTGCTCAGCACCCCATCTACAATCCTTACTGAGAAGGTCCCCAAGAGTGGAATGGCAGCCCTGAGTTCTTCCACAACCCCGGCCCTCTCCAACCTCTTGATTTGTTCTTCTGGTGTATGAGTGTTCCCATGACTGTCATTAGGGCTGGAGAGTTTTGAAGTTGGAACTAGAGAAAATAGCAGTCAATTCTCCCTCCCAGATGAAGATGTGAGGTTCTTACCAAGTTCATCATCAGTATGAGGGAAGGAGACTAATGTTCAGAGAAGAGAAAAATGATGGTGAGTGAGAATCCTGATGGTATGTTAAGCCCGATTGCTTAACATGCAATTGAAATATGAGTTTCAGTCACTTGCAACCAAAAGAGACTCAAGTAATGGAATCTCTGACATAGCTTTAGTTTTCTTGAGATGAGTTAGGCAGAAAACAAATTGCCTACCCTGCAGGATTTAATAATAGATTAACTAGCAGCTCTGAATTGGGAGTCGGGTGGTTCAAAGTGCTGAGTACTGTTTGGAGGCATGTTACTAAGAGGAAGGTCTGCACTCAAGGGAAAATAACTCTGAGTCCCTGCACCCCTGTTTTATTGGTCCCCAGATGGAAGCTTTCTCTCCACTCCTCCGGGGACCCCCAGACTCTGCAGATTGTTACTCTCTTCCTCCTTCACTGATGCCCCCCCTCCCAATCCCCCATCACCTTCCTCCTATTCCAACTCTTACCTGGTTTGGGGGAGCAGAAACCCTCTTGAAGCATGAAGAAGCTACATGATCATGAACAAGCAGCCTCATTTCATCTAGGATCATTCCCTAATGTACAAAATGGAGGATGTTGGCAAGGTCACTTCTAATAGTCACCTTAACTTAAAATTATGGGTGATGAGGTGGAAAGGATGATTTGGAATGTGAGGTAATTTTCAAAAAGTAGGTATGTAAAACATAAATTTTAACTTATGCTTTCAAGCAAAACAAGAGGGGAGATCAGTGGAGACAGGGCAATGCAGTGTTGTGAAAGAGCTAATTACCAAGAGCAGCAAGAAGATAAACAAGGTTATAGTGATATGTGTCAGCCAGGGCTGTGCAATAGGAAACATGGCGGTAGCCTGCTCTGTCCCTAGGTGGTTGTGACAGGGCCAAGGAAAAAAAAGTTATTCTTAAATAAATACCCTCTTTATTAAGAAGGTCTCAATTACCCAACATTTGAGCTTACAATACTCCATGTGATGAACTACTCAATTGCATAAATTCCCAATTATCCTGGGAAATTTATATTTTGTGACAGTATTTGGCCAATTTGCAAAATAACAGAAACAACACTTTGCAGAAGTATTTGAAAAGCTTATAATAGGGAAAAATTAGAAGCTCTCTCATTCATAAATAACTATCATGACATTAAGCTGAAGTAGACCATGAAATAATTTTGTGAACAAAAAGTTTATAAGAGAAAATATCTATGAAACATCCATAAAGAATAATAGAAGGGGGTTATGTGAAATAGAGTGAAAACATTATAAATTAAAAGGTAGTTTGACTTTTTAAAAGCACTACATTATAATTATTTGAGAGTAATAGTCATGTATATATATATCATTTGACTCACAATTTCTAACTAATTAAAATACATGAACATTTTCATCCTGAAAGTTTTTTCTCCTAATTGGCTCCCATAGTACAGAATATATGGTGTAGTTCATATTGGCACTGGAGAGTCAACAATCTGGATAGATGAAGGAAATCCTGAAAAATCAAGGAGAGGTGAAGCACGAAATTAAATATAATGTAGGAGACACTCTTGGTTGTCTATACAACAGCCTTGTATCCTGCTCTTCCCTATTAACTGATTCTCATCTTGTTTCAGAATTTAGGCATGTGGCAATGTGCCCAGGGTAGGTGAGTTCCTTCTCAGGCTTCATAGGCCGAAACAAGGCAGGATAGTTCTTTGCCAATGGCTGATTAGGAGAGGTGGGACATGTGACCCAGTTCTGACTCATGACTTAGAAAAGGGTGTTTGCTGGGGTATTCTGGGAAACATTTTTCTTCCTGATATTAGTGAACACAGGTAGGAAGAGCACCCTCCCCATTTCTTTTTAGCCTTTGGATGTTGTCATACAAAGATGATATTTGGCAACATGGCAGCCATCTTAAGATCATGAGGGGAAAAGCCAAAACATCTCAGATAATATAGCTCAGAACCTTGTCATAGAAGGGCTCAGGATTCAAGTAACCCTGGGAACATGTAACTCCAGTCTTTTTGTTATTGACATAGTTAACTCATCTAAGTTTTTTGTTGTTGTTATTTGCAGGCAAAGCCATACTATCAGACACAAAAGCGACCCAATCCTGTTAATGTGTGTTCATTATGGAATCAAATAGTCCTGAATTTGAATAGTAGCTTTATCAATGAATACCTGTATGACCTTTACAGATACTTTACCTTTTCTCATGTCTAAAATGGGGATGATAATGGAGTCCAGCTCACTGGATTCTTGAGAATATTAAATGGCATACTGCATTTAAAGCAGTTAATAAAATGCTGGCCACGTGGTGAACACACAGTGGAAGTTAGCTATTTTTTAATTAGAGTTTACATTGGTTATTATTAAGAGGCTTGTGATTGTCACATATCCAGCTCTATGGCAGCTTCATCAAAGCAAGTTAGAGAAAAGTAAGCACTCTCTTCTGACTTGCTTACCCCTAATCAGCACTATTTCATTCACAAAATGGCCCTTTAGCTCCCTCTTTAATTGCTGCAGAAGTTTGAGAACAAAGGAAGACTCAGGGAAAACTGTGCATTGGAGGATGAATAGAGCCTAAAGGCTGACAGTGTGGGAAATTGGGCACATTGGGATGGGTTATTAAGATGGGGTTGTGGGTGATTCTGGAGTTGAGCAAGACATGGGGGCATCTGCAGATAAGCAGAGTAGGATTACTGAAAACATTGTGGTAGAGGAATTTTTGAGAAACTGACAGAAAACTAAAGAGATGAAAATAATATTTGGTGGTTGGAGAAAATAGGATAGGACATTTCCACATTATTTTACTGCTCGATTGTCTGCATCTCTCCTGTTCACTTTCATTTTTGTGTTCAGTCCAGGGTAAATAACAAGGAGTGAAATGGTACAAGGAGGAGGATTTACAAACAGTTCTTTCACCTTTCTGCCCTGAAACCTTTTTTCCTCCATAAGCTCTTAAAGTGATATTGACTGACCCCAAAGGAGTCTCTTGGTTGAAATAGATTCTGCTGCCAAACTTAATGCCAGGACACCAGGAGTGTGAGCACGTGGAAGTTGGGGCTCTCCAGCCTTGGCTTCAAAGTGGGATTTAGTCAGTCACTCTGAAAGGTATGTGGCAACAGGGTGCCATCTCAGCATCTGCATCCTTGTCTGTGTCCCCTCTGCCCTCAGGGTTGTATAGGAGCTCAGGGGAACTAGCAGTTTGGCTGAGTAGTCTTAGGTAATCTGATATGGAGTCCTCTGATTTTAGTACTTCACTGTGAAATCTAGCTCCAGACATTCCCAGCCATCTCAGTCACCTTAAGACTGCACAAGAATCACCTGTGGTGCTTGTTAATAGTCTAGATTCCAGGAACCTTCTGGTTCAGAGCACTTGTACAAGTCCCAGGAATCAGCGACTTTCATCAAGCATCCTCAGTGATTCTCATGCAAGAGATCCAGGAATTACATTTTTAAAAACATGCTCTAAGTACCAGGACTGCCATCATAATGTCTTTCGATTTCTTTTTCCTAATTCCTAAGGCGTGTAGATGCTACTTATGAATAACTGCTGAGAAATTCCCTTTAAAAATTAAACTTAACTGGGCAATGTTCTGAAATTAGAGCTTTCCCTTGGTTACTATCAGACTGGGTTCCTATCAGAAGGAACATGTCTCTCCTAGGAAAAGCCGACACCAGTGAAATACTCAAGGACCAACCAGCCCTGCTTCCTTAATCCTGGTGCTTATTCAGGGGGAAAGCCCTCCTGGAAGTCAGAACCACGCCAGAGGGCAGTGGGAGTGGGGGAAGTGTGTCCTGCAGGGATCAGAAAAGTCACATTCAGGCACATCCATTAAATGTTAATGATTAAATAGTTAATTAATGAGATTTTATAATAATTAGTTTAGAGACAAGCAAAACTTTAGTGACATGATAAAGGAACCCGTCTGTGCTTTTCCCTGTGTTAGGAGGACACAGTTGTAGCACTGAGATTGGAAACAGTGGGCAAGGAGACTTCCAGGCAATTGGTACCCTGCAGGGTGTTTCTGAGAGTGGGGTCGGAGGGTAGGACAGAGGGAGGAGAGACTTCTACTCTTAAGCATAATGACCATATATGTTTGCACAGAGAGTTTTCTCCTGCAAACTTCATCATACCCGTGATGTCATGGTTTGAGTCCTGGAAGAGAGATTTTTTTTTTTTTGAGGGGTGGATGCAGCCTGGTTTGCAGGGTCTTAGTTGTCCTGACCAGGGATCAAACCTGGGCCCCTGCAGTGAAAGCTCTGAGTCCTAACCACTGGACTGCCAGGGAATTCCCCAAAAACTTTTAATCTTTTTTTGACATAGATTATTTTACTGAAGTTACAGATTCTTTCTTCAAGAAGTATGTATGTAGGCATGCCCATGAAAAAGTTCCGTATCATGTCAAGGATTCATGAACCTCCTGAAACTCATTTGTAGACCCCAAACAAAGAACGTCTGCTTCAGAATAAATACTGCAGATCCTGCAGATGGACGTCAATGAAGGATAGGATAATTCAATAAAATAGACTTTTGGTTGAGTCAGGCATTGATTTCACAGTAGCCTCTCTCTGAAGCCAGATTACTGGGATCAAATTCTGCCTCCTTCCTGGTTTCCCAGCTGTACCACTTGAGGCAGTAGACCTCCCTGGACACAGTTCCACATTTCTAAAATGAGGATGATGACCCAGACACAGTTACTGTGAGGAGTGAATGTGTAAAGTTCTTACTGGCACATAAACGTTTGCTGATATGTGTGTGTGTGTGTGTGTGTGTGTGTGTGTATGTGTGTGTGTGTGTGTGTGTGTGTGTGTGTGTGTATGTTAGTTGCTCAGTCGTGTCTGACTCTTCAACCCCATGGATTCTAGCCTGCCAGGCTCCACTTTCCATGGAATTCTCCAGGCAAGAATACTGGAGTAGGTTGCCATTCCCTTCTCCAGGAAAGGTTTGCTGATACCATTATTTAATTCTCTTTCTCAGTGAATAATGTCAACATCAACCACTTATCCAGCCTGTCTTGCTTATTGTTATCACTTAAATATGCTTCTGCTCATGCTGTATTTTGTTAAATAGAATAAAGACTCTATGAGGATTGATTTTAACATTTTAGACACTGCATTTCATACAGAGCACATATTTAATAAAAATTGTTGAAATAAATGAATTTGTGGAGTGAATTTGACTAGGCCTCTCTAAACGTCCCTGTAATCTTTCCCTTCCTTTTAACCTCATTCAACAGCTTTAATTCAGGACTTCACTACTTATCAGGCTTCTCAAAACAGCCATTGCCTAAAAGCATTTCTGAAATCTGTCCATATACTAGAGTCACCTGGGGGCGGGGTGTGAATTTTAATTGTAGATTAGTGTCCTCTGCTTCCCTGGTGGCTCAGATGGTAAAGCGTCTGCCTGCAATGTGGGAGACCCAGGTTCGATCCCTGGGTTAGAAAGATCTCCTGGAGAACGAAATGGCAACCCACTCCAGTACGCTTGCCTGGAAAATCCCATGAACAGAGGAGTCTAGTAGGCTACAGTCCATGGGATCGCAAAGAGTCAGACACGACTAAGTGACTTCACTTTCTTTCTTTCTATGAGGTGTATAGAATTAGCAACTCTGAAGTGGTAGTACTGAAGAACATAGAATACTTCCAGAAGTTTCTCATGTGACTTTTCTTAATCATTCTTTTTTTTCAAATTTATTTATTTGGCTGCATAGGATCTTAATTGTAGCATGCGGGACCATCTTTCTAGTTGCAGAGTGGGGGCTTAGTTGCCCTGTATCATATGGGATCTCAGTTCCCCAACCAGGGACTGAACATGTGTCCCCTGCATTAGAAGGCAGATTCTTAACCTTAAGGATCATCAGGGAAGTCCTCTCTCATGTGATTCTTAAGTAATGCTAGTTTTGGAACTACTTGGTCTATGCTTAAAAAAAGTCTAGATTCCTTGTCCTTTCATGAAAGACCATCCACTCATTTCCCCAAGTACTGGCCCCCGCCCCATGTACCCTATATTCCAACCATACAAAACCGCTGCCTTGTTTCGGGCACTGTATTCTTTCATGGATATGCTTTGTGCACTTCTGAACTTTGAATATAGGTCAATTTTTTTTTTGTTTTGTTTGAAGTCAGATGTTACAAAATATTCTCTTTCCTAGATTCATACCCCTTTAGTTGTCTCCAACAAAGTTCCAGTTTTCAGTTTTAAATGTTGGATTCATTGATAGAACAAAGATGAATTTCATCCCTTGAACCAAGTGGATCATTCTTTCCCCCAACTGCCATGTAATTTGCATGCCATAGCATCCACTCTATTAAAGTATAGAACTTACTGTTTTTAGTATATTCTAAAATTTATAAAACCATTACCATTATCTAATTCCAGAGCATTTTTATCATCCCCAAAGGAAACCTTTTATATATCATAAATCACTCCCCATTTCTCATCCCCACTCTCAAGACCTCTGGCAGCCACTGTTTACTTTTTGTCTCTGGATTTGCTATTCTGGACAGTTCATATAAGTGGAATCATACAATATATGGCCTTTTTTTGGTCTGGTCTCTTTCACTTGCCATAATGTTTTCAAGAGTCATCCATGTTGTAGCATTATCAGTGTTTCATTTGCTTCAATTGGCAAATGATATTCAAATATGTGAGTAACTACATTTTGTGTATCCATTCTTCTACTAATACACATCAGGGTTACTTCCTCTTTGACCATTATGAAAAATGTTGTTATCGACATTGTGTACAAGTTTTTGTGTAGATATATGTTGTTGATTCTTATGGGTATACGTCTAAAAATGGAAATGTTGGGCCATATGGTAACTCTATGTTTACCTTTCTGAGGAACTGCCAGATTGTTTTCTTAAGCAGCCTTATCATTTTGCATCCTTATCAGCAATGAATGAGGGCTCCAATTTCTCCACATCCTAAGGTCACTTGTTTCTTTTTTTGTCTTTACCTTGGCCATCCTAGCAAATTTGAAGTGGTATCTCATTGTAGTGTTGATTTGCATTTCTTTAATGACTAATGATAGCATCTTTTCATCCACTTACCAGCCACTTGCAAATCTTCTTTGGAAAATATTCAAATTCTTTGCTAAATTTTACATTGGGTTATATAATGTTTCTTTATTATTGAGTTGTCAGAATTTTTGTGTATTTTAAGTACAAATAACTAATCAGATACATGACTTGCAAATATTGTCTCTGATTCTGTGAGTTGTCAGTTTACTTTTTACTTTTTCAATACTGTAGTGTCTTTTGACTCACAAAATCTTTAAAGTTTGGTGAAGTCTAATTTATTTTTCTTTTATTGCTTGTGCTCTTGGTGTCCTATCTGAGAAACTATTGTCTAATCCAAAGCAATGGTTTTGCTTATATTTTCTTCTAAGAGTATTATAATTTTCCCTACTGTACTTAGGTCTTTGTTCCATTTTGAGTTAATTTTTGTACGCGTAGAAGGTAAGGGTTATTCAGTCTTTTGCATGTGGCAGTGTGTCAGCACTATTTATTGAGAAGACTATTCTTTCCCCATTAATTGGCTTGGAATTCTTATTGAAAATCAATTGGTCATAAATAAATGAGTATTTATCTGAATACTCAATTCCATTCCATTGATATATGTCTTAGCTTTATGCTGGTATTATACTGTCTTGATATAACTTTATAGTAAGTTTAAAAAACTTGAAGTGTGAATTTTTTTCAAAATTGTTTTGGCAATATTAAGTGATTTATTAATACTTTTAGATATGAATTTTAGCATCATGTTTTCAATTTCTGCAAAAAATGGCAGTCAGGATTTTGGTAGCAATTTCATTGAATCTGTTGATAAATTTGAGGAGTTTCGGCCTTTTAAAATTATTAAGTCTTTTCATGAACTTTCCATTCATCTGGATCTTCTTTAATCAATTTTAGTAATATTTTAATATCTAATATATAAATTTGCCACTTTTTCTGTTAAATTTTCTTCTGAATATTTTATTCTTTTTGGACATGTAAATGGATGTGTTTTCTGAATTTCATTTTTGGATTGTTTATTACTAGTGTAAGGAAATACAATTGATTTTATATATTGATTTATTCTGCAGCTGTGTTGATTTCATTTATTAGTGAATTCCTTAGTATTTTCTATATATAAGTTTATGCCATCTGTGAAACATGGGCTTTTAATTCACATGGAGTTTTGGATAACATGGGTTCTGTATCATTAATTGCTTTATAATCTTGATCAAACTGATTAACTTTCATGAGAATAATTTTCTCTGTCTGTAAAATGACAAAAAAAAGTCCAAAATCCATGTTGCTATGAGGAATACATGTGCTGACACTGGGCAAATGACCATTATTTCAATTATTTAATATGTGAATCACAAGAATTGGTTCTTTGTAGCTGAGAGTGAATAAAGCATTCTCTAAATCATTTCTCAATCCTATTCACATTTGGATGTTGATGTATGGCAGAAACCAACACAATATTGTAAAGCAATTATCCTCCAACTAAAAATAAATTAAAAAAAAGAATTTTTAGAACTAATAACAATTATGGATCTGAGAAAGGGTATAGTAGATAATGTCAAGTCTTTTAGAATGATTAGAACAACTGGAAATGAAGCTTCAAAGATAGATTGAAATTTTGTTTAAATACTTGGCTAAATATAATGAACATCATTGTATGGGAACAAAAAGCTATTAAAGGATTTTTGTTGGAGAATAATAAAATCAAATTTGAGGCTCATTGAAAGACTGAGAAATTAGGAGTATGGGGAAAGGAGTAAGGGGGGAAAGGTAGGAAGCTATTATGAGAGATCAGTAAAGAATTGATGAAAACCTCAACTAAAGCAATACCTGGGAAAATGTGCGTGCATGTTGTCACTCCAGTTGTGTCTGACTCTGCAATCCTATGGACCATAGCTTGCCAGGCTCCTCTGTCCATGGGATTCTCCAGGCAAGAATACTGGAGTGGGTTGCCATGCCCTCCTCCAGGGGATCTTCCTACCCCAGGGATCAAATCCGTGTCTCTTAAGTCTTTTGCATTAGCAGGTGGATTCTTTACCACTAGCACCACCTGGGAAACCCCTAACTGAGAAGATAAGTGAGAAATAATATACTTTGGAAGTATTTAGTATGTTTTGGTTGGAGGATAAGAATCATAACTTCCAGGATTCTGGATTGTAAACATATTTCCTTTATTGGAAATGTTGCCTAAGGTACCAATAGGGTACCCAGGTAGATATGTTTATAGGATAATAGAAACTCAATTTGGAGTTTATGAGAGAGACCTGTTGAGGGTTCTAGATATAAAATTTTAGCATTTGATTTCTATGACAACTTCTGGTCTTCATTTCTGTTCTTCCTTTGAAGACAGTATGATTCATAATGATCAAAACTTCCTTATAAATATCTCCCCGCCAAACCTCAACTCTTCTGTCTCTGTCTGTCTCTCTCTGGATAACTTAGTTGTCTGGCCAAACAAAACCTTTACTCTAGTAAAACCTGAACTCTTTTCATTCCTCACTTCTGTACCTCAGGCCTCCTCACATAACCTTTCTTCTGGTACAGTCTGGACTGACGTGCTCTGCAGGACACCTTTTGCATTTTAATTTCTGCTTGCTCTCCTCTTGTTGAAACTTCTGTTTATGGGATCATATATATTCTTCTTTCTTGATTTAAAATAGCATGGAAAATAAATTTTTAGATCTTTGCTTGTGTGAAAATGGTTATTTTACCACCATAATATTTTGACTTGGTTTAAAATTATAGGCTGAAAATCAGTTTCCCTCAAAATTTTGAAGATATTAAAAGGCATTTTAGGTTCTAGAATTATAGTTGAAGAACTTGTTACAATTCTGATAGCTGTTTCACTTTTTGTGCTCTGTAGTTCTATAAAGGGCTACCAAAGTTCATTGGATACCTGAGGATTTTCTCTTTATTTCTTGTCTTCTGAAATTTTGCACTGATATGTGGATCTTTAGAATTTATTCTCTTGAGCATTTAGTGGTCCTTACAAGCTGGAAACCCATTTCTAACACTTTTGGGAAATTATCCTGTATTATTTACTTGATAATATCTTCCATTCCATTTTCAAATTTATCTTTTCCTAAGGCTGAGTAGTCTTCTAATTCTTTTATTTTTTCCTATTGTCTTTTTATTATAATTTATAAAAGATTGGCAAGAATACACAGAAGAACTGTACAAAAATGATCTCCATGACCCAGATAATCACAATAATGTGATCACTCACCTAGAGTCAGACATCCTGGAATGTGAAGTCAAGTGAACCTTAGAAAGCATCACCACGAACAAAGCTAGTGGATGTGATGGAATTCCAGTTGAGCTATTTCAAATCCTGAAAGATGATGCTGTGAAAGTGCTGCACTCAATATGCCAGTAAATTTGGAAAACTCAGCAGTAGCCACAGAACTGGAAAAGGTCAGTTTTCACTCCAATTCCTAAGAAAGGCAGTCCCAAAGAATTCTCAAACTACTGCACAATTGCACTCATCTCACATGCTAGTAAAGTAATGCTCAAAATTCTCCAAGCCAGGCTTCAGCAATACATGAACCGAGAACTTCCAGATGTTCAAGCTGGTTTTAGAAAAGGCAGAGGAACCAGAGATCAAATTGCCAATATCCGCTGGATCATCGAAAAAGTAAGAGAGTTCCAGGAAAACATCTATTTCTGCTTTATTGACTACGCCAAAGCCTTCGACTGTGTGGATCACAATAAACTGTGGAAAACTCTGAAAGAGATTGGCAATACCAGACCACCTGAACTGCCTTTTGAGAAACCTGCATGCAGGTCAGGAAGCAACAGTTAGAACTGGAGATGGAACAGCAGACTGGTTCCAAATAGGAAAAGGAGTATGTCAAGGCTGTATATTGTCACCCTGCTTAATTAACTTATATGCAGAGTACATCATGAGAAACACTGGGCTGGAAGAAGCACAAGCTGGAATCAAGATTGCCGGGAGAAATATCAATAACCTCAGATATGCAGATGACACCACCCTTATGGCAGAAAGTGAAGAGGAACTAAAGAGCCTCTTGATGAAAGTGAAAGAGGAGAGTGAAAACGTTGGCTTAAAGCTCAACATTCAGAAAACGAAGATCATGGCATCTGGTCCCATCACCTCATGTGAAATAGATGGGGAGACAGTGGAAACAGTGTCAGACTTTATTTTTTGGGGCTCCAAAATCACTGCAGATGGTGATTGCAGCCATGAAATTAAAAGACGCTTACTCCTTGGAAGGAAAGTTATGACCAACCTAGATAGCATATTAAAAAGCAGAGACATTAGTTTGCCAACAAAGGTCCGTCTGTTCAAGGCTGTGGATTTTCCAGTGGTCATGTATGGATGTGAGAGTTGGACTGTGAAGAAAACTGAGCACCGAAAAATTGATGCTTTTGAACTGTGGTGTTGGAGAAGACTCTTGAGAGTCCCTTGGACTGCAAGGAGATCCAACCAGTTCATCCTAAAGGAGATCAGTCCTGGGTGTTCATTGGAAGGACTGATGCTGAAGCTGAAACTCCAGTACTTTGGCCACCTCATGCGAAGAGTTGACTCATTGGAAAAGACCCTGATGCTGGGAGGGATTGGGGGCAAGTGGAGAAGGGACGACAGAGGATGAGATGGCTGGATGGCATCACCGACTCGATGGACATGAGTTTGAGTAAACTCCGGTAGTTTGTGATGGACAGGGAGGCCTGGCGTGCTGTGATTCATGGGGTCACAAAGAGTCAAGCACGACTGAGCGACTGAACGAAACTGATTTTTACTTTATTCTCTATTCAGTTAGTTTTTTCCATATGATTAATTTTACATTTTTAAATATTTTTCATTTCAAAAGCTCTCTTGTGTTTAAAACATTTTAAATAGCATCTTGTTCTTTTTATGGGTGTAATACTTTTATCTTTCCAGTTACATTGATTAGATTTTTAAGTGATTATTTTTCTCTTTATATTATTCATGACTCTCAACTTCTTTCTGCTGTTTGTTTATTTTGTCTCTGACATTCGTATTGAGTCTCTTAATTTTGTTCAGCTTGTATGATAATTATAAAACACCAGATGTCACATTATTTAAAAATCAGTAATTTTGACTTCTTTTGAAAAATTGTAAGATCTGGCAACACTGGGGTCATGGTTTTCTTTCTTTCTTTCTTTTTTTGATGAGTAGACACTTCATATTTTGGATAGAACATGTATTCTAATGCTATCCTGTTTTATTCATTTACCCTTCGCGCTCTATGGGCATTTAGGTAGACCGTATTCTCCCTCTGCCACTCAAACACCTCAGTCCACTCAGAAATCCTCTGACTTATACTTCTGGACACAGGGCTTATCTTTGAAGATAATATTTACTCTGTTTTTCTTTCATTAAATCCTCTCCTGTCACCAAATCTTTTTGGAATATACTTGTCCCTTTAACATAACAGTGAGAACAAGTTTTATGACCAGTGAAATCCACCCCAAACAGGTATTATTTGATATATTCCCAAGATACTCATTAGTAATGGTAATTTAAAGTATTCTGTCTTGTATATCTACTATTGGACAAATTAAAGAAAATTTAAAGTGTTAAGTTTCTCATGTAACGTTTTGTGAAATTTGAGTCAACTAACACTTTCTAAGAATACGGTTCTCTGTTTATACATGGATGCATGATGCATGCTAAGTCACTTCAGTCATGTCTGACTTTGTGTGACTCTATGGACTGTAGCACACCCAGCTCATCTGTCCAAGGGATTCTCCAGGCAAGAACACCAGAGTGGATTGTCATGCCCTCCTCCAGGGGATCTTCCCAACCTCAGAATCAAACCCTGTCTCTTATATCTCCTGCACCAGCAGGTGTGTTCTTGACCACTAGTGCCATCTGGGAAGTGCTTTTTCATGGATATTATGACTTAAATGTTGACATTTGGTGTTTCTTTGTAATATGGTAATGAATTTTTCTTTTTTTAATGAAAGAATTGACATAATTCAGTTAGTGTCCATCATGGTTATATAAAGCAGTATGCCATATCTTAAGGGGAGACCACCTGGCTGATCTAGTCACAGGAGCTAGATTTTAGTTCATTGATTCATTGTTGAAGCATAAATATTTATTGAGAAACTTCTATGTGTAAAGCACTCTTCAAGGTGCTATAAGTAGTCAATCAACCAAATAGTTAAAGTTTCTGTTTTCAGGGAGCTTATAACCAAGTGGGGAGAAAATACGTAGTAAACTATACAAATATGTTAGCTTATATTACCTCCATGGCTTTGGGAAAATCATTTTATATTTCTGAGACTCAGTTTCTCCATGAATAAAATAAATATGTTGAACTCTAATTTTCTTTTATATCTTTAAGTTAATGTTCTGCTTTAAATTTTAATTTTTAAAAATCATCTAAGAGTCTTCACTGATCTGGATGTTGCATAAAGATAACTTACAGTGGAAAAATAACCTATTGGTATGACTTGTCTGAGAAGGTATCTTGAGAAATAGAAGAATTTCATATCAATTTTTAAATTGAGACTGTATGATGGACATAGCCTTGTATTTCACTAGGAATATTCTACATTTTAATCTATATATTTTTTAAAACATGAGAAGGAAACAGGTTATGTTCATTTTAACATAACTGTGTGTCTTTCATTCAGCTATTCAAAACAGATTTTTGGTATCACTTACATGCTGGTCATTGAAGGATTTTAATAAGAGAGATATTTTGTCCTTAAGAAGTCTGCATTTTTAGATAGAATTTTTTTCCCAGAAATTATACAATTAAATAATATTTCAGAGAGTGATAAGTGCTATGAAGGAAAAAATAGGGTAGGAAATTAGAGAGAAACAGAGGAAGAGAAGGGTCTATTTGACAGATAATACCAGGATGATCTTTCCAAGGAGCTAATAGTAAGACTGCCATCAAATACAGGATGACCAGTTGCATTTGAATTTTAGATAAATGGCAAATAATTTTTTAGTATAAATATATCCCATGAAATATTTACGACATAATTAGAGTATAAAACTTGTTGTTTATCTGAAAACTCAAATTTAACTGAGAATCTTGCATTTTTATTTTCTAATCTGCCAACCTTACATTTAAACCAGGACCAGAAAATAGTGAGGAAACTGTATATTGGATCCAGAGGGATAGATTTCAAGATAAAAGAAACAGCAAGTGCAAAGTCTTATGGCAGGAATTACGAAAACCGTTCAAGAAGCAGCAGGAAAGTCAATGGGTTGAGTGAGATTGAGGAGGGAGTGAATGGCTGGCTGTGTTGGAGACAGAGGCAGAAGTTAGATCATAAAGTAGCTAAGTCGTGTCCAACTCTTGTGACCCCATGGTTTGTTGGACTGTGGGACTGTAACCTGCCAGGCTCCTGTGTCCATGGAATTCTCCAGGCAAGAATGCTGAAGTGGGTTGCCATTTCCTTCTCCAGGGGATCTTCCCGACCTAGGGATCGAACCCAGATCACCTGCATTGAAGGCCAATTCTTTACCAACTGAGCTATGAGGGAAGCAGGCACAAGTTAGATCATAGAGATCCTTTAAACCACTGTTTAAATTGGAAGAACTGACGCATTTGAAAAGACCCTGATACTGGGAAAGATTGAAGGTGGGAGGAGAAGGGGATGACAGAGGATGAAATGGTTGATGACATCACCAACTCCATGGGCATGAGTTTGAGTAAACTCTGTAAGTTGGTGATGGACAGGGAGGCCTGGCGTGCTGCAGTCCATGGGGTCGCAAAGAGTCTGACAGGACTGAGCACAACAAGTCCTGATGGAAAGCCATTAGTACGTTTTGGGTGATGAATGATCAGATACAATTTAAGTTTAAAGAGACCTCTTGGCTGCCTCATGAACATATTCTCTAAGGGCAAGAGATGAAGCAAGAAGACTTGTTGAAACTGACTGTGGCAGAGGTGATGGTTTGGGATATGGTGTTAGCAGTGGGGATGGTGCACTGAAGTCTGAATTGGGTCATATTTTAAAAGAAGAACCACAGGACTTGCTAGTTAGATGTGGGGTAAGTGAGAAAGATGAATCAGAAATGCATTCTTTGTCTTTTACCTGAGCAACAGCATAGCTCATTATAAGTAAGGTTTATGATAATCAAAAGAAAGTGAATTAAATTCTCTTAAGCATTTGTTTATTGAAACACATGCACACACACACTCATCTCTCTTGTGCATTCCTTGCCAAGGTTATCAAATCTAATGTATCATCAAGACTATCAATGTTTTCCTGTGCGTATTACACCAGGCAGTAGTACTAGCCCATTATATTTATTAAATGTAATATTTAATATTACAATTAAATATGATATGGATACTATTATTATAATCATTCTCATATTACGGATGAGAAAAAATGAAGCCCACAGGGGTTAAATAAACTTGCCCCACAGGATGCAGCTAGGAAATGGTGAAATATGGCTCTAAAGACAACCTGGTAGACTCAAAACACTTTCACCTAACAGCTGAGTTTTGCAAAAACAAAGAGAGGAAAAGAAAAATAAATGATGTTTGAGTCATTCTAAATTAAAAAAGAATCCATTCAGCTTTTAGACTTCTATTCAAAGTTTTCCCCCCAAATCCTTATAATTTTAAATAAGAAAAGTGAGGGACAAATATTTAAAAACTTTACTAAGTGACAAAATAGAAGATTTGGCAGATTAAGGATCAAGTTTTTGTTATTGGATGAGAAGACTGAAATTATAAAAAGTCAGTTTTTCAAATTAATTTATATTTTAATTCCCATCAAATCGTACATAATATGCACACAACACACACACACACACACACACACAACATATGTGCTTATTGGTGTTATTTCAATAAATCATAAAACAGATAAACCACAACCTAACTTTTATTTTCTGCCAACTCTGCTGATTCATTCTTTTTTTAAATTTATTTATGTTTAATTGAAGGATAATTGCTTTACAGTATTGCATTGGTTTCTACCAAATATCAACATCAAACAGCCATAGGTTTACCCATGGACGACCTAACTTTATGTAAGAAAAAGCACACATATAGAACACCGAAAATAAAAGTGAAAGTATCCTGAGGAACAATGGAAATTAGAAGACTCATAAGAGACTAATTATTTTCCCCAAATATATTCACATATATATGAAAATGTTGTTGGTATGAAAAGATGACCACAATATGTGTTTATTCATGAAAGCAAGGCAAAGAACTAAAAAAATATAAATTTTTGTTTATAAAAAGACAGAAAAACCAAAATTGTTTGTTCATAGTTACTTTTATCTGACAACTCTCAAAAGACACTTTTATTTGAAATTCCAAGAGAATACACAGGATAGTCAAAAAGGTTATACCTGCATGAGAGACAGGCATGGTAGAAAGAAGTTTCACTATGTATCTTTCATATTGAACAATGTGACTGTACACCCAATTCAAAATTTTAAGAAATAATATTAGCATGCTATATTTTGGAAACTGAAGGGCAATTACTTATGTGGTGAAAAAGGCACGCTTTGAACACTGACCGTATAAAATTTGACTAGTTTTACTATAAAGCTGCCTTGGTTAGGAAGCATATGGTTTCAATCAAATAAATCTCTGGATGATTTTTATAAGTCTTTCATCACCTATTGATTCTGAAGGAAAAATCCTTTTGACATCATAGTCTATGTTTGGTCCAATTCCATATTACTAGCTTGATTTCCTTTCTCATAATCTCTGAAGCAATTTGCTTCTATGCCTGAGCAGGGATTAAGTTCAGAGATAAAATAGAAAAATTATTAGCTAAATCTGATGCATTATTTATTCTGTTCTGCTTCTTACTCTCTGAATCTATGGTTCTCTGTTCAATTTATTTTTTTAAAAAAAGGAATATAAATATTTCTAGACTTAATGCTTTGAACACTGAATTTGAGATGGTTTTACATGTTTAATCATTTTTTTTTCAATTCCATAACGAGCTGAAAAATAGATTTGAATGGGTTTTTAGCAAACTTGATCATATTGTTCTCCTCCAGAGCTATTATATTTTGCATAATTCTCTCTGTAATTCTGATATTTGACTAGTACCTGTAATTTATTCAGGACAATTTCACTTTCATACATTTTTATTAACAATATTTTTTAAAATCTTATGCCCTTTCATTTTTAATTTGTCATTACTTTATTCAGCAGAGTTTGGGGATTATATAATTTATTTATTTTTGCTTTTATTTTCCATTAAACGAAAGCTGATATTTGGGAGATGATTGTTATTTTTAATCTCTTGCAACATACTACATCACCAAAAGAGTTGAGAAATCATTCTTATATTCCAAATCTTTCTTTCCTATAGGACTTCTTTTCTCTGAGCTCCATTTCCAACATGCTAGCTCATAATGCTTCTAAATTTCATCTGGGGCTAACACACTCACCGCTTACAAAAAGCTGATAGTATTTGTGAGATATGGGGGAAAAAAATCAAAGGGGTTGATTAAATTGACATAGAGAATTATTTCTCCTGAGGAAGTGAGTTCTCCAGTTCACTTCGAATACTACCAGCTTTGTCTCTATGTAATATCAGCGATAATCTAAACATTGTTTTTAAATGTTGTAACATAAAATGCCTTTTTGAGACCTTTCTTTTCTATGGAAAATATAGGATATTTTGTCTCACATAGATGCAATGAGGATTATAATGAAATAAGGATTTGCTAACTATGATTTTCTGAGAAGTTTGTCTCTATTGAAAGAAAATGTAGTGAGGTCATTTACGAAAATTCTCAGGGTATTCAGATTTGGACTATAAGGTTGCCATAAAAGAGGCAGATACAAGCATGGTGTGTTATAATCATCTCTTCTGTACTGAAGGAGAGCAGTGTCAGGGGAGGCTTTGCAGAGAAGGTGACCCGAATAGATCATAAAGGATGTGGAGGAGTTGGCCAAGTGTGAAAGGTGTGAAGGGAAATGAAGTGCATACAGAGGAAAGCTGCTGCTGCTGCTGCTAAGTCGCTCCAGTCGTGTCTGACTCTGTGCGACCCCATAGACGGCAGCCCACCAGGCTCCGCCGTCCCTGGGATTCTCCAGGCAAGAACACTGGAGTGGGTTGCCATTTCCTTCTCCAATGCATGAAAGTGAAAAGTGAAAGTGAAGTCGCTCAGTCATATCCGACTCTTTGAAACCCCATGGACTGCAGCCTACCAGGTTCCTCTATCAGTGGGATTTTCCAGGCAAGAATACTGGAGTGGGTTGCCATTGCCTTCTCTGACAGAGGAAAGCACTTTGTATAAAAACATGGAAGCATTAGACACTGGTACTTTTGGCCAAACGAATGGAAATTTGATGAGATACTGGGGGAATAATTGAAGACAAAGGAATTCGGCCACATAAGGGACAAATCAAAGAGATTCTTGTAATCAATTTAAAAGATTTTAAAAGTATTTTGGTAATCACTTTTTGATAAATAAAAATAATATTAAATCTGTATGAATTTTAACCTTAGGTTGGGATTTATAATGTGTTACATAAACAACTAACTCTAGTAGAGTCTAAAACCTAGACTCCAGAAAAACTATGAATGTGCATTCATGCTAAGTTGCTTCAATCATGTCCAGCTCTTTGTGATCCTATGAACTGTAACCCACCAGGCTCCTCTGTCCCTGGATGCTCCAGGCTAGGATACTGAAGTGGGTTGCCATGCCCTCCTCCAGGGTATCTTCCCAGCTCAGGGATCAAACACGTGTTTCTTAAGTCTCCTGCATTGGCACGTGGGTTCTTTACTGCTAGCCCCACCTGGGAAGCCCCAAAAGTATGGATACATCAATTGAAAGTTAGCTCCAATTCATTGTCCACTTTCTCACTTCCCATTGCCTTCTCCAGTTGTGGTTTAGCTCTCCTTTCACTACAGCATCAGTCATTTAGGTCACTATCACAGACTGAATACTGTGTTCTCTACCCCCACCCCCCGGCCCCGCCCCCAGCCTCCAACTTCATATATTGAAATCTTAACCCTCTATATTATGACATTAGGAAGTAGGACCACTGGGAGGTAATTAGATCATTAGAGTGGAGCACTCAGGAGTGGGATTCATACCCTTGTAAGAGAAGGCATGAGAGTCGGCTCCCCTATGTATTCTTCTCCGTACAGAAAAAAGCAAGATGATGGCCATCTGTAAGCCAGGAAGATGGCCAGTACCAGAACCCCAACTTTCTAGACTCCAGAACTGTGAGAAATAAATTATTTGGTAATTTGTCATGACAGTCTAAATTAAGAGAGCCACCACTGACCTTTATTTATAAATTAATCACATATAGTTCAGCTCTGTTCTTGTTTGGCCATTTGGGAGCATTTAACATTATATGCTACTATCTGTTTCTCTAAACTCTCTCTTCTTATGTTTTCCCAAATGCCCTGCTTCCCTGATTTTCCTTGTATCTACTTCCCCTTTTTCAGTCTACTTTGAGAAACCCTAATCTATTCAAATTTTTAATTTTGGTCTTCATGAAGTTCTAGGTCCTTTTCTCTTTTCACCATGTCCTCTCTATTGGGACAAGTCTATTTACTTCCATGATTTTAATTATAGTTAATATCTGTATGCTGGTGATTTTCAAACTGCTTGCTAAGTCACTTCAGTCGTATCCCACTCTTTGAAAACCTATGGACTGTAGCCCACTAGGCTCTTTTGTCCATGGGATTCTCCAGGTAAAAATACTGGAGTGGGTTGTCATTTCCTTCTGGAGGGGATCTTCCTGACCCAGAGATCGAACCCACATCTGTAATGTTTCCTGCATTGGCAGGCAGGTTCATTACTACTAGCACCACCTGGGAAGCCCATTTCCATCCAAAATTTCCCTCTTGAGATTCAGATAATATTATTTTCTAAATGTTTCTACTTGGACATTCAATAGTTCAGGCTCACAGCATCATGATATCATGAGGTAATCATCTTCTTCCCCACATCTATTCTTTTTATTTTTTCATAAATGTTATGTTCCTCCACTCACAGCCTAAAAACTGCATGCTGCCTATGATTCCTTTTCTTATGCTCTAGGACTGTGCTTACTAATTGTACCTTCTAAATGTAAATCTAATTTCTTTGCCTCTTTCTATTCCCACTGCTATTATCCAAGTCCAGGCCACCAAATTGTAACCTGGATTATTGCTGTGCTTTTCCATCTCCATCAAGTGCCATGCCACAGTGTTTTTTGTTTTTTGTTTTTTTTTTTTTTTAATGTGACCAAATCACATTTCTCTCATGGAGAGAACCCATCTGCTGCTGCTGCTAAGTTGCCTCAGTCAAGTCCTACTCTGTGCAACCCCATAGACGGCAGCCCACCAGGCTCTGACGTCCCTGGGATTCTCCAGGCAAGAACACTGGAGTGGGTTGCCATTTCCTTCTCCAGTGCATGAAAGTGAAACGTGAAAGTGAAGTCGCTCAGTCGTGTCTGACTCTTCGCGACCCCATGGACTGCAGCCCACCAGGCTCCTCCGTCCATGGGATTTTTCCAGGCAAGAGTACTGGAGTAGGGTGCCATTGCCTTCTCCGTACAACCCATCAGTGGTTCCATATTTTCTCTGTGATAATGTACATGCTTCACTCTCAAAATACTTATGAAACACATTAAGCAATGTGTTTGATAAGTTCTTTTGCTTATTTCATTGAATATTTATCCTACTAGATTATATATTATTATTTATAGACTAGAAACCAAATAAGACAGTATCCCGTGTACAGTGGTAGTAATGGATATATTCCAGCCTAAAAGTCAATGTATATTTTCAAACTGCAATAGTCTCTCAACTGTAATGGGTTCTGTAGATAACTAGAAACTCTAGTCTTTCTCTAATTTTATTATCTGGCTGGGAGCAAGACAACTAGTAAGGTATGAATTAAACAAAAACCATTCAGGAATAAATTATGTAGAACTGCTTGTAAGTGAATTTTGTTGTTGTTTTCAGTTGCTCAGTCATGTCTGGTCTTTGTGACCCCATGGACTGTAGCACTCCAGGCCTTCCTGTCCTTCATCATTTCCCGGAGCTTGCTCAAACTCATGTCCTTTGAGTCGGTGATACCACCCAACTATCTCATCCTCTGTTGCCTCCTTCTCTTCTTGCTGTCAATCTTTCCCAGCATCAGGGGCTTTTCCAGTGAGTCAGTTCTTTGCATCAGATGGCCAAAGTATTGGAGCTTCAGCTTTAGCATCATTCCTCCCAATGAATATTCAGGATTGATTTCCTTTAGGACTGACTGGTTTGATATCCTTGCTGTCCAAGAGACTCTTAGGAGTCTTCTCCAGCACCACAATTCAAAGGCATCAATTCTTTGGTGCTCAGCCATCTTTATGGTCCAACTCTCATATCCATACATGACTACGGGAAAAACCATAGCTTTGACTAGACAGACTTTTGTTGGCAAAGTGATGTCTCTGCTTTTAAATATGCTGTCTAAGTTTGTCATAGCTTTTCTTCCAAGGAGCAAATGTCTTTTAATTTCATGGCTGCAATCACCATCTGCAGTGCCTTTATAGTTCATAAAGTCCACCAGAGTTCAAACGTATCAATTCTTCAGTGCTAAGCCTTCTTTAAGTGAATAGATGAGAGAAATTCAAGCTAAGCTATCTGAAGAAATTTTGCCAGAGATGGGCTTGGTGCTTGGTTTTAGAAAATAAGTAGAATTTGAGAACATGAATGAGGAATAAAATCTATTTCACAAAAGGAGATATTATATGAAAATTAAAAACAAAGAATTTAAAACAATTTTTTTTTTTTTTGATAAAAACACACATCAGTAAACTTGTAGAAACTTTAACCTTGCTTCAGGTTTCAACTGCCTTAGAAAAACACGGTAACATTTGTTGGTAAAATTTCCCTCCTGGTAACTATTATTTAACTTGGTTATTAGTGGTGGTTAGGGACAGTGGCTAAAACCAGGGTATTGGTTTGATTTTTGTGTAGTTTGAATTAATCCCATGGGCTAGAACCATGCCTCCTTTATACTAAGCCTGACTCATTTGAAAAGACCCTGATGCTGGGAAAGATTGAAGGTGGGGGGAGGAGGGGACGGAAGAGGATGAGATCGTGGGATGGCATCACCGAATCAATGGACAAGGATTGGGTGGACTCCAGCAGTTGGTGATGGACAGGGAAGCCTGGCATGCTGCAGTCCATGGGGTCGGAAAGAGTCGGACATGACTGAGCAGCTGAACTGAACTGAACTGTCCTTTCTCAGGGGTGGGGTCCTGGATACTGGTTGAAAAGACATAGGCAAATAGATGGGTTGAGTATTCTTTCTTATGACTCTTTAGAAGGATGTCTCTGGTTCTGTCTTGTTAATCAATTAGGGCCCGGTGGGTTAACCTTTCTTTTCATCAACTACAGCAAGTCAGGAACAGATTTACTTAATTTTCTTTGAGAAATGCCATGTGCTAGTAGATGACTGTATAGACTGAATTGAATTGTGTCTTTTCCTACTCCAAATTATATATTGAGGTCCTAGCCTCCAGTACTCCAGAATGTTCACTGTATCTAAAGACAGGGTCTTTAAGTAATTAAATTAAAATGATGTCATTAGAAGGAAACCTAATTCAATATAACTGGTATCCTTGTAGGAAGAGAAAGATTTGGATTCAAACAGGTATAGAGGGAAGGCCATGTGACGACAGAGAGAAAACAGCCATCTTCAAGCCAGGGAGAGAAGCTTTCGGAGAAAACAACCCTGATGACCCCTTGATATCAGCCTTCTAGCCTCCAGAATTATGAAAGACATTTCTGTTGTTGATGCCTCCCAGTCTGTGGTATTCTGTTATGGCAGTCCTAAAAAACTGCTAACAGTGATAAAGAATAGAAGTTTGTCTTTCAAAGCCAATCTCTAACCAACAGCTAGGATAATGCTTTGGCTACACATCTTTAACTTAAGGATAATGCTTTGGCTACACATCTTTAAATAACTTTAAAATGAATAATATTAATTTTTGTTAGAATCAATAAAATAAAAATGTGGTATTTAATACTAATTTATAATTCCACATGAGCTTTCAGTTGCTGCTTTACTGAAGGACTATTAATATAGTAAAATGCATCCTGATGTACAATAAGTAATGTGATGTGGTCTTGTATATTTTATTACACATTCTGGTACAATCTAGAATTCATTTTTAAAAAAGAGATCAGAAAAACACTGTTTGAAATAGATATAAACCATGGATGATAAAGTTCTTTATGTTACCCACAGATGTTAAATGGATTGTATAGTAATGTGAAAGTGCCTATCCTATATTTCAGGTTGAAAAAGTCATTTCGATTTAAAACTCCTATTTTCTCTTCATATATTTTTTTAAACTCCCATTCACCACTGAATTCTCAGGCTTAATCTCAATTTCAGCCATGTATTGTGAAGTTACACAAAAATTCATTTGGCTGATTAGGAGACATCCCAATATGAGAAGACATTTTTCAGTTAGAGGAAGCTGAAACAGATTAATTTTAAGATTTTGATCTTTCAAAATGGGTTTGGCCTTTGATTTAAGAAATGGTTTTACTTGAAATGATTTGAATTGGAAAGAGCAAATTTGTGGCCTTTGAAAATGATGCCTTAACCACAGGGATGGACGCTGGTTCATAGCTGGGGCTGTCCCAGTGGCCTCCCCAGCATTTCTCCTGGGCAGATGTGCACCAGTAGCCGTGAAACACCCATCCATGAGGGAAGGCAGTTTGGATGCCCTTGCTGGGGCAAAGAGTTCCCAAAAGCAGCTCAGTTCTTTCCCCTGTAGCTCTCTCAGGATTTTGTAACTTCTGTCCAGTTTTCTCCAGCATCACTTACAGCAACAGTTCTTAATTTCCATTGCAACACGCAAGACAGTTTGGCTGAGTTTTCCTGTTGAAATGAAGGCATGTAGACTCAAAGACATACCCACGCTCATGGCCACAGCATTTGGAACCATCAGGGTGCCTAAGTCAAAGTCTACAGTATCAGTATTGTCTCCTGAAACAGGGAATAAGTACCTAAAGGCTGGCTGGACAGAATAGGGGTGAGATGGAAGAAGCACCTCACAAATAGTTTCCGATTGACAGTAGTCCAGGAGGGACTTGGCACTGAGCTTAATGCAATTTGCATATTTGCATTCATTCATGCTTACTGATATAGCATCAGTCCTTCCCTTCGTTTTTGCTTTTACTCAGTCTCTTCTTTCTTCAAAAATGTGGTATGCACTTATAATAGTGAATAATTATGAGAATAGAGAGTATAGGATAGAAAGTATACCCATTTTTGCATATCTATTCCTATCTTTTTATCTTGCTGAACATATCTACCTATCATCTGTTTATAAAATAGTTTGTCTCAAGCTAGATATATCTAGCTTTATATTATGATGTCTAAAATATAAGCATTTGACATTTTATTAAATCATCTTTAAGAATTAGATATTTAATGATCATGTGGGTTTTTAAAATCATTTTATTACTGTCTACTGTGAAACAATTGTTTAGGTTTACTTTTGTTTTGCTCTTTTATTTTTAAAGGTTTTTTTGATGTGGACCATTTTTGAAGTATTTATTGAATTTGTTACAGTATTGCTCCTGTTTTACCTTTTGGCTTTTTCACCACTTGGCATGTGGGACTCCCCAACCACAGATCAAACCCCCACCCCCCGCACTGGAAGGCATAGTCTTAACTATTGGACCTCCAGGAAAGTCCTGTTTTGCTATTATAATTAATACACTTGTTGTAGCAACATCGTAAGTGCCTGAGAAATTCAGTGCTTGAAAGACGATGGGCAGGTGTCCAGATGTGACTGCGCAGGAACTTTAGTGGGACAATTCTGAGACATGATGTCAACTCCAGAGTTTCCCTGCGGGATTAGCTGAAGCTTGCCTGAATCTTTACCTGCAATTTCACCTTGCTTTGCTTCCTCTCTTTTCCTGCTCCTGCTTCTTCCACTTTCTGACCACATTCCCTTGGGAGCACTTCCTTAGTAAATCACTTGCGATAAATCCTTGTCTTGTGGTCTACTTATGAAGAACTGGATGTAAGATATCTTTTCATAAATCTATGCTTATTCTCATAAGATAATGCCTTAGTAATTTTCAACTATAGGGTATATACATTTTTGAAGTGTTTGATGGATACTGGTAATTTGCCAACTATAAAGATTATATAGAATCAAGATCCAGCCATCAATTTATGAATACTCCTTCCAGTGCATCCTCTGGGATATTATCAATGATCATTTGAATAACTCTTTGTCTTGTCGGTAAGCAAAGAAAACTTCATTGTCATAATTATTTGGGGTCTCTTTGGTGAGCAGTTTCTGAAACAAACTTAGTCAAACTCTCTTACACTTGCATGTGTCTATGGTATCATGCTTTTTACTATTCCTCAGAGCAGGAGGCACTGGGCCAGCTCCTTTTCTCACAAGTGTTACCGTCTCTGGAGGAAGAGGTAGACCCCTAGTGGCCATATTTGTGCTGTCTCAAGACCCTGATCCTACTACAGATGATGGAATTTAGAGTAGGTATCTAATTACTTAGGTCCATTAGTTTCTCTTTCTTGTGAATATAAAACAGGTTTAAAGCCAGAAAATTTAAAAAGCCAAGAGACTAAAAAAATCCTTTTAGAAGTGGGACTCTGCTTATAGCAGCACCCTAAAATGGTGATCCGTAGATCAAATCGAACAATGGAATAGAATTGGGTGTAAAATTGACTCATGCTCATGTGTGGAAACCTGATAATCAAAGAAGTGTGTGTCTCAGAACAGAGAAGTAAAGAATAGACTATTTTAAAATGATGCCGGGAAAACATATTAATATGGAAAAAAGGAAATAGATCTCTACCTCACATCATTGACAATAACAAATCCAGTTGGAACAAGAACTTAAATGAGAAAGGTAAATTTCTAATAAATTTAGAAAAGAATATGAAAGGAGGAACCAACACTTTTAGGGTACAGAAGGATTTTAATACAATACACCAATAGCTCACACCACAAAAGAGCTGAGTAAAGACTGAGAAATTTGATTACATTCAATTTAACAACTTCCATTCTTCAAAAGCAACCATTAAGAAGAGAAAAAAAGTCACAAAGTGGGAGAAGCTATTTGATAAGAATCATAATAAAGATATTATTAATATCCATACCAAATAAAATGCCTATAAATCAACAAGAGGAAAGCAAGATAATAGAGAAAACGAGCAATAGCTATACAGAGACATTTTGTAGTAGGGGAAATATATGGGGCTCACAAATATGGAAATACCCTCAACTCCATTTTTAATCAGAAAAAGACAAATTAGGCATAATTAAATAATATTTCACCCACCAGAATGACTGTTAAGTCTGGCAGTACTAAATATTGATAAGTATATCCAGCAGTGGTAACTCTCACAAGCTGTATTTTGGAGTGTATATTGGAATAGATTCTTTGGAAAACTATTTGAAATTACCTTTTAGATTTTAACATTTACATCCAAAGACTTCAAAAATTCTAGTTCTAGGTATATAAACCTTGCAAAACTTGTACATGTGTATACCTGAAGACATGTAATGTCACCCTACACAGTCTTAGTAGCAAAAAATGTGAGCAACCCAAATGCTCATGAGCAGTAAGGTAGATAAGTATGCTCTGGTGTATTCAAATGCTGGTGTATTATAGAAAATGAAATCAGAGATACATACATCAAGAGAATACTTAGTAGAAAAAGAAAATCACAGGTCAGATAATATAAATATGCCAATTCAAAATCAGAAAAAAATACATATAAGTGTTCATGTATAATGCACAAAACTATTAATAGAATGAAAGCAAAAGAACAATGAACACAAAAAAATTAGAATTGTTGTTAAATCTATCTAGGAGAGGAGAAAGGTAGTGAAATCAGGAAGAGCATATAGGAGTCCTCAAAGTTAATGGTAATGTGTAATTTCACAAACTGGATGTTAAGTTCATAGGTTTGGTTTTATCATTATTTTTTGTAACTATGCAAAATACTATATACACTAATATAGTTTCATCCATATTCATAAGTATGTATTTTATAATAACCAGGTCAGTTTGGGATGCAGTAAACAACAGATGACATAAACAGAGTCTACAAGGACAGTGCTACTACCCAAGGCATTTTACTGAGAATATGAAAGTGAGATTACTATTGTTATTATTCTGTGAATAATGAATGATTATTTTTTGAGAACCTCATATATGTTAATTACTATTCTAGATGCAGTGTTCAGAGTCTCAAATGATCATCAAAATCGGAGTTTTCAATCAAAATGGCATGGGGAAAGAGTAATAAGGAGCAAATTAGCTAATGGATATATGATTATGTCAAGGGCTGACAGCTATTACAAGAAAAAAAAAGTTACCTTTTCAGTAAATAACTATAAAATTGAACAAAACACATGAACTTGGATGAAATGAAGTTTTTAATCATTTTTTTAAAAGATCATTTTTAATCATTGCACAAAAGGCAATGTAGGACTATGATCCTTTGGATAAGATAAGTACCCATGAGCTCAGTGACTGACCAAAATCCTCCTGCATTTCTATCTGGGATCCTTTCCTAATGTAGAGCAGGGAGATGGAGCCCAAGCAGAAGAGTGGATTGAAATTCTGGGCTGAGGAAGTAGAGGATCAGAGTTCCAAGCTGTTGAAACAGTTGAAGGTTATGGGGCAGCACCCCTAACAGGAGGCAGCTGAACAGAGAGGAAACCTAGAAGTCTGTGTGGGAATTTCTCCCATATTGAGTTTCTTCTCCATGCTTGTGGCCAATATATGCCAATGCGTATATGGCACATATGATGGCTGAAAAGCTGCAAAAGAGGTCAGCTGATTTTAGAGGTCCTGCAGTTTTGGAAGACACTGGAGTTGCAGCCCAGTCAGAGTGGAGAGACGATGCTGAGCAGCTGTAGCTGGCAATGACAGAGACCTTAGAATGCCCACACTTTAGGAAAAGTGCCACAACTCACAGGAAAGGACGCATCTCAGGTCTAAATTCCAAACCAAAAGAAATCTGCCACAACAAATAATAAAATGAAGTCTGATAGAACCAAAATAACACTTCAGTAATTCGACTGCTTGCTGGAAAAAGTCAATGCACTTTAAAGGATGAAGTCATAATTTAGACACCTACCTCCATTATCCACAATCTAATGCATACAATAAAAATTACCAGACCTGAAAAAGAAACAGGAATATATCACCCATAGTCAATAAAAATAGTCAGTCAAAATTAAGTCCAAGAATTTGCAAAGATTTTAAAGTACTGTTATGTATATATATTCAAAGACTTAACAGGGAAAATGGTTACAATGAATGAATAGCTTGGGAATATCAAAAGAGAATAAAAACTCCAGACAGAAGCAGAAGCCCGGACAGAAGCGAAAATAAAAACTCCAAAAGAAAGAAAAATTTCAAACTGAAATACAGTATCTTAGAAGAAAAACTTACATTGCACAGGAAAGCATCAGTGAGTCTCAGGACTGATTTGGATTTAACCAACATGAAGAAGAGAGAGAAAGATGATTAAAATAATAAACAGAACTTCAGTAACCCATAGGATATATTCATTAGTCAAATATATGTGCAATTGGACAAGAAAGAGAGAATAGATAAAGGAGCAGAAAACACTTAAACAATGGCCCAAAATTTCCCCAGTAGGGAGAAATGCATAAAATTAGACACCCAGCAAAGACCAGTCAGAGTAAGACGAAGAAAGCCACACCAGATGCACAACATGTAAATGACTGGAAACCTCAGATGAAGAGGAAATCTTCAAAGCTGCAGAGAAAAAATTACCCCTTACTTTCAAACTGATGGCAAACTTCTCATCAGAAACACTAAAGGTCAGAATCAATGGGAAGTTATCTTTAAAGTGTTGAAAGAAAAAAAAAAAAGTCAACTGAAGTGCTATATCCACCAAAAATATTCTTTACGAATAAAGGCAACCAAAGAAATTTTCAGGTAATTAAAAAATAAAGCATTAGCCAACTGGCAATAAGAGAAATGCTAAGGTTAAGTTCTTTATATTTAAGGAAAATGACATCAATTGGAAACGTCAATCTATAGCAAGTGATGAAGAGTATCATACATGGTAATCATGTGAATAAATATATAATAGTATGTGTTTTCATTTTTCATAATTTCTTAAATACATGTGACAGTTTTGAGCAAAAGTTATACCATGTTGTATTTTTAGGATCTATAGAGATAATATAAACATATGTAACATCAGTTCAGTTCAGTTCAGTTGCTCAGTCGTGTCGGACTCTTTGCAACCTCATGAATCACAGCATGCCAGGACTCCGTGTCCATCACCAACTCCCGGAGTTTACTCAGACCCATGACCATCGAGTCAGTGATGCCATCCAGCCATCTCATCTTCTGTCGTCCCCTTCTCCTCCTGCCCCCAACCCCTCCCAGCATCAGGGTCTTTTCCAGTGAGTCAACTCTTCTCATGAGGTGGCCAAAGTATTGTAGTTTCAGCTTCAGCATCAGTCCTTCCAATGAACACCCAGGACTGATCTCCTTTAGGATGGACTGTAATATAGGGTATGACAAAAGCATATAGATGGAGTAAATGGAACCATACTGTTGAAAATATCATTTATATGAAGTAAAACAATATTAACTCAAGAAGATTATGATAAATGTTGTATATCCTAGATCAACTGTAAATAAGGAAAAAGGAAAAAAAATAAAATATAGTTAAAAAGCTAATAGAAGAATCAAAACCAAATACTAATATTTGGTTAACCACAGAGGAGACAGGAAAAGAAAAATGAAGAAACAAAAACAAAATTGGACAAAAAAACAAATAGCAAAATGATAGATTAAAATCCAATCATATCAATAATAACATTAAATGAAAATGGACTAAAATTGAAGGCACAATTTAAAGATAACAGATTGTCAGACTTCTTAGAACTCACAACTATCTCCAGGTTGTCTACAAGAGAAATTTTTGTTTAAACTAAAAACTCAAACAGCTTTATTTGTTCTATTATCCAGTCTCTGCTTTCAAGATGCTGCCTTAAAATGTAAATGATCTTTATCTACCCTTATCTATATTAATGATGACATCAAACGTTATGCGTCTAGCTCCATCCTGTTTTTGTGCTATGGTACCCCCAAGAGTGGGCTTCTCTGGTTGAGCCAGGATTCCCTGGTAAAGAATTCACCTGCAAAATAGTAGACACAGGAGACACGGGTTCGATCCCTGGGTTGGGAAGATTCCCCTGGAAGAGGGCATGGCAACCCACTCTAGCATTTTTGCTGGGAAAGTCCCATGGACAGACGAGCCCAACAGGCTACGATTCATGGAGTCTCAAAGAGTCAAATACGACTAAAGTGTCTGAGTACACACTCCTAAAATCACACTTTTATTTACATTTCTTGTCACCTCAGAAGGAACATTCTTAAGGTTGAGCTAGTCATCCTGTCTACCTAAACACATTTCGCTTTCCATTTCCCCTTGTCTATCAATGGAATTATTAGTTTTCTAATTATATAGGTACAAAACCTTGAAGTCAGCTTAGATTTTATTACCTGATTTTATGTCCTGTTCCACTGGCATACAATTTAGGTCATCTCTATCTGATATATTTTGTAAAATGGCCACTGAGGTTTAGGCAGACAAGACAGATGTCATCTGTATATGCTTCTCCAATTTCTGCACGTATTTTAATTTTTATAATTTTACTCATGTTCTTCTCGACTTCTTTTTCTGTTTTCGTGAATGGAAGTCATTAAAACAGTCCCTGATAGCTGTTCTTAGGTATATAATTGATTTCTGTTGAATTTCAAGCTTAGGGATTTTGTAGTTACTTGGTAATATTCCTTCAAAATGTTATTTATTGTGGAGAGCCATTTTAATAGCATTGAAAGAAACACAAATGTATCTAACCACTGGCCCCTAAAAATTATAATGTTTAAGTCATAAACTTTTAGGGATATATTTTTGTACTTTGCCTTTAAACATCACATTTTTAAATCTCTGTTGAAAAGTCTTGAAATTAGGAGGAGTGATGTTAGCAAAATGATGGCATAGAAATTTTTAATGCTCATCCTCCATCAGAAACATTCATTGGAACAACTATACATGCACAAAATACCTTTATAAGAGCCAAAGATTCAGGTGTGGTATTATGGCACCTGGAATAAGGAAAGATATATTGAGGAGGGTAGGAATAATAGATCCACACACCACCATCATCCATCCTCCAAACATGAATACCCTGCAGAGACATACACCCTCCTGGTGAAGAAGGAGAAGGAAGTGAGGCCTCAGCTTCACTACAGACCTTAGTGCCCGTCTGCCTTCGCATCAGGCTGATTCCTGTCGGCCAAGATGGCTCTCCATAAGCTCCCACAAACCCAGTCCCCTCGCTCACCTGGTGTCTGTCAGATCCGGCGATCTCATGTGGCTTCTGCAGCTCTGGGTGGCTTCCCATCACCGAGCTGCCAGTAGGCTCCCACAAAGGCAGGTACTGGGCTCACTCTGGCAGCCTGCTGGCTCAAGCCCTAGGGGGATCCCGTGGCCCTCAGGCTCCCAGTTAGCCCTCAGGAACCCAGGCTCCTGGCTGAGCCCAGCAGGACCCCAAGAAGCAGAATGAAAGCTATCTATAGTTTAACCCTACTATTTAAAATTATTTTAATAATATACGTCTTATTTTCCTTATTAACATATATTGTATTTTCAAATCTTTTCTTTCTGGGAATTCATAGAACCCTTAATCATAGGTGGCTGAAAGCAATATCTTGTCCTGATTTGTTCTGGTTTCTTCTCTCTGAGATCAGTGCATGTTTTATCTGTTTGCTTATTTGAACATAACCACACTGATACATTGGGCTTCTCTGGTAGCTCAGCTGGTAAAGAATCCGCCTGCAATGCAGGAGACCCTGGTTCGATTCCTGGGTCAGGAAGATCCCCTGGAGAAGGGATAGGTTACCAACTCCAGTATTCTTGGGCTTCCTTGGTGGCTTGGATGGTAAAGAATTTGCCTGCTATGCCGGAGACCTGGGTTCGATCCCTGGGTTGAGAAGATCCCTGGGAGGAGGGCGTGGCAACCCACTCCAGTATTCTTTTCTGGAGAATCCACATGGACAGAGGAGCCTGGCAGATTGCAGTCCATGGGGTCACAAAGAGTTGGATACGACTGAGCAACCAAGCATGCACACTGGTACATTAGGGGAGTTCTCAGCCGCACTGTCTGTAGTTTCAGAGCAACTACACTTTGAAAGAGAACCCTGATCGCTGTACATCCTTGGGTTTAGTATGGAGACTTTGAGGAAGTTCTGTCTTTCTACAAAGCACATTACCCAAAGTTTGCCACATTTTTTCTCCTCTCCTTTTTCTTCCTCCTCCTTTTTTCTTCTTCTCTTCTGTAATTAAAACAATTTGTTTATTTTATTTTTGCTGCAATGCACAGCATATGGGATCTCATTTCCTGGACCAGGAATCAAACCCACATCACCCCCTGCAGTGGAAGCAGTGAAGTCTTAACAACCAGACCACCATGGTAATCTCTAATTTATTTTCAAAGGATTATTCTTGCTTGTTCTTTCTCTGGCTAGTACTGCTGCCAAAATCTTTGAGCTTATTGATCCTTTCTGTGAAGTACAGTAAGCTTAGTTCTGGGACTGAGACTCAGAGTTTTGCATCCTGGCTCCAGTAGAAGCCACAGCCACCACATGTAGTTAGAGTAAGTACCTTCTGACAGCTTCGAGATTCCAGGATATTCTTACAATCAGGGGCTTTGGAAACTTGTCTATAAATGTGCGGTCTGCATTTTTGTGAATAACTGTCTTGTTGAATTCCCCTAATATATGGTAGAGTTATGTGTGACAAAGAGCCAGCCTGTCACAGTTATGACGAGGGGAGCCAAGGAAAGGGAGTTTGTGTGAGCTGGCTCCATTGTTTCATCCGAGCAGCCCATCCCTGTGGAGGCTTGTGGAACCAGTGACAGCCTGAATAAGGAGGAACTCAGATGCAGAGTCAGGGTCTGGTTTGCTTTTCAGTTTTCAGCTAAAGGCAGGGCATGGTCCACGTAAAGAGTCTTTAGAGGGCTGTGTCATAAATAAATATATCTGAGAATAGCTTTCTCTTTTCCATAGGCGCATCAGGTCTCTAGTATACATTTTTTCATTTAACAGGATTCCCACAGACAAACTTCAGTTTTTTCTTACTGTTCCCTTCCAACTCTTTGTTTCTCAAGAGACAACTTTCCCTATTCAAAATAGCAGGAATATACCCAGAGCTAGACCTAGAGGTTGAAGTGGGAGAAGAAGAGAAATAATATTAAAAACCAATGTCTTATGCAAAAAAGAGGAAAGAGCCTGGAGAAAAGGGCCTAAATCTCTGTTCCCTCCACTTCTCTATCACACCAGGCTGATTGCTGCATCCCAGCTGCCAAGTGCCTCGTGGCTGAGCTGCTTTTCCTGCAGAGAAATTTTTACACTTAAGAGCTATTCTTTGAACAATAATATATGCTTTTTTTGAGTTATGTTATTACTTTTATGTAATGGGGAATTGAGTGTCATTAATTCAGCTTTGGATAGAATTATTAATACTGAATGTGATGCTGGTTTTTTTATTTATGAGCACTTTCTTTTAACTCTGAGCTAGAATGATCTCCACACTGCATTTCAGGTATTGATTTGGAATCCGAAAGTTTAATTTATTGCCTTAATCGGAATCTAGGGTATTTAGACAGCATTTGCCTTTCCCTGGTGGAATGTCTCTGTATGACTCTCCTCTGGCATCTCTCTTCTTTTCCGTTCCTTGCCTTTCTTTGGGTGTTTAACAGCTCCCTCAGGGCATTGCCAATTATTTATGACATACTTCTCCTTGTAAGATCTAGTTGGAAAACCTGTTCCTATGGAAACTGCTGTTTTCAAACAGGATGGTTCCAACTTCAAAACAATATCATCAAATATGCAACAGCACGTAGATCTTTCAATGGCAAGTATATTCTAATGATTTGTACAACCAAATCTGAAAACCTGAACATTAAAAGAAAAGGGACAAAAATGTAAGGAAAGCCCATCTGATTGAGGGGGAGATGAGGTGATTCTCTGAAGAAAACTTCTGGGAATTAGTTTGACTTGACATATGTAGGGATGCCTGATGAGAAGGGCTAGGCTTTGAAATTATACTTATCAGGGACCTGTGACTTTTGTGAACTAGATTTAACAGAGATGGGCTAAACCTAGGTTTTGACATTTCTCTGCTATTAGTACATCTTTAATATTATCGAAATCTACCTATTGAAATCTGCTCATTCAAAGCTCAGTGCACTGGCAACAGAGAACCAAGCACTACATTTTTCTGTCCAGAGAATTTATTAGCTTATTACCCAGCCATAGTTTGTTTCCTTTGTCCCACTGCTCATTTATTTCAAAGTGGAGGAAACGAAAGACAATGTTACCCCTGAATGATAACTCCTTATGGAGAGCTTTGTTAATCAGGTTACTAAGGCAAAATTACTCTACATATATTCTTGATTGATGTATTTTCTTTTGTTTGTTGAAAGACAACCATTTTCTTTCATTGCATTCAAATCCAAATTTTGCTAGTTACCATGGCAATATTTTTGAAGTCAGTATCACTCTAATGTTCCATCATGCCCTATTATGATACAACTTGGATTTGTTGTAGACTTCATCTGTGCATCAATTATGCTGGAGAATTCTGAGGGTGAGGGGTGGGGAAAGAGAGAAAAAGAGATACAGAGGATTAGAATATTGTGTAAGAATATAAAAACTAGCCTATATAACTTAAGAATAGTATTTGTGTTGAAGGGGACCAGTTATTCTTTTAATCCTTACTCATTGGTAATGATATATAAATCCAGGCATAATTAAATCCATTGTCAGAAATATACCTGTTCCTTGATTTTGAGCCAAAATACTACCCAAAACGTGTATAAACGCTTAAGGACAAAAACCATCATGTTCAGATTAAGGGTGCCTTGTTAGAATCCCTGCTGAGAAGTTCATGTTTCAAGACTTTGGCTTGCTCACTCCAGGACATGACCGATGATTGGAAGTTTCTCTTTTAATGTGTATCATTTATGAGTAATGTTAGAAGCATATGGGCTTCTGAAGGACAGATGGCACCAAATGCAAGAAGTTAAAAGCAAGAAATAAGAAGATACCTACCCGTACTCGGATCTGCGGTCAAAAGGAAATGTCCATGTTTAAACTAGAAGGAGTCTGATTATATGTAGTCAGACTGTTTCACCTTTGCCCTGCTGCTCAAGTGTTCATTATTCATCACCTTTTATGAACTTCATACAGCTCCTCACTCCCCTGAAGACTAAAACATCATTTGCACTAATTTGTAAAACTTAGGAAATTATGTAATTATAATATTTTGTAGCCTAATGAACATCAACCATAGCGTGTATGTACTTTCAGAGTGATGTTGGTTCTTGGAGGGTTAAAAAAAAATCTTTTTATGTATAGTATATTTATAAATATTAGATTAGCAAATATACATTCAAAGGTGGTAAAATTTCATGGGAGAGTGACTGTTATATCTAAAAACAATTCCTGATGGAAATAAGAATGAAAAAAGGCTGAAAAACACCAATTCAATGCAAGTCCCAAGTAGGTTAACTAACCTGACCACTTTACACAGCTAGTTAGAGGAGATACAGCTCTTGGTCTCAAATCTCTAGACTTTCTCACAAAATTTCTACATTTATTCAGTAAATATCACATATCTGTGATGTGTTACAAACTGTGTTAAAATTTGAGACAGAAAACCAAAAATATCATAGTCCCTAACATGAAAGAGACCCTGAAAAATGTCTGGAGGTCACAGAACACTGTGCTAAGGACTCTGATGGCAGTACACTGTCATACAGACCCTCTGCTCTATCTAGTACTGTGGGAGAACCCATTACATTTGTGTACTGATTTACCTTAATATGTCCACATTCCTATGAGCGTGACATTGGTTTCTCATGTGCATTTGCTCTTTGGGAAGCACATTATGTGCTTTGTTAGGGTGTAAGAGAAAGACTGGCCTTCCCAGGTAGCGCTCAGAAAGCACTTGGGTGTTCTTCTTCAAATGGGGACATAAGTCAAGTGTGTTGTCGTAAACCTTAGGTCCTGACTTTTAGTAAGCAGGGGATGGACTGCTCTGTTTAATCAGTTAAATTTTAACCTACTTGTGCTCTGGTGCTTGAGGGCTTCTCCTTGGAGATACGTTTTTGATCTTATGGGGGTCCATCAGTGTCATGTCAACAGGAATTTTGCTGATTGGGATGATGATGAAACCTTGCGTGTTAATCACTGACTTCAGGTGAGATCCAGTAGAGAGGAATAGTGCAGTCAGGTCAATAAAAGATGGGCAGACAAGAGGGAACTAGGAGCTCACACTTGAGTAATCTGTTTAGTCAGTGGCTCTTTGGAAGTAATTGGGGGCTCTGGATTTTGCTTATTGTATAAGAATACACAAAGACCCCTTAGATAACAAACAGAGGATGTTTATTCAGAGTTTGCTGTATCGAGGGGGTTTGGCAGAAACTCAAAGATAGGCTGGGTAATAGGAAAGAATTAAAAAAAGTGGTGGTGGGAGGACTTCAGGCTTCCTCTGATTGGAGGTTATTGGCTTAGGAGGTGGGCAAATTAGAAGCAAGGCATCCATGTGAGGTGGTTTAGGGACTTTTTTGATTGGTTCTGATTTGGGGGGGAGACAAAAGTGAGGTAAACTGGCGTTGACTAAGTTTTGACCTTTGGGGCAAATAATTATTACAGAAGTTGTGGTTTGGCTTCCTGAACTGATTGCTAGGAGGTTATAAGTCAAATTTTTATTGTCATATAAGGTCTGGTGACTGTATATTGCATCTCTCAGCTGGTATGCAGGTTCCCCTGCTACGGATTACATATTAAGCTGTTATCAGTCACTTAAAAAAATATGTGAATAAAACCTCCTTGAAACACATTTGAGAAATGAGTTGGCCAGGAAAAATGAAAGAAAGACCTAGACTGAGTATTTCAATAAATCTGGGAATAACTATGACATGAATTTCCTGAACTATCTGGAACTTGTATAGCTTCCTCACATCTATTTTCCCCAAGGTGATTAGAACTAAAAGTTTAAACTGAAAACATCTCATGTACTTATTTTCTCCAACATCCAGTAAAAGAGCAGTTGGGGAGGCTGTGTCGTTATTTACAGCAGCTCTGGGAAGCCCAGAAGTGAATAGAAGAACTCTTGGGTTAGATTTAAAAGCTGGCTGAACCTAAAGGGAACAAAAGGGAACCCTTGCTTACTGTTGGCGGGAATGTAAATTGGGGTAGGTACTACAAGAAACAGTACGGAGGTTCCTCAAAAAATTAAAATTAGAACTACCATATGATTCAGCAACTCCACTTCATGGTATAGATTTGAAAGAAATGAAATCACTATCTTAAAGAGATATCTGCACCTCCATGTTCAATGCAGCATGATTTATAATTCCCAAGACATGGAAATGACTTGAATGTCTATCAAGAGTTGGAAAAAGAAAGTGTGATATTTACAGTGGGATATTATTCAGCCCTAAAAGAAGGAAATCCCAGTTTATGACAACCTGGTTGAAACTTGTGAGGGAATTATGCTAAATAAAGTTAAGTCAGAGAAAGACAAATATTGAATAATTTGATTTACATGTGCAATCTATAAACAACTGAACTCATAGAAACAGGGAATTGAATGGTGGTTGCTGGGGGTGGGCATTGTGAAGGGGGGCAATAAGTGAAGTGGTTAAAAGGTACAAATTTACAGTTTTATAAAAAAATAAATAAAACTGGTTGAATCATTGGAGCCAGAGTAGAGAAATTAGGGAGAGGGAAGGAAAATTAGTATTTGTTGAAGACTTGTTTTATATCAAGTACTATGTTGGAACTTAGCAAATGTCTCATGTAATAGTCCCATTTTACAGATGGGAGGAAATGAGACATAGAAAGTAAATGAGTCATAGAATGTAAATGAGTTCTAGATTATAGAAATTGTAACTGTAGGATCTAGTATTACTGCCGTCTATATCAATATGGCTATTATTCCAGGAGATTCTTTCCCTGGGATATAAAAGTTGCAAATAACCCTATTATTTATTCCAGGAATTTCCTAAAAGATTCATTAACTCGTCAATATAAAGTATCAGTGAATTATTAACTCCATAACACTCTTTGAACCCTCATCTCAAAATCCTCACCTTTCTCTTACTACCACTCTTAGACTGTCATACACAGATCTTTACTCAGTCCAAATCGTCTCGCCACCCCTGTTCCACACAGCCATTGAAAGGCCTGCCTTAAAAGAGACTTCAAAATCTCAGTAAATCAGACCCTGATCCTCTATTTTCAAGACTCTTAATAGAATTAGCAGGCTTTTACTGCAGTAAGCAAAAAATTCCACTTTATCTTATCTGGTTGATCCCTTCATTCAATACTCATCCTGCATGTTTGTGCAGCTAATTGTGTTAAGTCCTCTCCCTCCCATGCTTAACTGATACAGTCTTTATTGATATATTTTCTTTGTTCCATCTCTACCTTCTTTGTCACTGGAATCCACTTAGATGTGCCACACTGACACATAGTCAGACAGACAGACACACACATATACAGAGTCAAAACCCTTATCTGGTATGGGAGAAACCAACACAATTCTGAAAAGCAATTATCCTTCAATTAAAAAATAAATGAATCTAAAACTAAGAAAAATGAAAAAACAACAAAAAAGAAGCCCTCATCTGTATCTCAGTATAACTTCAATGATGAAGGTCCCATGTCATTGCTCTCTCTTTTTCCTGGTTTGTGTGGGTGAAGTCTTAAATAGTAATGGACCACAGCCTTGCTGTTACAATAATCCATCTGCGGGTTATTAAAAAATACATACAACCTGCTATTTTATCTGTGATAGAACAGAACTTTTACTACACAGTGATATCCAAGTTGCAAAGTGGTATTAACATATATCTATTCTGATTATTCTATTCTATTCTGAGGGCAAAATAAATAGGTATACTGAAGTAAATAGTTGATGGGAGTGAGAAAGTAGCAAGTCTTGATGAGCAAATACTAGTTGAACTTAAGACTTTTCAAATTAGTTCATGAATGATGACTTGAAGACCAGATCAAATGAGGTAGATGAGGACAAAAAGTAGCAGAAGAAGAAAAAAGTGACATAAATTTAATCCTAACTTTTGATGTTTTATAAACAAGTGTGTGCATGCTAAGCCACTTCAGTCATGTCTGACTTTTTTCCACCCTATGGACTGTAGCCTGTCAAGCTCCTCTGTCCATGGGATTCTCCAGGTAAGAATACTGAAGTGGGTTGCCATGCCCTTCTACAGGGGATCTTCCTGACCAAGAAATGAATCTCCATCACTTATGTCTCCTGCATTGGCAGGTAGGGTCTTTACCACTAGAGCCACTTGGGAAGCCCCCAAAAATAAGTGCAACAACCCCGGTTCTGTTGTATGGAACTTTTATTCTCAGTAATAAAGACTAGGGAATACAGTGGAAGATGTATAGAAAGTTAGAAACTATAGACAAATGTGGGTCAGAACCATGATAGTTACTGGGTGGTGAATGGTATTAGAATTCTAGAGGTGGTTTTTGAAGAAGCTGAATATGTAAACCAAAAGTTGTATTGTTTTTCAATAAAATCTGTGGTGCTACAGGTTGCATATCTTTTTAAATAGCCTTCAGGCAACAATGGGTTACTTTTTACAGGGAAGAAATAGAATATTTGCCTCTCTGGGGCACCCTTAAAGAGCCATGTTGAATCAGAACAAGTGAATCCAAGTTATAACAAATTCCACAGTGTGCAAGTATTGGAAGTAGTTTGTTTATGCTAAGAAATTAAGGACATAAAATTATATTTTGAGTGGAAGGAAATCAGTGGTAAATGTCAGATAATGAGATTCTAGCATCATAACATTTCAGGATTGTTTTGACATCTATTATGGGTAATGTGTAATCCAAATAGGAAGACAAGAAATGAGGTGTTACAAAGCAGGACATTTCCTTTGGGGTATATATTGAGATGAGGGAGTAGTCTTCTCCAATTTGCAGTTGGAGGATATTGTTTCCTTAGAGTGATGAAAATGGAATGGAATCATAAATGACGATCCAAATGTCAAATGGAATTACACAACTTTGAATCCCTTGTATTTTAATCTTTAAATATTGCAAGATTCTGAACTCAAGAATAAGTCATGGCATTAAATTCTCATCTATTCAATTTCTACTTTCAGTGTGAAATTGTGCAGTTTGTTTTGAAAATTAGAGTATTTTTCCTTTGCATTTTCAACTTGCTATTCACAAACAATATTGAATACTTTGGGTCCTAGGTAAGATAAGTATTATTAATAATGTTGTACAGTTTATACTGTTTTTTATTGCAATTAGTAGGTGATTTTGCAGCTCTACATCCTCTGTCCTTATTCCAACCTCTTCCCTTTCAAAATCAGTATTTTATGAGAAAGATCAGAAGGCTAAAACATACCTGCTAATAATCAAATAGGAATGATATTTGACAAACTGATTTCATTATATGATTAGCATTTTAATAAGTAAAACAACTTAGAAATACACACCTAATTTATATTTAAAATATTCCAGTCAGATGTATGATTTATTCATGGAGAACTATGAATATTAAACCATTACAAATACTTTATGTTTTATTATTATTTTAAATGATGATTATTACACCATTAGCAATCCAAGAAATCTTCTAAACTAAAATTTACAGATACAATTTGGTTATGCCATGAAAATATGAATTTACTATAGTAATTAAAAAAAGAATATACTTTTAAACTTTGACCCATATTTGTAGAGTTTCTATGAAAAAAATGAAAAACCTTACTGAATGTAATTATAAAATTTCAGTCTTATTTTTCCCTAAAAAATACTATATGTGCTTAGTCGCTCAGTCATGTCCAGCTCTTTGCAGCCTCATGGACTGTAGCCTCTCAGGCTCCTCTGTCCATGGGAATTCTCCAGGCAAGAATTCTGGAGTGGGTTCCATGCCCTCTCCAGGGGATCTTCCCAACCCAGGGATCAAACCCAGCTCTCCCATGTTGCAGGTGGGTTCTTTACCCTCTGGGCCACCAGGGAAGCCCAGAAAAAAAATAGGATATATTTCTTCCTTACTGGAGTTTCTGGAGTGTTTATAGGGTTTATGGTTGACTCAGGCACATAAACAGAGGCAATGATTATAAGCCCAATGTTACATCTCAAAATTTCCTTCAGCAAAGTAATGGAGAAAGAAAGCTGGAGAAACTTTGCATTACATCCAAGGGAATTTCTAGTGTATTCAATATCTACATTCCCAGAGGAAAAGGAAGAAGAAGTTTAAAGGAGAGACTGCAACAATTCAATTCAGCAGTTCTACATATAATTATTAAGCTGGAAAGAATTTAAAGCATTGTGCAAAGAATGAAAATGAGTAAATTAAGTCAGTGCCCTCAAGGAATCTTCTCCTCTTTTTTCCTTCCTAATACAACAGAGATTTTCCTTTAGGGACACTCGTTTCCTTCATAATGTAGCAGCCATTTGTTTGGGGACTGATTCTAAACCCAAGTTCAAGGATTGGTCTAAAATAATCTACAGATTTCCCTGTTGGTCTAGTGGTTAAGAATACAGCTTCGAATACAGGGGATGTGGTTTGATCCCTGGTCTGGGGGCTAAGATCCCATGTGCTGCAGGACAGCTAAGCCCACGTGCCACAGCTGGAAAGCCGCCTCGCTGCAAGGAAGACTTAGCAGAGCTAAAATTAAAAAAAAAAGAAAAGAAAAGATCTACATCAAGGATTACCAAATTTTTTCTATAAAGGATCAGAGTGTAAATATTTTAGGTTTTATGGAATCATACACTCTCTGTCACAATGACTCACCACTCCCTTTTTGTTACCACAGTGAAAGAGTGATCGAGTGGGTATGACTGTTCCCATAGCACTTTATTTACAAAAGCGTGCTGCAGGCCCAGTTTGTCCCCTGCGCTTTTTGTGGCAGTGTCTAGCCCTGGTCTAAACCAAACTCCGGCGCTACTAGTATTGACTCAGTCATCAGCAAATCAATGCATGATATTTCCTTAGTTAAAGGGATTCTTGAGAAATGGGGTCAGTCAGCTAGAAACAGAAGATTTCTTTTTTCAGTTATTATGGTATTGTATCGTGTATCTGCCCTGTGTGAACGAGAAAGTTATGTTTGTTGCCAGTAGTCACCTTGCCACTACAAAGGAAGCCAGCTCTGAGAATACAACCAAGACATGAAGGAGAGAAGAGTGAAAAAATGGAAGAGTTGCAGATATTTGGAACTCAAGTTCTTCTTTAACCAAGCTAGAAGTCTGGCCTACTTCATCACTTCTCAGTTAAATAAATATTTTGTGGTCTTAGCCAGTTTGTGTTAAATGTCACTTGTAACTGAAAGATCCCAACTAATACAGGTGCAGGGAGTAAAATACAAAATAACTGTCAATATTACAGAGGCTCAGAAAAGAGTCAAAAGTAGTTTGAAAAATTTTTATCAAATGATGGCATTTGAGGCAAAGTTCTTTATTATAATTTTGCAATAGAGGTGGAAGAAAAATATCAGTAAAGTTGTTCATGGGTGGTAAATTTCTGGATAGTCAAATACAATAATATTTTATAGCATTTTTGATGTTTGATAGTATTTTTGATATTTGTTAGTATTTTCAAGGAAGAACAGTGGGGGATTTTTGGAGTCAGTGTGAGAAATCTGGTAAAACCTCAGGTTGGAAACCTTGAGGGTGAACAGAAGGTTTGGTGATAAAATTGAGGTTTCCAATAGGAACTCGGAAGTGTCTGATATACTGAGATACAGCATGATGATAAAGGACAATTAATTGGGAAAATAATGTGGATTTAGAGGTGTGCCAGCCATAGGGTACCAACATATGGAAGGGCACATGTAAATCTCTGGGGAGCTATGGAAAGGGAAAATGGGCATCTGATTTTATTTCCCATAGTCCCTTTGAGGGAAAATACAAATGCAATTAGGAGGAATAGTAATAATGTTCTTAGGAATGGTGCAGGTGACACTGCCAGCAACAAGCTTAAATGATGATAGATTACCACTGAAATCACTTTGAGTAGGGTGGACTGGCTCACCCTAGGCCTTTTATTTTTACAAAATGTCTCATGCAAAATTGAGTCCAGGGCTGATTTGTTCACATATTGGCAACAAACCAGATTAGTATCACCTGCTCTTCTCCGTCTTGTCCTTTCCCAACAGAGCCTTTAGCTTCTGCTTTGATCAATGACCAGCCCACATTAAATTGAATATCTATTTTAAGGGGAACCAAATCATTACCCAGTCACATGTGGCCATGTCGATGAAGCCCAGTCTAGAGGTACTTGCCTAAGGGATGCGGTTTTCTTTTTTTTTTTTCTATTATTTTTATTAGTTGGAGGCTAATTACTTCACAACATTGCAGTGGGTTTTGTCATACATTCACATGAATCAGCCATGGAGCTACATGTATTCCCCGTCCCGATCCCCCCTCCCACCTCCCCCCACCACCCGATTCCCCTGGGTCCTCCCAGTGCACCTGGCCTGAGCACCTGTCTCATGCATTCCACCTGGGCTGGTGATCTGTTTCACCATAGATAATATACATGCTGTTCTCTCGAAACATCCCACCCTCACCTTCTCCCACAGAGTCCAAAAGTCTGTTCTGTACATCTGTGTCTCTTTTTCTGTTTTGCATATAGGGTTATCATTACCATCTTTCTAAATTCCATATATATGTGTTAGTATGCTGTAATGATCTTTATCTTTCTGGCTTACTTCACTCTGTATAATGGGCTCCAGTTTCATCCATCTCATTAGAACAGATTCAAATGAATTCTTTTTAACGGTTGAGGAATATTCCATGGTGTATATGTACCACAGCTTCCTTATCCATTCACCTGCTGATGGGCATCTAGGTTGCTTCCATGTCCTGGCTATTATAAACAGTGCTGCGATGAACATTGGGGTGCACATGTCTCTTTCAGATCTGGTTTCCTCAGTGTGTATGCCCAGAAGTGGTATTGCTGGGTCATATGGGATGCGGTTTTCATGAGGAAAATCTAGAGTTTAGATTCATCGAACAAACTTGGACAAATAGAAGCTTATCCTGACAGTTCTGTCCCCTGTGGTAGTTATTATGAACCCACCCTGTGCAGACTCTTGCTCTGTTGGGTGAGGGGGATACGAAGAGGAACAAGACACAGTGCCTGCTTTCAGGAGTTGGGGTGCTTCCCTCTTGCTGACTTCCATCCATCTCCTTACACTTCTCACCCTGTTCATTCTTCTCAGCCTCTGCAAGTCACTTTATAAATTAGTACCCAGCTGTGATCTCAAAAAATACAGTAAGACAAAGCCTGGGGTTAATTCTGCATTTCTGCTGCCTTGTTTAGCCATTAATTAAATGTTTGTTAGAAAATCACCCTTAATAAGCAACTAGATTATATTAATTATCTGTTGCTTGGATCTTCTAGAAGGCTCATTCTCACCCTTGGCTGCATATTACAATTACCGGAGAGGATTTAACAACACCCAGGCCAACCCCCACCCTCTGAGATTTGGATTTAATTAGTTTGTGGTGAACCTGAGCATTAGTATTGTTTGAAAACTCCCCCAGGTGATTCTAACTCCTCAGTCGTGGTGCGGAGGGAGTCTCCTGGACTTCTGTACTGTTAAGGAATCTCTTGGTAACTGGCTTGCTTTTCTCTGGTGCCACTCTGAGAAGATGGCTATCACTATGTGCCAGGAATGATTTATTAATAAAATTTAGCCAGTTCTCTTGGCTCATGACTCTACCTGTGATCCTCTGGTTACTACACCAGGTGTCCTGAAATGAAAACTGCTGAAAACAGTTTATTCATGGAGTGTGGGGGAAGGGAGAGGGGTAAAAAATAAGAACTTTTGTTGAAAGTTGCATAATTTAAATTTTATGACAGCAACCTCCTTTGCATTCCAAGGGACCGGGATTTTGAGGGGTATGACTATTTCCAATGTTATATTTATTTTTTTAAATAGTCATTTAAAAATTTAAACCTGTTGGTGAATTTTCTAAAGATATAAGTTCATCTTGCAAAGAAAAATCTCATTGTTGGCAGAAAGTCCCTGTTTTCCGAATTTCTGATTCCTCTTGCTTCAATTTTTGTTCTTACCATGTACTTTTCAGGGTGGAATCCTAGGTTTAATTTGAGGGACTTCATCATTTCCCTGCAGTTTCTTCCTTCTCTGTCTCTTTTCCCACTTGAAACTTACATACAAATTCCCATTATGGTAATATTCTCAGTAGCTAATTATAAAAAGAAAATCAAAGCGGTCATTTTACAACCACCTGTGGCACCTTATGAATCAAACTAAATTTAACTCACCCAACATTTTTTTGATATTCCTTGTAGTGAAATATTCCTCTGTCATTACTACTTCCCCAAACAAATGCTTTTAAAACATTTATTATTTTCTACTTATTCCCTATATTGTAATTCTACTCAACTTTCCTAATACAAGAACATTTTAAATGCTTTATGTGTATATATTTGTTTGTTATATGTCCTGACAAAATTCTGTGTTGGTCTTTGATATATGTACTTTTAATATATTCTAACATGGAAGCAACTAAATGTCCATCAACACAGTGCATGGATAAAGAAACTGTGGTACATATATACAATGAGATACTACCTTGGTCATAAAAAGAATGAAATAATGCCATTTGCAGCAACATGGATAGACCTATTATCATACTAAGTGAAGTAAGTCAGACAGAGAAAGACAAATGTCATATGATATCACTTGTATGTGGAATCTTTAAAATGATTCAAATGAATTTATTTACAAAACAGAAACAGATTCACAGAAATAGAAAGCAGGCTTAAGGTTACCAAAGGGGAAAAGTGGGGGTGGGGAACGGATAAATTAAGAATTTGGCATTAGGGGATACAAACTACTGTATATAAAATAAACAAAAAGGTTCTACTGTATGGCACAGGGAATTATATTCACTATATTGTTGTTCAGTCTCTAAGTCATGTCTGACTGTTTGCAACCCTGTGGATGGCAGCATTCCAGTTTTCCCTGTCCTTTGTTGTCTCCTGGAGTTTGCTCAAACTCATGTCCATTGAGTTGGTGATGCCATCTAACTATCTTGTCCTCTGTTGCCCCCTTCTCCTGCCCTCAATCTTTCCTAGCATTGGTGTCTTTTCCAGTGAATTGGCTCTTCACATCAGGTGACCAAAATACTGGAGCTTCAGCTTCAGCATCAGTCCTTCAAGTGAATATGAAGGGTTAATTTCCTTTAGGATTTAATCTCCTTGCAGTCCAAGTGACTCTCAAGAGTCTTCTTCAACACCTCAGTTTAAAAGCATCAATTTCTAGGTGCTCATCCTTCTTTATGGTCCAACTCTCACATGACTACTGGAAAAAACATAGCTTTGATTATATGGACTTTTGTCACCAAAGTGGCATCTCTTCTTTTTAATATCCTGTCTAGTTTGTCATAGATTTCTTCCAAGGAGCAAGCATCTTTCAATTTCATGGCTGCAGTCACTGTCCTCAGTGATTTTGGAGCCCAAGAAAATAAAATCTGTCACTGTTTCCATTTTTTCCCTCCATCTATTTGCTATGAAATGATGGGGCTGGATGCCATGGTATGTTTTTGGAATGGTGAGTTTTAAATCAGCCTTTTCACTTTCTTCTTTCATCCTCAGCAAGAGGCTCTTTAGTTCCTCTTTACTTTCTGCCATTAGAGTGGTATCCTCTGCATGTCTAAGGTTGTTGATATTTCTCCTGGCAATCTTGATTCCAGCTTGTGATTCATTCAGTTCAGCATTTCACATTTATTTCAGTATCTTGTAACAAATAATGGCATATCTTGTAACTGTAATGGTAAAGAATCTAAAAACAAATAAATTCTTTGCTATACACCAGAAACTAACATAACATCATAAATCAACTATACTTCAATGTGTGCTATGTGTGTCAAGCCACTTCAGTTGTTTCCGACTCTGTGGCCCCATGGACTATAGCCCACCATGGGATTCTTCAGGCAGGAATGCTGGAGTGGGTTGCCATGCCCTTCTCCAGGGGATCTTCACTGTCCAGGGATCAAACCTGGGACTTCCACATTGCAGGCAGATTCTTTACCATCTGAGCCATGAGGAATGCAAAATTTAAAAAATATATTTCTCAAATATTTATTAACTCCTTAATATTCTTATCATATAAAAGTACTTTCCCCCCCACCCCTGCTCTTGTACCCTTAAAAATCCTAAAAGGAAGGGGAGATTCAGTTCTTACTGACCTTTCCTAGGTGTTCAACACATCCATGTTTTCTCAAGAAAAAATGTGTTTGCTGAGAAGGCCATCCTTAGGAGACTACATCAGTCTTATCCATATATTTCTAGGATTCAGCAATGGTGTCACCTTTGTCCAAGCACCTAAGCACAGCAAGATAAGGATAGTTTTGCAGGCAGCATGCCCAGAGACTAGTAGTCTTGGTGGCAGCTGTCAACCCTGTATTAGGTTATTTACATGAAGTATCTGGAGACTATCCCTCTCCATGTCCGAAACATCAGCCAGAATTGAAGAGTGTGCCACTCCCATAGAAGAACCAAATTTCAGGGGCATGATTTCTGGTGAAGGAGATAATAATCTGGAAGACACCCCTTTTCTCTCATTTTCATGTTTTTCTTACTTTTTGCTCTTCCCCATACCAAACCAGATTACATTCTGTTCACTACCTGCATTGTTGAATTTAATTCCTGAACAGAAAACCAAGGTGTACCCCTAGATCTACAGACATATAGGTTTGTGTGGGTGAATAGTGCTGACCTGGGGTCTGGAAACCTGGACTTGAGCTCTGATCTCCCACTGGCTTCCAGTGAGAACTTCACCCAGTTTTCACCTAAGTCTCAATTTCATCTTCTGTAGGTGTATAGATTACTTGTCCGTCTCTAAGCTATTTTCCAATTCCATGTTTCTAGTATTTTTGTTTCAGGTCTGTGTGAGTGTGATCTTTCACAGCAGGAGTTTGTGTCAATAGCCGCATCCGAGAGTGAGAAAGTTAAAAATGTTGTGGGTTGGTTTTAGAACCCTGGCGGGTGCTCTGTTTTTGTCACTTCATCCAGTTTTGCATTCTGATTATCCACACTTGACTCAAACTCTGTTAAAAATGGGAATAAACTTCACTTTAAGCAGAACACTTCTTGTAAGTGTAAGCAGTTGTTGTTCAGTCACTAAGTTGTGTCCAACTCTCTGCAACCCTGTGGGCTGCAGCACACCAGCCTTCCCTGTTCTTCACCGTCTCCCAGAGTCTGCTCAAACTCATGTCCATTGAGTTGGTGATGCCATCCAACCGTTTCATCCTCTGCTGCCCTCTTCTCCTTTTGCTCTTGATCTTTCTCAGCATCAAGGTATAAACAACAGCTTTTCTTATAACAAACTTCTTTGTTATGAGAACTAATCACTTATTAATTACCTGTCTCATGACTTGTACTATGATTAAATGCTTTTTGAGAGTACCCTGCCACATTGGAATTCACTGGGAGTAAGAACTGTGATAAAGAATTTAATTTGCTAATTGAAGTGAGGGCTGGAATTAAAGGGAAACCTTTATATTCCAAATGTGCCAATGCCAGGCTATTCCTTAGGCTGTTTGAGGTTTCTTAAACTTTGAATTTCTAACTTTATAAGAAACATGCAAGAGTGAACCTATTATACTGTTAAATTCTCAAACATTTTTAACTGAGAGCAAAAGAGCATAAACCTCTAGCAATAGAGACAAACTAGGAACATTTTCAGGGCATGTTTCTAACACCAAAATGTCTGATAAATTATTAAAATACATGAGTAATAGCATTTGCAATGCCCTGAGTTTTTACAGCAATTTGTATCTTTCAAACGGCATGATATTATTTTATTTGCTCTTCTCATTTACCCTAGAATATGGGTAAAGAAAGAATTATTATTGTATACCTAAAAATAGTCTTTAAAGAATAATGATAGTAGAAAACTTATTACAACCAGGTTTTTTACCACTAGCGCCACCTGAGAAGCCCTGTTACTTTAGTTGAGGCATATCAATACATAAAGATTTCATAGGAGGAGGGGGAGAGAAAAATGGTGAATGTAGGCGAAGTGTATTCTAGTGTTGATTGTATTAGTTTTTCAACCTTTCTCTAAGTTTGAAAAACTTCAAAAAATGAATCTGGGGATAAAAATATATGAAATAATGCCATTTGCAACAACATGGATGAACCTAGAGACTATCATACTAAGTGAAGTGAGTCAGACAGAAAAAGATAAATACCACATGATATCACTTTATGTGGAATCCCTTCTTTTTGAAGTAAAGCTATGACAAACCTAGATAGCGTATTAAAAAACAGAGGCATCATTTTGCCAACAAAGATCTGAATAATCAAAGCTATGGTTCTTCTAGTAGTCATGTACCAATATGAGAGCTGGACTATAAAGAAGGTTGAATCCCAAAGAATTGAGGCTTTTGAATTGTGGTGCTAGAGAAGACTCTTGAGAGTCCTTTACACAGCAAGGGGATCAAACCAGTCAATCCTGAAGGAAATCAACCCCGAATATTCATTGGAAGGACTGATGCTTAAGCTTCAGTATTTTGGCCATCAGATGCAAAGAGCCAACTTGTTGGGAAAGACCCTGATGCTGGGAAGGATTGAAGGCAGAAGGAGAAGGGTATGACAAGATGAAGTGGTTAGAAATGCATCACCAATGGACATGAATTTGAGCAAACTCTGGTAGATAGTGACAGACAAGGGAGCCTGGTGTGCTGCAGTCCATGGGGTTGCAAACAGACATGAATTAGTTACTGAACAAGAGCAACAACAGTTTTTAAAAAAAGGTACAAATGAACTTATTTACAAAACAGAAACACTTATGTAAATCAGAAATAAACTGAGAGTTACCAAGGGGGAAACATTGTGGGAAGGGATAAATCAGAAAGTTGGAATGAACTTGGAGAGACAGTAGTGTGCATTCCTGAAGAGAGATATTTGTTCCCTGCCCAGGAACTTAACCTGGGTACCCTGAATGGAAACCAGCAATCCTAGCCACTAGACCACCAGAGGCTAGAGACAAAGTTCCTCTGTCTCTTATTCCCATTGAAACAAGAACACTTCAAGGAGGCTAAAACTGTAAAAGCAGGTGCCACATTTATTATTAGACACAGTACAATGAATAGGAGAGCACATCGAGAAATAGTTTATTTAAGATAGAAGCTACGCAGAAATGCACACTCAGAGAAAAAGGGTATGGGCATCCTCTCTAATGAAGAGAAGCACAAAGAGAAGCACAGTAAAGAGGTGTCCTTAAGATATAGGACAATTCTTCAGGGTCTTTGTTTACCTTTGGCCAATTATCTCATTTCTTCCCCCACACCTGACCTATTCTAAGACCCTTCCCAACATGCATGTGCAACTTTATCCTAAGATGGATTCCACTGCAGAGGCCTGTGGGAGTATGTCCACACACTTATGGAGGGGCACCTCCTCTATTTTGACTCCCAAGGAGCCTTCCTGCACATGTGCAGACAGGGAAGGTTTCCTTGGTCATGTTACCTCTTTATTTCAGCAGAGCTCAGCTCCTTCCACTAGCTTTGTGCTTGGAGTGTCTTCTGAGAACAGAGCTTCAATTTTACTCCACTTGACAAACACTAGGTGTCCAACCCAGGGAACCCATCTATCTCTTACCTCAGAATGAACACACACCCACTAGTGTATATAAGATAGATAACCAACAAGGACCTAACAAATGACATAGGGAACTCTACTCAATATCCTGTGATAACCTATATGAGAAAAGAATCCAGAAAAGAATGAATATATGTGTATATACAAATATATATGTTTCCCTGGTGGCTGGCTCAGACAGTAAAGAATCTACCTCCAATGCAGGAGACCTAGGTTCAATCCCTGAGTCAGGAAGATCCCCTGGAGAAGGAAATGGCTACCCACTCCAGTATTTTTGCTGGGGTAACTCCATGGTCAGAGAAGCCTGGCAGGCTACAGTCCATGGGGTTGCAAAGGGTCAGAGACAACTGAACGACTAATACACCCACACACATACACATATATCCAGAGGCAGATGTGATGAAGAAGACATTTGATGAGATGTATTGGCTCAAACTATTGATTGAAACACCTGCTGAACTTAGCCAGTTCAGAATTTCTCAGCAGGAGTTTGGTGATTACAAGGTTTCAAATACATTCCCTTGTGCTGAGAAGAGGGTTCGCAGGATATCAAGGAAAGGACTTTAGTCTGACCAGTAGTAAATGTCTCACGACCTTCCATCCCTTTTTGCTTACCTTCATTTGCAGTTTAGAAAGCTAGTGAGATGTGTGCTCTCATTTATTCTAATATTAAAACCTGAGTAAGGACTCATCCTCCACTTTGAAGAGTGGGCTTTCTCATTGGCTTCTCTAGGGCAAATAACACCAGCTTGCTTCCTCCATTCTACTTCTTTGCTCTTTTTAAATTTAGCTCCATAACCACTGTTTCTATTTCCTTCTTCTTCACTTCTTACTCTGGCTCTGCCTCCAAGATTGCAGGCAGTTCCTTAAAAATAAAATCTCTTATCAGGCAGTATAGTTATTATTTTTTAGGTGTTTACCATTTAGCAGAAGATGAAATGGCTTCCCTGGTGGCACTAGTGGTAAAGAACCTGCCTGCCAATGCAGGAGGCATAAAAGATACAGGTTTGATCCCTGGGTCAGGAAGATCCCCTGTAGGAGGGCATGGGAATCCACCCCAGCATTCTTGCCTGGAGAATCCCCATGGACAGAGGAACCTGGCGGGCTACAGTTCATAGGGTCACAAAGAGTTGGACATGACTGAAGCGACTTAGCATGCACACACGAGATGGTTAGATGGCATCAGCAACTCGGTGGACATGAATTTGAGCAAGCTCCAGGAGATGGTGAGGACAGAGGAGTCTGATGAGCTACAGTCCATGGGGTTGCAAAGGGTCGGACACGACTTAGCAGCTGAACGACAACTTAGTACTTATATCAAACTGTGCCACCAGCATTATTTGGCTGATTTTGCTCAAATTTCAGTGGAAGGCTGACCAAGCCTAAATGAGTCACTTGCGCATATTCTGTCTGTTAGAGAAAAATCAGGAATAAGTGGGATACAAAATGTGAAATTTGAGTGTTTTACAAAGTATTGACAGTGTAAACTGCTATTCCATTTGAATGTGGAAGACAGCTACCCTTCACTAGAAAATGCTTTAAAAAATAAAACACAGACTTCTTTTAGACCTTCTTTACTGTCCCAAGTTATGTTAATGGTACAAAACTCTTTCGAGAATTAATATACACTACTGTCTTAAGTGACTAGTAGAAGAAGATGCTAAACGTATGTTATTTGTATCTAGAAATCAGCTAAAAGAAGTAAGACTTTAAAACGATAGGAAAATAATTGGAAAAAATTGAATCATCTACTTAGGAACTTTAATATAATATGACTTAGGCTAAAATAGGAATATAATTATCTATCTACACAAAATTTAAATCAACTTTGGAATAAAATTCACTCTTCCATCATTTTCACTTGAAGGAAAATATGAAACACATTTATAATAGTGAGAAAGAGAAATGGACATCAATTTTGTGTGCTTTCTGTTGATTGTTGTATTGTGGGTATTTTTGCTGTGAGCATGCTGCCTTAGGCATTTTCATTATGCACTTTATTTAATGTTTCTTGGGATTTAATTTGACCCGTAATAAATTCAAAATCCATTTAATGTCAGATTATATTCATTTAAGTCTAGTGAGTCCTGATATTTGCTTATAAACATAGAACTCCATCCATTTAGTCAGTTCCTAGTTTGATACTCTGGAAAAGAAAAATATCTTCCTTTCCTGTACCCTGTAGTAACATGATAGTGATACAAATGCTTTATTTCCCTTATATGTAGCTATACATTGATTATTTTCCACTGCAAGTACTGTATGTTATTTTAATCTCACTAAAATAAACAACCATTTTTGAAAGCAGCTATGGGAAAGAGCATGTGTTGGTTTATGCAACACATGGTTTATATCTTATGTTGGCTTGTATTTTCAGAAATGAACAAGACCTAAGTTGAAACATCAAAGAGCTTTCACTCTGTAGAAAGCATGAAGTGAGCATATTCTACCAGGCTGTGAACCCAAGCTGGGGTATTCTAATGTCTGTAGACTAGCATTAGGCAGTAATTTAGATAGAGTAATGCTTAGGAGACATTAAATAAATGTTTGTTTAATCAATAAATATGCATAAATAAATATAGTGCATTACTATATAGAACTTTAAACAAGATACTTTTGAGAACAATAACAGAGGAAGGAAGATTATACTTGATTGAGAATAAAAGGAAGGACTTCAATGGAAAAAGTACCACTTGAATTGAAATTGAAAAATGAGTAGATCTAAAATAGGTAGGGAAGTTAAAGTGAGGTGGGGACATTGTCCAGGGGAGATGCAATTATGCACAATGGTTAATGGCAAGTGGAATGATGTAGAATGTGTTAGGCTCTGTAAGATATAAGTGGGTGAGCACTCACACAGGGTGAGCATGCAATAAATGTTGAACAAGTCCACACGTGTGTACTGTTATGCTGTCATGCCAAAATTCAGCTTGTTTAGAGATAATAATGATCTTTCAAAAGAGTATTTTTGTGTACCGTATAGTTTCATAAAATATTTTACTGAGATGTTAAAGCTGGTTTTGTGTATCTCTACACTACTAATTTCCTACTTTTTTGCTTTTGTTTGTAGGTAATATGTGAGTAGGTTTTAATGTCTAACTGGTGGCTTCCTGAGGCTGTCCAGGGCTTCTCTGGTGGCTCAGTGGTAGAGAATCCGCCTGCAATGCAGGAGATGCAGGAGACACCAGTTTGATCCGTGGGTTGGGAAGATCCCCTGGAGAAGGAAATGGCAACCCACACCAGTATCCTTGCCTGGAGAATCCCATGAACAGAAGACCTTGGCAGGTTACAGTCCATAGGGTTGCAAAGAATCAGTCATGAGAGCATGCACAAGCACAGAGGTTATCCTAGTGCCTGAAGGAAGGGCCTCTTGATCTGAAAACTGCATGAGTACATTGAATGTTTCAGGGAAATATGATTTGTGGGGTCTCCTAAGAACAGAGCAGTCTTTGATTTAGAAATGAGAAATTGCTGGGGAGTCAGATGAAGCCATCTCCAGAACATGGCGGAGACTGCTGTAGGGCAGCCTGGTGTGTTGTAGGAAACAGAGGTTTTTAAAAGTCAGCCAGTCCTGGCTTCAAGCCATGATTCCGATTCCCACAAACAATGCTATTTTGAGATAGTTGCGTAAACACTTTGAGCTTCAATTTTCCCCCGGCTTTGTTAAATAACACAGTTGTTCCTGCTTCCCTAGACTGTTGTGAGGATTAAACGTGGTAATGTTTAAGCGAAGCATCTGACCCCTGGTGAGTGCTCACTACTCTCTAGTGGGCAAACTCTGAACCAATTATGTCATAACATTTCCCTTAAAAAATGGAATGCAAACACATTGAATTCTTTCCATGTTGCCATTCCATCAGTTTATCCTTGTATACAACATTTCTCAGAGATGTTTATAATTTATCTATCTCTCCAGAGTCTTATTCAAGTTGCTCTACCCAGAAGGAACCTAAGAAGTACTTCTTAAAGAAAAATAATTTCCCATCAACACATCATTCTGAGCCTACTCTGATTCCAAACAACTCTGAACCATATCAATATCACTGACAAGTTTCCTCAGCATCTTGAGTCATCCACTTGAATTGATCATGTGTCAACCCCTAAAATGTTACCCCTGATAGCCTTATTAGGTAAGCAAATGCCAATCATGTGATTTACTGTTTAAAAGACAAAATATGAAAACGTCTCCCTTAAATAGTCTTCAGTTGCTTCACTGATTTTTTGCCAATTGCAATTTCCACGTGTTGTCTGAGTTATAATCATATATTCCCCAAGTCAGCAAGAAGCAAGCAGGTGTCTGCAGTACACTGAGTTTCACTTAAACTTGCTGCTGACCTTTCTCCTTGCTCTTGGATCACAATGTTCTTTTTCTAATATGGTTAATTATTTAAACCACTTATTTAAAGTTCCCTTTTTGGATATCTTTGTGGAGCAGGAAACTATTATTGCTAGAGTTTAGTTAAACAGAAGCTAGTATAGTAGAAATAAGGGCAACATTTTTCTTTATGCTGAACAAAAGGAAGTCTCTGAACTTTTACGTCCTGAAGTGAAATTACTGGAATCTACTCCTTTAATATATGCTAAGTAGCTGGTACCAAAAGGCAGTGTTCTCATGGAGAATGAGCGAGTCAAGGACATTTTGTTCCATCTATAGGACAATACACTGCTTTTCCATTGTGAGACAGCACCCTCATTTCTAAAAGTTGAATAGAATGCTGCTTACAATGGAAGAACAAACATTTTCAGCTGGTTAAATTTGAGATGTTGAGTGAAGTTCATTACAATGCCTGAAGCACTTTTATTGATCTCAAATTGGAGAGGTTTTCATATTCTAGAAGCTTTTGTTTCTCAAGGTTTTGTTGAGATATTCAAACAAACATTTAAAACTATACTTGAGACAGTACACTTAAATCTTCTTGTCCTCAAATATTAATTTAAGCTGTGGTCTAGCTGAACATAACCTTGTATTTGTTGCTGTTTAGTCAAAGATGATTATGTGAGGAATAGGAATGTAAGTTCTGTGCTGTACTCAATCTTTCAGTCCTTCCTCCTACAATTTGATGTAATTTGATGTTTGGGGACTCGGGGTAGAAGGGAAGATAGATCTGCGAGAAAGTTCTCAAAGTTGCTATTTAAGGATTAAGAGAAAATTAATACAGAAAAAACACAGAAAACCAAGTCTGTGGGAAGCTAGTGCAGTGGTAAATGCACATCTTCCCAAGGTAAGGAGGATCTGGGTTATGCAGGTGGTTTGTCCTGATTTCCTCACCTATTTATGTGCAACTTTTTTCTGTGTCATGTCTTGTATTTTTGGAAATCATATTGACTCTAAAAATAAAGCAGAGATATAAATGCATAGTTAAAATCAGTTCCTATTGTCTATTAAACAAAAGTAATTAACAAAGTAAGATTATTCTTTCCTATTTGTTCTGTGAAAGCTTTTTCAACATGAGCCTTTTAAAAGGCAACATTGGAACACATAAAATAATGTTCTCAATTGCTCTTGCTAAGAAAAAATAAAAGTGCTGTACTTACTTTGATTTCAGATAAAAGTCAAGGGCAAAATATTAAGTCACATTGTTGTAGAGTCACTTTCACTACATTGTATAGGCAAGTAGAGCATTCTGGTGAAATGATTGGATAGATGGGTAAAATCCTGAGAATTATGATGAAGGAAAGTTAACAATTCTGTAACAGAGTAGTTCTCAAAGTGTCATAATCCCTAAGTTAACACCATGAGCTATCATCTAGGAATGTGTGAAAAATATGAGATTTTCAGTCCTGCCCCAGAACTACAGAATCATGGATGCTAGATAATTCTGACACATGCTCAAGTTGAGAGCCATCATCTGAGATGATTTCCTATAGGGATAACCTCAAATGGGCTTTTACCTCTACCCTACTGTTTTTAATCATTAAAAAAATAATATAAACATATTAAAGAAAGCTTGGAGATTATAAAATCGAAGGTGAGAAATCAGAGGAGGAAGGGGAAGAGGAGAATGTGTTGGTGTCATCCTACACACCTGAATGCAAGAATTTTGACTGTGACTTTTCTTTAAACTTGTTTATGCTTAGAATTTTTTCACAATACACACACACACACACACACACACACACACACACACACATTTCTGTATATATACTTGTCTAGTCGCTCAGTCATGTCTGACTCCTTTGTGACCCCATGGACTGTAGTCCTCCATATTCCTCTATCTATGGAATTTTCCAGGGAAGAATACTGGAGTGGGCTTCCATTTCATACTCCAAGGGATCTTCCTCACCAGGGAATGAAACCCACAGCTCCTAGTCTGCTGCATTGGCAGGTAGATTCTTTACCATTAGCGCCACCAGGGACCTCCGCACCCCCCCCCCCCCCCCCGCCCCGTCCATATATTATAACCTGCACTGTAAATGCAACATTGTTTCACATTATTGCCTGGATGTTTAAATCTCACTTTCAGGTCTTCAAAAAATCTCATTTATTTAACTATCTGCCTATGGTTGGATATTTGGATTTTACAAGTATAGATTCCTCTGGTAAATATATGTGTGTATAATATATTTTCTACATTTAAAAATGTGTCCTTCATCACTAATCCTATAAGTAGACTTCCTGGGCCAAAGTAGATATACTATAAGATATTTTATTGGTTAGATTTTAAGCATTATCTTGACTTTCTAGGTCCCCCTTATTTCTGAGTCATGGAGTTTTAACTCAGGAGGCAAGCCTATGTCAACCTGCGGTCCTTTTCTTTCCTTTTTGCCTGTTTATGTTTCTTCATGTATTCTATATATTTCTAAGTATATTCTATATTTCTAACGTTTGTAGCAAATCTTCCTAAAGTTTGTCCCAAGCCCAATCTTTACTCTAGGTTTTGAGTTCTACCTGTACCATTCCCCATATTTAGGTGTTCAAAGTTTACATTGAATTAGCAATAATCATGCCTTAGGTCAATTCATTGGCTATGATACTGCCACTGCATAAGCCTCAAAGGTTTGAAAAGAAGTTGGGTGTAAGGCCAGAACCTCATTAGTTTTTACATGTAGTTATTATTAGACCTAAAAGTTCTCAGATTTCTGTGCAAGCCTCCCTTCAACAATATTCACATTTTCTACCCCCCGCCCCGTCAATTTACTTCCATGTTCATATTGAAAGTTGTAGCCCCATTTCAATACCTAGTGAATTCTAAGTGTCTTTCTTCAGATACAGTGGTGCTCTTTTTTCCATTTTTAAAAAATTACCATTTTTTCAAGATCTTGTTTGACCCTTTCTTTCTTTTTTAAAAATATGTTTGCAGAAGATGTATATTTGTAATTAGAGTATGGCTACTCTCCCAACCTGGTTTTAGTATTTTTCTAGACCTACCTACTCATTGGTGGATTTCTAACTAACTAGGAAGGCCACAATAGTCTTGTTTCCATGTATTTTACTAACTTCCTCTTAACTATTCTGTGTCCTTATTTTTTAACGTCTTTCTGCCCTGTCCTGTTATCATTCCATTGTGGATATGTTACACAGGAAAAAGATGAATGGGTAAACATCATCATGCTTCATGCCATCAAATTCTTGCTAAACTTTTTTACCCAGATTTGCCTTCCCTAGGGCTATAAGACCGTAGGCCAGAAAAAGGTATTCAGCAGAAAAAAGACCCTCTGCTTATTATTTCTGTGGCTAGATTCAGAATGCTTTTGATTTTGGTTGCCAAATCAATATACTTTTTAAAGTCATCTTTCCCTTACTTAAAGTGTAATTAAAGAAACTATATTCAGTCTTTAAGTCAAGTGCAGAAGTATAGTTTAATGAATTTCCTTCCACAGAATCCTAAGAAAGCGAATGTAACCTTGGAAGTATTTAATTTGTGCCCAGGGAATAATTTACATGCCTGGAGAAACTCGATCAAGATCCAACAGGAATTTAGGAAATTGACTCAAGGCTAGGCTAATATAATAATCTCACCAGTGTTCTTGTACCCTACTTACATGTATTTATGATGTTCTCAATACCTTAATTATTTTGTGTCATGTATCTTCAAATTGTATCCAGAGAAAGAACAGAATTTCAAATATAACTACACAGATCATCCTATATTTCTTTTTTCTCTTTAAATATGGGCTGAGAGAGCCAGTGGGTGATTGGAATTAGAAAGATGGATTCCTCAATAAAATAAGAGTTTGTCAATTAAGTAATTCTTGTCCAACACCTATAAAAAGTAGAAATAAATTAATTAACCAGTAAATGCCCATGTAGTAATACTAAGTAAAGAGAAAAGCATCCATAGGCTTCAAAGCTCAGAAGAGGCCTGAAAGTGTTCTCAGACAAGAAACACAAGAAAGTAAGTGAAACTCCATTCAAAAATCAGTCCATTCATTGTTTCAAATAGCAGCTTTATGTAAATCTGTTTTAGAAAGAGTTCTATGAAAAAGTGAGAACATATAACTAATTCTTTCCAATATCTAAGCACTTTTATGAAGTCCTGTCTTTTGAACTCATTTACAACTTGTAATGAGTTTAATTTAGAGCCTTATGTTCTTTTCTGCTATGACCTTGCATGCCAATCTTGTTCGATCAGACATGTCTGTGTAAGACTTTAGCTTAAAGGGTATAGGATTTGAGTTTTTCTCACTGAACTTCTAGGTCTCAGGAAAATCAAGGCTTGTAGCTAAATAATCAGATTCTGTGTCTCAGAACATTTCAAATATAATTATGTTGGGGGTTATCTATCCAGAGTACATAGAAACCACTGACTGTGGGGAGGTTGTAGAAGGAAAAGAATGATAACCTTTACAGGTTATCATAAACTTTACAGGAGAGTCTTATGTTAACCCAAGTAATATGTTGTGTTACATATAAGTGACACTGTGTCTACCATGGGCTTCCCAGGTGGAGCTACTGGTAAAGAACCTACCTGCCAATGTAGGAGGTTTGAGAGATGTGGATACCATCTCTGGGTTGGGAAGATTCCCTGGAGGAGGGCATGGCAACCCACTCCAGTATTCTTGCCTGGACAATCCCATGGACAGAGGAGCCTGGCGGGCTACAGTCCATAGGGTCACACAGAGTTGGACACGACTGAAGTGACTTAAGACACACATGTTTATCATATTGTAAGCATCCTTTTGGTTAATGATGGCCATTTTTTTTTTCTTCTTTACTTATATGTGAGTAAAATCTGAGACAGATGGTAGCAGGATTACTGCATTGTTATTTCATGACTGTTCAAACACTACTAGCTTTTATGGGACTGTAAGAAGTGTGAAGAATGATTTGTTGCTACAACAAATGCCGGTCACTATGAGCAGTGCTCTTTTGTTGGTTGAGTGGACCTGCGGGTGAAGAAAAGAGACAAAGAAGGGGAGGGAGAGGCAGACTTTTATCTTTATCTCTATAATGCTCCTTAGTATTCCACTCTCAGAAAAAAAGATGGGTATGTTCTACTGATAGTGGTGGGGATTATTACACTTGTAGCCACAGGATATTCCTCATTAGAATGAAGAGAAGGAAAAAGAAGGGTGGGGAAAAGGAGCAGAGAGATTAGTGATGGACAGCAGCATCGATGTGCTGAAAGCCTTCACATCATTAAGCTGCTGATTTATTCATTTATGTTCGCTATGGTTAGGGAGGGCTCCCAATGAGCCTCTGTGTCATCTACCGCTGGTAACTTTATCAATTTCACTCATTTCTGTATATATCTCTGCTTTTTAAATATAATTTTATTCATTCATTTATTTACAGCTGTGCTGGTCTTTTTGCCACGTGGGTTTTTCTCTAGTTGCGGTGAGTGGGGACTGCTCTCTAGCTGCAGTGCATGGGCCTCTCATTGCCGTGGTTTCTCTTGTTGTGGAGCACAGGCTGTAAGGTTTGGGGGCTGTAGTAACTGCAACACCTGGGCTCTAGAGCACAGGCTCAAGAGTTGTGGCACACGGACTTAGTCGTTCTGCGGCATGTGGGATCTTCCCGGATCAGGGATCGAACCTGTGTCTCCTGCACTGGAGGGCATATTCTTTACTGCTGAGCCTCCTGGGAAGCCCTACATGCCTCTTTTTGAACTCTAACAGGAATAGATCCTCACTTTTTACCCAGGTAGGCTATTATTGTGCCATAACCAAACAATAAATGTTTGGCTACTCTTTACAATAGTAAATTAAAACACCTAAATCCAAACATAGACAAATACTTTGTTCTATCAGTGTTCTTCCAGGGGGTTTGGTTAGGTAGTTTTTCTAAAGAGATATGTGTTTAACAAATCTTGACATTCAGGTTTAGCGCATGAATTAGCCATTCTGGTCAGAGCTTTGATGTACATAGATGCTAGCTCAGCACCGGGAGGCTGTGTGGAATGAGATTCACTGAGGCAGTTCTGGCAGAGCCAGTGACCTGGAAAACTCACTCTTGACCTGTCTGGCTGTGGGTATTCTCTTTTCTCATAATGGTTACAATCACAGTGATCAGTGTTTAATAATTCTTCAAATATATACCCAAATCTTTCACATTGGCTCTAAATATTAGCATGCAGTTTTCCAAAAGAAAAAAAAGAAATGATAATTTAATAAATAATTCTAGTCTAGAAAGCAGCAAACATGGTTCTTTTTTTTTAAACAAACAGGTTGAAATAATATAAACAGCTGTCATAGAGTGAGAAAGATTTTTTAGATCTGATGTGTAAAATGTAGGGGTATTAATGTATGTTTAAGAGGCCACAGTGAGCCAAGGGGTTAGAGCATGATATTTTGAATCAGACACTTTGTTCAGACAGTAAACCTTATTTTCCTTATCAGTAAGATAGGGTTACAACAGTGAAAGCGTTCTGAGGATTAAATGAGAATGTGTGTGAGGCATTGCAGAATGTCTTCCTGTGTCCAGATACGGCGGTGCCAGCATCAGCATCATTATAAATATACTGTTTACATGGTGCTCTGCCTTCTAGACTGAAGCATTCAGCAGTTTGCTACATATTCTCTCTATAAACTCAACTTCTCAATCAATCTTTGCAGCCAGAAAGAATTTTTCAAAGTGAAAATACAGCATATAGCTTTTCATGGAAACCATAGGCCTGGGAGAACAGGCTTTTAGCTAAGTTTTCATCAGATCATAGAGTTATAGTATACCTACTGTTCACACCAGTTCCTTATGCCTGACCAAAAATTCAATATCTATAAAACCTTGTATCTTCTTAATGTACCAGTGATGAATGTTATGAATATGAGACATTTTTATATCCTTTGATGCTTGCTCCTTGGAAGAAAAGCTATGACCAACCTAGACAGCATATTAAAAAGCAGAGACATTATTTTGCTGACAAAAGTCCATCTAATCAAAGGTATGGTTTTTCCAGTAGTCATGTATGGATGTGAGAGTTGGACAATAAAGAAAACAGCGCCGAAGAATTGATGCTTTTGAACTGTGGTGTTGCAGAAGACTCTTGACAGTTCCTTGGACTGCAAGGAGATCCAACCAGTCAATCCTAAAGAAAATCAGTCCTGAATATTCATTGGAAGGACTGATGCTGATGCTGAAACTCCAATACTTTGGCCACCTGATGCAAAGAACTGACTCATTGGAAAAGGCCCCGATGCTGTGAAAGATTGAAGGCAGAAGGAGCAGGGGACGACAGAGGATGAGATGGTTGGATGGCATCAGTGACTCGTTGGACATGAGTTTGAGTAAGCTCCAAGAGTTGGTGATGGACAGGGAGGCCTGGCGTGCTGCAGTCCATGGGGTCTCAAAGAGCCAGACACAACTGAGCGACTGAACTGAACTATCTTATTCACTCAAACAGAAAAATAGTTATTAGATTTTTTTGCCTAGGGATAAAGCTTAGCCTTATATTAGGAGAGCTACAAACGTAATGGGAATAGAGTATGCATCCATTATCATAAGAATTTGCATGATTCTTCTTTTTCCAAATATAATTATTATTTTCCAAGTGTTAACATTTGTCTTAATAGGAAAATACCCTTTTATGCCATGCATAGATCTCTTCTTTGAATAAGTAAGAGTGATGACAGATATGCAGAAGATAAAGCCTCAATTATGGTTACACTAGGTCCTTCCATTGATGCACAGAAAAGAAACACAAATGGGAAAATGGCTGCTACCACATAGGCAGTAAATTGAATAGCTATTTCATCATGCTCAGGTTACTTAGCTTTGACCATACACCATTTTGATAATTAGGCAGTCAAACCCATTACTAATAAAGGTAGCCCTTAGGTGCTTAAGTTCAAAATTCTTTAGGAAAAAAAAAGGTAAATGAGCCTAAAAGATGTTCAAGATATCAAAAATGGCAATGGTAATTTTAACCGTAGCTCTCTTTCTATGGCTTAAGCTTATATACTGTAATAAATGTGGCAAATGTCATTCTGGTGTAAATCAGGATAATTTTGGCTCACTTCTTTGACTCTGAACTTGGACTGGAAATCTGTACATCAACACATTAACTGACTGAACTCACATAGTGTCTTTATTGACATTCAAGACAATGGTATAATTTTTCCTTCAGAACAATGAAGCCTTATTGATCTCATTTTGAGGGACTGAGGAATTGAGTGATAGTGCAAGGAGGCTATTCCTGTCACCAGTGCTTGCCTCTGTCTGCACAGGAATCAGAGAATGAGGTCTGAAATGCCACTGGGAAATCATGGCTGATTGAGAAATTTTGCACGTAAGAGGTCAACAGGTTCATCCATGGCATACACGTTTCTCAGGTGGAGTGCTTACCAACCTTTTTATAAGAATGTCAAAGCACATATAGAAAGCGATAATATTTCCTGGGGTAAATCAGAGAAAATTTGGGAGTAACTATATAAGGTATGGTGATGAAAATAATTCAATTTTTTTATAAAGCAAATGTTAGAAAAAAATTACTAAACCTTTAATTGGGAAAATGCATCCATGTAAAAATCTTGAATTGTCAAATGCGAAACTTGAGCTTGCTTCAGTGAACATAGCTGTAATTTTTGTTGGGCTTTTATACTGGAAATGATCACAGTAATTTCTGATTAAGTTTTTAAGTGATGATATCTTCAAAAAATTTTTTTGTCTTCAAATTTTGAATAGACATTATCAATAAGAAAATTTGTCCCCACAAACAGGTAATAAAAAATATAAAACTATTGTTTAGCAATTCAAAAATTTATTACAGTTAAAATTGGGTTGAAAGAATGTAACCAGTATTTATTTTTGTTCATTGACAAACACAGTGCTAAAATTTTTGTAATAATGAAAAATTATCTCAAATCTAAATATTTAAAAATAATGATGGAGCTCTGATTTGCAAAATGTGAATACATTGTTAGAGTGGCCACCTTATGTGAGCCTAGACTCCACTAGAAAGTCACAAATAAGCAGAGGTGATCTGGATTGCATGAAGATCTCAGCTTTTAGATACTGCCTGGAACTATACTAATGAGGAGTTTGCCCAGTTGGCTGTAGGTAGGGTTGCTGTTATGTGTGATTCTCTTTGAGTGCCTCTAGTAGTAACCCCTCCCTTTTTGCCCAGGTGGCAGAGTTACTCCTGGACTCTGCACAGGAGCCTTAGGATAAAACAATAAGTGCTGGTTATAGCTGGGAGTGCTCACCACCTGAGGAGACCATGGGGAATATTATCATAACTCACTCCTCTTGGGTTGCTCTTGGAGGAGCCCCAGAAGTGCAGTCTAATGACCAGAGACAGTTGGCTTTGGGATCCCAATGAGCCCCACACTCTGTTCAAAGGCTGCCTAAATCCAGAAGGGTTACATATCTCACAGTACCCCTATAACTCTGTTTTATGGAGATTCACCCTAGTCCTTCCTTTCCTAAGAGCTGGGAGATGATTATCTGTGTTGTGCTGTGCTTAATTGCTCAGCCGTGTCCAACTCTTGAGACCCCATGGACCTGTAGCCCACCAGGCTCCTCTGTCCATGGGATTCTCCAGGCAAGCATAATGGAGTGGGTTGCCAAGCCCTTCTCCAGGGCACCTTCCCAACCCAGGGATTGAACCTGGGTCTCCTGTGTTTCAGGCAGATTCTTTACCTTCTGAGCCACCAGGGAAGCCCTGGAAGATAATTATAGGAGAGTGCATAACATTTATCTTATTATTGTATTTTCAGTCTCTTATTTATAAAAGGAACTCAGTAAATTTATTTTGAAAGAATGAGTGAATAATGAAAGAAGTGAGTTTGCCCACTGAAAGTTAAAACTAGTCAAGGAGAAGACTTGGAAGGATAATGAACTTCTAGTGCCAGTAATGCTACTGGAATAGAAGCTTAATTTAGTTACTCAAGAAATAATCATTGAATTCTTACTATGTGCCAGACACTTCTCTGAGTGCTAGGGATCTAGCAGTGAGCATGAGTCATAAATCTCTCATAGAAAATAAAGGACACAGAAATACATAATATAAATAAGTTCAAAATATATGTTGCATGTGTGTGAGAGAAATGAAAAAATAAGGTATTAAAGAGGAGTAGGGAAGGCTGGAGAATTTAATTTTAAGAGGGGAATTATGGGAAAGTTGAGCTTGAACAAAGTCCTAAAAGAAGTGAGAGAACAAGTCATGGAGATATGTGGGGGAAGTGTATGCCTGGTACGTTGAACAGCAAATGCAAAGGCCCTGAGACTGGAGTGTGTGGTTGTGTTCAAGAAATAATAAGGAGACTAGTCTGAGGGGAATAAAGTGAGTGAAGAGGAGGGTAACAGGAGGCAGTGGTGGTCCAGATCATAGAGAACCCAGTAGGCTTATTAGGAATATTTTCTTTTAATCTGAGTGAGATGAGATGCCACCACAGAGGCAGAGGTGATGAGCAAAGGAATGACCTGAATGAGGTTTAATAGGACCCCTCAGGGTGCTCTCTTGAGAATCAACCAAAAGAGCAAAAAGAAGCTACCAGTGAGGAGGCTTTTTTAATAATTCAGGTGAGAAGATAGTGTAACTTGAAAAAATGTTTACCCACCCTTTCAAGTTGGGCTTTCCTAATGGCTCAGAGGTAAAGAAACTGCCTGCCAATGCAAAAAATGTGAGTTGGATCTGAGTTGGGGAGATCCCCTGGAGAAGGAAATGGCAATCCACTCCAGTGTTCTTGCTTGGAGGATCCCATGGACAGAGAAGCCTGGCAGGCTGTAGTCAATGGGGTTGCAACAGAGTTGGACATGACTTAGTGACTAAACAACAGTAACGTCTCTTTCCAGTCAGGCCCCGAGTCTGTCTGCCCGCTGCCCTTCAAGGCAGTAAGATGAGATGGAGTTCGGTTCAGAGACAATGTTTCATTCTTTGATCACAGAACAGAGAGGAGTGAGCTCTCACTCCACAGTACAAGCTCTGCCCAGGGCGCCATGAGTAGGACTGCTTTATAGAGAGCTCCAGGCTGTGCGCAGCCGCAGTGCTCACAGCTCCTGGCTGGTGCGCACCGCCCGCGGCCACCGCCATCTTGGACTGAGGGGTTGTGCGCAGGGCTTCCGCACGTGGCTCACCAAGCTGAAGCGCTGGGCTAGCCACATCTCACCAGGAGCTGTGGTCTGAAGGGATGGGCATGAGGCCTCCACGTGCAACACCCTGTGAGCTACTGTGACAGCAGTAAGCACTAAGGACAAAAAAGGTTGGAGTTTAGCTTGTTAGTTTATTTATTAACTCTATTTTTATTTCCTGGAAATTGTTAATGGGTGTTGCCCGTGACAAAGTCAGATGTGGTGTGTGTGAGGAGGAGGCAGACTCAGGATCTCTGTTAGAGGTGGAGCCCAGAAGATTTGTGGTTAGAGTCAATGTAGGGAATGAAAGATGAAAGGAGTCAAGGACAGGCTCTAGATTCTTGTCTGGAGCAATGGAAAGAATTATTCTGCCATGAACAGCTAACCAATATGAACTAACCTAATGAAATTCTATATCAAAATGGAACTCAGAGACACAATTTTGGCTATGTGTCTCTAATACTTCCTTCTTTTAAAAAAATAATTTATGAAGAATGACATATGCAAAAAAGTATAGAAAGTAAAATAATCAACTGATGTCAATGATGATCGGCATTTTGCCAGTTCTGTTTCTTTTATTCCCCATATATACATTTCTGATTTTTTGGAGTATTTCAGAACCTGTTAGACATCATGTTATTGTTGGAGGAGGTCATTGAGAAGACATGACCATGGTTGATGGGCGAGCTGGAGGCTCAATAGGAAGCTCCTTATGCCCTTACCTGACCTTAGAGTGTATGTTCTGCCCATCACGCCCATACTCAGAGGACTGAATTCATGATTAAACCTGGTTAAGGGCTCTATATAAACTTAAGATTCTGGCAGGTGGATGTGGAGATGTATTTATTTTGAGGTCACATAAGACAAGCCTCAGCTGTAAGTTCCCTTGCTTATTAGAACTGCCCCCTACCAATCTGGAGTGGCTTGTCCCTTGTTCACTCTGCACCAGGTCTAGTTTAATATTTCACCTAGGAAACTCCCCAAGTTGTGACTCAACAGTTATTTCCCTCCTAAATCACTTGGTATGCTTTGCTTAATTAACAATGAATTTTTATGTACCCATCATGACACTATTATTCCTGAAAAAGTTAGCAATGGTTTCTTAGTAATCATACACAAGCCATTTTCAAGTTTCCCTGATTGTCTAAAAATCATCTAACAGTTGTTTTGTTGAAATCAAGATTCAAACAAGAGCCTCCCATCACATTTGATTGTTCAGTTCAGTTCAGTTCAGTTGCTCAGTCATGTCCGACTCTTTGTGACCCCATGGACTGCAGCGTGCCAGGCCTCCCTGTCCAACACCAAACTCCTGGAATTTACTCAAACTCATGTCCATCAAGTCGGTGATGCCATCTAACCATCTCATCCTCTGTCATCCCCTTCTCCTCCCACCTTCAATCTTTCCCAGCATCAAGGTCTTTTCAAATGAGTCAGTTCTTTGAATGAGGTGGCCAAAGTATTAAAGTTTCAGCTTCAGCATCACTCCTTCCAGTGAATATTCAGGATTGATTTCCTTTAGGGTTGACTGGTTGGATCTCCTTGTGTCCAAAGGACTCTCAAGGGTCTTCACCAACACCACAGTTCAAAAGCATCAATTCTTCAGTGCTCAGCTTTCTTTATAGTCCAACTCTCACATCCATACATGACCACTGGAAAAACCATAGCCTTGACTAGACGGGCCTCTGTTGGCAAAGTAATGTCTCTGCTTTTTAATATACTGTCTAGGTTGGTCATAACTTTTCCTCCAAGGAACAAGTGTCTTTTAATTTCATGGCTGCAGTCACCATCTGCAGTGATTTGGAGCCCAAAAATATATTTAGTCTGTCACTGTTTCTACTGTTTCCCCATCTATTTGCCATGAAGTGATGGGACCAGATGCCATGATCTTAGTTTTCTTAGTTTAAGCCAACTTTTTCACTCTCCTCTTTCACTTTCATCAAGAGGGTCTTTAGTTCTTCTTTGCTTTCTGCCATAAGTGTGGTGTCATCTGCATATCTGAGGTTATTGATATTTCTCCCGGCAATCTTGATTCCAGTTTGTGCTTCATCCAGCCCAGCGTTTCTCATGATGTATTCCGCATATAAGTTAAATAAGCAGGGTGACAGTATACGGCCTTGACATACTTCTTTCCCAATTTGGAACCAGTCTGTTGTTCCATGTCCAGTTCTAACTGTTGCTTTTTGACCTGCATACAGATTGATCAGGAGGCAGGTCAGGTGGCCTGGTATTCCCATCTTTCAGAATTTTCCAGTTCGTTGTTACCCACACAGTCAAAGGCTTTGGCATAGTCAATAAAGAAGAGGTAGATGTTTTTCTGGAACTCTTTTGCATTTTTGATGATTCAACGGATGTTGGCAAATTGATATCTGGTTCCTCTGCCTTTTCTAAAACCAGCTTGAACATCTGGAATTTCACAGTTCACATACCGTTGAAGCCTGGCTTGGAGAATTTTGAGCATTACTTTGGTAGCATGTGAGATGAGTGCAGTAGTTTGAGCATTCTTTGGCATTGCCTTTCTTTGGGATTGGAATGAAAACTTACCTTTTCCAGTCCTGTGGCCACTGTTGAATTTTCCAAATTTGCTGGCATATTGAGTGGAACACTTTCACAGCATCATCTTTTAGGATTTCAAATAGCTCAACTGGAATTCCATCACCTCCATTATCTTTGTTCATAGTGATGCTTCCTAAGGCCAACTTGACTTCACATTCCAGGATGTCTGGCTATAGGTGAATGATCACACCATCGTGATTATCTGGGTCATGAAGATCTTTCTTGTACAGTTCTTCCGTGTATTCTTGCCACCTCTTCTCAATATCTTCTGCTTCTGTTAGGCCCATACCATTTCTGTCCTTTATTGTGCCTCTCTTTGCATGAAAATTTCCCTGTATCTCTAATTTTCTTGAAGAGATCTGTAGTCTTTCCCATTTTATTGTTTCCTTCTATTTCTTTGTATTGATCACTGAGGAAGGTTTTCTTATCTCTCTTTGCTATTTTATTGTTAAGCCTTCTAATTCTCTTTTATTAGGTGAGTCCCTTTCCTTTTGTTCTCTGTCTCTGATTTTTTATTTATATCGTTTTAACAGAAACTGGGTCCTTTGTCCTGCAGAATGCCCCACATTATGAATTTAGCTGTTTATCTTTCCCTGAGGAGACTTTTAAAAATCAGTCTACCTTCTTATTTTTTAAAAATGAATTTTTTCCTTAGGATTTGATTTAACTTTAGTATTTTTGTTCTAAATTTAAATAGGTAGTGCTGGTTATGTCCTATTGCATCATTAGGTTTTTTTAATCCTCTGATGACTATTACTTAGATCCATTATTAATAAAATTGGAATTGAAAATGGTGATTTTTAAAATTGTATCATTTTTCCTGTGCTTTTATTAGGCACTCTGTGGAAAAGAACTTACTTTTATCAAATATTTGGTAACCCTGAGATAAAGTTTTTAAGGAAAAGCAGGATAAATATATGATATTTGTCCTTTATTTGTTTATTTTCAGAATATTGAATTGGTCTATTGTAGTAAACAGTGACTTCTACTTTTAAAAATCATCATGAATTCATAGATTCTTATATTTTGAAGTGTTGCAATCCATTGTAATTACTTTCTACTGTTTTTGTTTGTTTTTTTGTTTTGGCTCATTCACTTACTCTATTCTTGGACAATGGATATCCTTTAATTTGGCTCCTCTGTTTCTATGTCATGAGTTCATTAGTCTTTGCCAGTTTTCTTGCTTTCTGGCACAGGATAGACAAAGTTAATCATGTTTCTTTTCTTCATCAGATAGAAATCAGCCATTTCTCTGAAGATCCTTAATTTTTTTTAACATAAAATAATTTTCAGAAACTGCAAGCTATATGGTGGGTGTCCTCATTTTATAGACTGTTATTGCCTTTGGAGCCAGTTATTATAAGGAATAAAAAGGACAGTGATCTTGGGATTTATGCTTTATGACAGGCCTCACTACAGACTCAGTACAGAGTACATTTCATTCAGGACAGATGTAAGTGTTTCCCAGTGAAGAGTATGCCAAGTCATGGTCTCTAAGCCCCAGGAATATCCTGCAAACACTGTTAAGTCACTGTTAAGTTTAACTACTTTCAGAAGGAGTTACTGTGTTTGGTTGAGAACCATTGAAGGTTATGCCCTCCCCAAGCTTCATTTCCATGCTCTCTCTCTCTCTAAAAAAAAAAATGTATTATTTTGACATCACAGTTTTGTTATTATTGGGAAAAAGATGCCCTGAGCAGAGAATTTGGGCATCTGGAAATTAGATGAATGAAGTTATTCATTACAAAATTGGTATTAGATTTCATACAGTAGCCTGTGTGAATTTGTTTAATGTTGATGCTCATTGAAAGACTGATTATTTGGGGATATGCTGATACATTTTATTTCATTTTCTAGATATTCAGGACAGAAGTGGAACCTGGATTTTGGTGAATTTAACAAGGTAATTTTACTTTTTAGACTAAATGTATTTTCTCAATTTAACTTGCCTTGTATATATTTTTATTCACTTCATTCCTGGTAGTGGTGATAGATAAACATTACAGAAAAGATAGAAATAATAACATGATGTTTGGAATGTCCCATTTGTCTATTTGTAATGAAGATCTAGTTCCACAACAATTGTTCATTGGATCAATGACAACAGATTTCCCTCAGGTTTTAGTTAGTATTCATTTGGCTGGTGGCCAAGAAATTTAACTAAGCTGGCCTAAACAGAAAGGAGAATTTATTGGTTCATGTAACTGACAGTCTAGAATTAAGATGAGTTTCCTTCAGACATGGGTTAATTCAGATGCTTTAAAGTTATTAGGATCAAATATTCTGAGTCCATTGTCTCTGATTTTCTTAGTGAGTTGCTAGCATTTTTAGGTTGGATCTATTTGATATTGCAAGATGGATGCAGTTGGGCTGAGTTTTACCTCTTTCAAATCCCAGTTGTTGGTAAGGTGGGTGGGGGGAAGGGAACAGGTTTCTGGAAGCAGGAGTAAGCACACCTGTGTATCTGATTGGCTCTGATTGGGTTACTTACCCATTCTTGAATTGATCACTTTGGCCAAGGGTACTGGTTCCTGTGATTTATTTCAATATATCAGAGCCTGTTCATGGAGAAATTCACAGGGGTCCGAGGGTAAAGGAACAAGGAAGGTGGATGGTTACCATTTCTAGGGGGTCATGGATTATGGAATCAAATAGTAGTTAACCACTTAACTTCCTGAAACTTATTTTAAAAAGCTTTGAGATTAAAGCTAAACAAAAACAAAACAATTCCCCGCAACAATGGAGCCTTTTGTTTGAAAAAAGTCAATTTATTTCAGTTTCAAAATTAAAAGCACTTATGGCCTATAGGCTCAAAGATTTAATAAGAATTTGATATCATCATTCAAAATTGAATGAGAACTACCTTTCTTTTGGGTCAGTAGTTTAAAAAAATTAACCATTGTAGTAGGTAAAAGTGGTATCTCATTGTGATATTAATTTGAATTTCTCTGATAACTAATGAGGTTGCACATTTATTGAACTGAGCTGAGACAAGACTAGTCACCATGCTGGAGATAGTTCAGTTGCTTAGCTGTGTCCAACTCTTTGCAACTCCACGGACTGTAGCATGCCAGGCTTCCCTGTCCATCACCAACTCCTGGAACTTGCTCAAACTCAAGTCCATTGAGTTGGTGATGCCATCAAACCATCTCTTTCTCTCTCGTTCCCTTTTCCCCCTGCCTTCAATCTTTCCCAGCATCAGGGTCTTTTCCAATGAGCCAATTCTTTGCATCAGGTGGCCAAAGTATTGGAGTTTCAGCTTCAGCATCAGTCTGTCAAATGAATATTCAGGACTGACTTCCTTTAGGATGGACTGGTTGGATCTCCTTGCACTCCAAGGGACTCTCGAGAGTCTTCTCCACCACCCCAGTTCAGAAGCATCAATTCTTCAGCACTCAGCTTTCTTTATTGTCTAACTCTCATATCCATACGTGACCACTGGAAAAACCATAGCTTTGCCTAGATGAACCTTTGTCAGCAAATGTATCTGCTTTTTAAAAAAAAAAAAAAATTTTTTTTGGAAGGATAATTGCTTTACAGAATTTTGTTGTTTTCTATCAAGGTTTAACATGAATCAGCCATAGGTATACATATATCCCCTCCCTTTTGAACCTCCCGCCCATCTCCCTCCCCATCCCACCCCTCTAGGTTGATACAAAGCCCTTGTTTACGTTCCCTGAGCCATACAGCAAATTTCTGTTGGCTCTCTATTCTGCATATGGTAATGTACATTTCCATGTTACTGTTTCCATACATCTCACCCTCTCCTCCGCTCTCCCCATGCCCATAAGCCTATTCTCTATGTCTGTTTCTCCATTGCTGTCCTGTAAATAAATTATTCAGTACCATTTTTCTAGATTCTGTATATATGCATTAAAATATGATATTTATCTTTCTCTTTTGAACTCACTTCACTCTGTATAATAGGTTCTAGGTTCATACACCTCATCAGAACTGACTCAAATGGGTTCCTTTTTGTGGCTGAGTAATATTGCATTGTGTATACATACCACCACTTCTTTATCCATTCATTTATTGATGGACATATAGATTGTTTCCATGTTCTAGCTATTGTTAATAGTGCTGCAATGAACAATGGGATCCATGTGTCTTTTTCAATTTTGTTTTCCTCAGGGTATGTGCCTAGGAGTGGGATTGCTGAGTCATATGGTGGTTTTATTCCTAGTGTTTTAAGGAATCCCCATACCATCTTCCATAATGGCTGTATCAATTTACATTCCCACCAACAGTGCAAGAGTGTTGCCTTTTCTCCACATCCTCTCCAGCATTTATTGTTTGTAGACCTTTTGATGATGGCCATTCTGACCAGTGTGAGGTGATATCTCATTATAGTTTTGGTTTGCATTTCTCTAATAATGAGCAATGTTGAGCATCTTTTCCTGTGTTTGTTAGCCATCTGTATGTCTTCTTTGGAGAAATATTTGTTTAAGTCTTCTTCCCACTTTTTGATTGGGCTGTTTTTTTCTGATATTGAGTTGTATGAGCTGCTTGTATATTTTGAAAATTAATCCGTTGTCATTTGTTTCATCTGCTATTATTTTCTCCAATGCTGAGGGATGTTTTTTCACCTTACTTATAGTTTCCTTTACTGTGAAAAAGCTTTTAAGTTTAATCAGGTCTCACTTGTTTACTTTTGTTTTTATTTCCACTACTCTAGGAGGTGGGTCATAGAGGATCTTGCTTTGATTTATGTCATCCAGTGTTCTGACTATGTTTTCCTCTAAGTTCTATAGCTTCTGGTCTTGCCTTAGATCTTTAATCCATTTTGAGTTTATTTTTGTGTATGGTGTTAGGAAGTGTTCTGATTTCATCCTTTTACATGTAGCTGTCCAGTTTTCCTAGCACCATTTATTAAAGAGACTGTCTTTGCCCCATTGTATATTCTTGCCTCCTTTGTCAAAAATAAGGTACCCATAGGTTCATGGGTTTTTTCCTGGACTTTCTATCTTGTTCCATTGGTCTATTCTGTTTTTGTGCCAGTACCATACTGTCTGGATGGCTGTAGCTTTGTAGTATAATGTGAAGTCAGGAAGGTTGATTCCTCAAGCTCCATTCTTCTTTTTCAGGACTGTTTTAGCTATTTGGGGCCTTTTGTGTTTCCATATGAATTGTGAGATTGTTCTAGTTCTTCGAAAGATGTCATTGGTAATTTGATAGGGATTGCATTGAATCTGTAGATTGTGTTTGGTAGTATAGTCATTTTCACAATATTGCTTCTTCCTACCCAGGAACATGGAATATCTCTCTGTCTGTTTATGTCATCTTTGATTTCTTTCATTAGTGTCTTATAATTTTCTGTGTACAGTTCTTTTGTATCCTTAGATAAGTTTATTCCTAGATATTTAATTCTTTTTTCCAGACAACACAGAAACACAAAGGATCATAAGAGACTACTATCAGCAGCTCTATGCCAATAAAATGGACAAAGTGGAAGAAATAAACAAATTCTTAGAAACATATAACCCTCCAAAACTGAACCAGGAAGAGATAGAAAATCTTAACAGATCCATCACAAACACAGAAATGAAAACTGTAATAAGAAATCTTCCACAAACAAAAGCCCAGGACCAGAGTGCTTCAGAGCTGAGTTCTACCAAAAATTTAGAGAAGAGCTAACACCCTATTGTACCCAAACTTCCAGAAAATTGCAGAGACAGGTAGACTCCCAAATTCATTCTATGAGGCTACCATCACCCTAATACCAAAACCAGACAAAGATGCCACACACACACACACACACAAAAGACTACAGGCCAATATCACTGATGAACAGAGATGCAAAAATCCTTAACAAAATTCCAGCAAACAGAATCCAACAACATATTAAAAAGATCATACATCATGACCAAGTGGGCTTTATCCCATGGATGCAAGGATTCTTCAATATTTGCAAATCAATCAATGTGATACAAAGCATTAACAAATTGAAAAATAAAAACCACATGATTATCTCAATAGATACAGAGAAAGCCTTTGACAAAATTCAACATACATTTATGATAAAAACCCTCCAGAAAGTAGGCATAGAAGGAACATACCTCAACATAATAAAAGCCATATGTGATAAACCCACAGCAAACATATCCTCAATGGTGAAAAATTGAAAGTATTTCCCCTAAAGTCAGGAACAAGACAAGGGTGTCCACTCTCACCACCACTACTATTCAACATAGCTTTGGAAGTTTTAGCCATAGCAATCAGAGAAGAAAAAGAGATAAAATGAATCCAGATTGGAAAAGAAGTAAAACTCTCACTGTTTGCAGATGACATGATCCTCTACTGAGAAAACCCTAAAGACTCCACCAGAAAATTACTAGAGCTAATCAATGAATACATTAAAGTTGCAAGATATAAAATTAATACAAAGAAATCCCTTACATTTCTATACACTAGCAATGAGAAAACAGAAAGAGAAACTAAGGAAACAATTCCATTCACCATTGCAACGAAAAGAATAAAATACTTAGTAATAAATCTACTAAAGAAACAAAAGACCTATATATAGAAAATGATAAAACACTGATGAAAGAAATCAAAGATGACACAAATAGATGGAGAAATATACCATATTCATTGATTGAAAGAATCAATATAGTGAAAACAAGTGTATTACCCAAAGCAATCTATAGATTCAATGCAATCCCTATCAAGCTACCAATGGTATTTTTCAGAACAAATAATTTCACAGTTTGTATGGAAATACAAAAAACTTCAAATAGCCAAAGCAATCTTGAGAAAGAAAAATGGAACTGGGGGAATCAACTTGCCTGACTTCAAACTATACTACAAGGCTACAGTCATCGAGATAGTAGGGTACTGGCACAAAGACAGAAATATAGATCAATCAGACAAAATAGAAAGCCCAGAGATAAATCCATGCACCTATGGACACCTTTTCTTTGACAAATGAGGTAAGAATATACAGTGGAGAAAAGACAATATATTTAACAAGTGGTGCTGAGAAAACTGGTCAACCACTTGTAAAAGAATGAAACTAGAACACTTTCTAACACCACACACAAAAATAAACTCAAAATGGATTAAAGATCTAAATGTGAGACCAGAAACTATAAAACTCATAGAGGAAACCATCAGCAAAACACTCTCTGACATAAATCACAGCAAGATCCTCTATGACCCACCTCCCAGAATATTGGAAATAAAAGCAAAAATAAACAAATGGGACCTAATTAAACTTAAACGCTTTTGCACAATGAAGGAAACACTAAGCAAGGTGAAAAGACAGCCTTCAGAATGGGAGAAAATAATAGCAAATGAAGCAACTGACAAAGAGTTAGTCTCAAAAATATACAAGCAGCTCATGCAGCTCAATTCCAGAAAAATAAATGATCCACTCAAAAAATGGGCCAAAGATCTAAACAGACATTTCTCCAAAGAAGACATACAGATGGCTAACAAACACGTGAAAAGATGCTCAACATCACTCATTATCAGAGAAATGAAAATCAAAACCACAGTGAGGTACCATCTCACGCCGGTCAGAATGGCTGCTATCAAAAAGTCTACAAGCAATAAATGCTGGAGAGGGTGTGGAGAAAAGGGAACCCTCTTACACTGTTGGTGGGAATGCAAACTAGTACAGCCGCTATGGAGAACAGTGTGGAGATTTCTTAAAAAACTGGAAATAGAACTGCTGTACGACCCAGCAATCCCACTACTGGGCATACACATTGAGGAAACCAGAATTGAAAGAGACACATGTACCCCAATGTTCATTGCAACATTGTTTGCAAGAGCCAGGACATGGAAGCAACCTAGATGTCCATTGGCAGACGAATGGATAAGAAAGCCGTGGTGCATATACACAATGGAATATTACTCAGCTATTAAAAAGAATGCATTTGAATCAGTTCTAATGAGGTGGATGAAACTGGAGTCTATTATGCAAAGTGAAGTAAATCAGGAAGAAAAATACCAATACAGTATATTAATGCATATATATGGAATACAGAAAGATGGTAATGATGACGCTATATGCCAGACAGCAAAGGAGACACAGATGTAAAGAACAGACTTTTGGACTCTGTGGGAGAAGGCAAGGGTGGGATGATTTGAGAGAATAGCATTGAAACATGTGTATTACCATATGTGAAACAGATCAGCAGCCCAGGTTGGATGCATGAGACAGGGCACTCAGGGCTGGTGCACTGGGATGACCCTGAGGGGTGGGATGGGGAGGGAGGTGGGAGGGGTGTTCAGGATGGGGGACACATGTACACCTATTACTGATTCATATCAATATATGGCAAGAACCACTACAACATTGTAAAGTAATTACCCTCCAATTAAAATAAATAAATAAATAAAAGACTTGTGTTTCCTTATTAATTTTCTGTTTTGATGATCTGTCCTTTGGTGTCCTTTGGTGTTAAAGTCTCCTACTGTTATTGTGGTGCTGTCCATTTCTGCTTTTATGTCTGTTAGTGTTTGTCTTATGTTTTGAGGTGTTCCTTTGTTGGATGCATAGATATTTACAATTGTTATGTCTTCCTCTTGGATTGAGTTCTTGATCATTATGTAGTATCCTTCCTTATCTCTTGTAGTATTCTTTATTTTAAGGTCTATTTTGTCTGATATGAGGATTGCTACTCCAGCTTTCTTTTGCTTCCCTTTTGCATGGAATATATTTTCTCATCCTCTCATTTTCAGTCTATATGGGTTTCTAGTAGACAGCATATATTTGGGTCTTGTTTTTGTATCCATTCAGCCAGCCTGTGTCTTTTGGTTGGAGCATTTAATCCATTTACATTTAAAGTAATTATTGATATATATGTTCCTATTGCCATTTTCTTAATTATTTGGAGTTGACTTTGTAGATCTTTTTTCTTTCCTTGTATTTTTTGACTATATAAGTCCCTTTAACATTTGTTGTAAAACTGGTTTGGTGATACTGAATTCTGTTAACTTTTGCTTGTCTGAAAAGCTTTTTATTTCTTCATCAATTTTGAATGAGATCCTTGCAGTGTACAGTAATCTTGGTTGTAGATTTTTCCCTTTCAATACTTTAAATATATCCTGCCATCCCCTTCTGGCCTGCAGAGTTTCTGCTGAAAGATCAGCTCTTAAGCATATGGGGTTTCCCTTATATGTTACTTGTTTCTTCTTCCTTGCTGATTTTAATATTCTTTGTGTTTAGTGTTTGTTAGTTTGATTAGTATGTGTCTTGTCATGTTTCTTCTTGGGTTTATCCTGTGTGGGACTCTTTCTGCCTCTTGGACTTGATTGAGCATTTCCTTTTCCATGTTGGGGAAATTTTCAACTATAATCTCTTGAAAAAATTTCTCATACCCTTTCTTTTTCTCTTCTTCTGGGATCCCTATAATTCAAATATTGGTGCATCTGATATTGTCTCAGAGGTTTCTGAGACTATCTTTAGTTCTTTTCATTCTTTTTACTTTATTCTGCTCTTCAGAAGTTATTTCCACCATTGTATCTTCCAGTCCACTGATTCGTTCTTCTGCTTCAGATATTCTGCTATTGATTCCTTCTAGAATATTGTTAATTTCAGTAATTGTGTTGCTATTGTTTAATTCTCTTAGGTCTTTGTTAATTGGTTCTTGCATTTTCTCCATTTTGTTTTCAAGATTTTTGATCATCTTTACTATCATTATTCTGAATTATTTTTCAGGTAGTTTGCCTATTTCCTCTTCATTTATTTGGACTTCTGTTTTTCTAGTTTGTTCCTTCATTTGTGTAGTATTTCTCTGCCTTTTCATTACTTCTTTTTTAACTTATTGTGTTTGAGGTCTCCTTTTCCCAGACTTCAAGATTGAGTTCTTTCTCCCTTTTGGTTTCTTCCCTCCTAAGATTGGCCCAGTGGTTTGTGTAAGCTTTGTATAGGTTGAGATTTGTGCTGAGATTTTGTTTGTTTGTTTGTTTTTCCTCTGATAGGCAAGGCTGAGGGGGGTGGCAATCCTGTATGCTGATGATTGGGTTTGTATTTTTGTTTTGTTTGTTGTTTAGATGAGGCATCCTGCCCTGGGTGCTACTGGTGGTTGGGTGATGCAGGGTCTTGTATTCAAGTGGTTTCCTTTGTGTGAATTCTCAGTATTTGATACTCCCAAGGGTTAGTTATCTGGTAGTCTTGGGTCTTGGTGTCAGCACTTCTACTCCAAAGGCTCAGGGCTTGATCTCTGGTCAGGAACAAAGATTCCACAAGTGGTTTGTTATATTGTTAAGTGAGATTAAAATAAATATCCAAAGATGAACCCCAGACAAATGGCAGTTACATAATCAGGCAAATAATATTAAAATAATGGAATATATGGATACACATATACACTCATGAGCATAGTGAAAACAGTCCAACAAAAATAAAGTATAATAGATTGACCCAGTGAACAAAGTAAATCAAATATTTACTAGTTAAGAATAAAACTAACTGAAGTGCAAACTGGAAAACAAAACTAAAGCAAGTAGTTAAGTGGGGAATAAAACAATGAAAATAAAACTAACAAAACATTGAGAGGAAAGGAAAGAAAGGGAAGAAAAAATAGATATGCAAAGTTAAATAGAGGTAGATAAAGAAGATTTATATACATTAAAGATTAACTGCAAGGGGAAAAGAACAGTAGGAAAAACAAAGGAATAAATGTAGAAAAATTAGTTCTAATGAGATGGATGAAATTGGAGCCCATTATACAGAGTGAAGTAAGCCAGAAAGATAAAGAACATTACAGCATACTAACACATATATATGGAATTTAGAAAGATGGTAACGATAACCCTATATGCAAAACAGAAAAAGAGACACAGAAGTACAGAACAGACTTTTGAACTCCATGGGAGAAGGTGAGGGTGGGATGTTTCAAAAGAACAGCATGTATATTATCTATGGTGAAACAAATCACTAGCCCAGGTGAAATGCATGAGACGAGTGCTCGGGCCTGGTGCACTGGGAGGACCCAGAGGAGTCGGGTGGAGAGGGAGGTGGGAGGGGGGATCGGGATGGGGAATACGTGTAACTCTATGGCTGATTCGTGTCAATGTATGACAAAACCCACTGAAATGTTGTGAAGTAATTGGCCTCCAACTAATAAAATAAAATAAAAAAAAGAATAAATAATAATTGATTTAGAAAATTAAAAATTAAAATTAAAAAAAAAGAGAGAGAGATAAAAAAGGAAAACTTCACAGAACTGCAAAAGCCCAATGTAGAGGCAGAGTTTTATAGCAGCAGTAAAAAAATGTGACTGAGAAAAATTAAAAGCTCAAAAACTTAATTAGATTTCATAATGCCAATAAAATTGACAACTACAATGAGGGGTGGGGGGGAGAAAGAAAAAAAATCCAAAGGAATCTACAGGGCAAGTCAAAACATAAGAATAATAAATGTTTTTCTTGAGTCACTGCTGTCAGAGTCCTTTCCCTCGCTGGGAGTCACAGTCCACCTCTCCTCCCTAGGATGTCCTCCAACACTGTGCTGATCTCTGAACCTGATGTGGGGGCAACTCAGATTCTAATCTGGCCCTACTCCTATGAGTTCTTGCCTTCAATGTCCACAACTATCACAACTAGTGCATTTTCTTTTGTGGGAGCTCTCAATGATCTCTTATATAGTCCATAGACACAGAGTCTGCTGAGTTGATCTTGTGGATTTATTCTGCAGCTTGTACTGCTGGTGGGAAGGTTTTGGGTCTTCTTCCTTAGCCACACTGCCCCTGGGTTTCAATTATTGTTTTATTTTCACCTTTGCATGTGGGTCCTCCACTGGGATTTGCTCCTGAGGCTGCCCTGGAGGACTTGGGTTTGCCCCTGTGAGGGTCAGGTGTGGGGGTAGTGCAATTGCTTGGGTTGCAGCATTTCTGGCAGCACCAGGTACTCAGGGGAGTTGTCAGCTAGGTCAGCAGGAAATATAGTGCTCTAGAAGGGTATTGGAGAAGGAAATGGCATCCCACTCCAGTGTTCTTGCCCGGAGAATCCCAGGGATGGGGGAGCCTGGTGGGCTGCCATCTATGGGGTCGCACAAAGTCGAACACGAGTGAAGCGACTTATCAGCAGCAGCAGAAGGGTATGGTAACCAGTATTGGCCAATATACTCCTGTATTCTTGCCTGGAGAATTCCGCTCCCTGACAGAGAAGCCTGGTAGTCCACAGTCTACAGAGTCGCAAAAGTTGGACATGACCGAAGCGACCCCTCGTGCTTAGATGCAAGAATTTTTTTGCCTGTGGCAGTTCTGCTCCAGTGGGAGTTGAGCATGAAGGTGGCCAGCTGCTTGGCTTTCGGGGACTCTGGTGGCGCCAAGTGTGTAGGAACACGGACTGCCTCCTCCGCAGGAGTTATGGCCCTATCAGTGTCCTTTTTCGAGCCTCTTGTAGCTGGCCATCAGAAGGCCTCTTTGGCCAGTCTTTCTCTGTAGCTCCACCCATTCAGGCACTTAGAGGGCTCCCTTGCCTGGGGTCCTACTCTGTAGTTCGGCACATCAGTCACTTAAGGGAGCATCCTGGGTGGGGTTCTGTCCTCTAGTTCAGTGCATCAGGCGTTTGATGGGCCACCCTCTCTATTGTTCAGCTGCTGATGCTGGCATCAGGGGAGAGAGAGGCTACAGTGATGGCTCCACCCCCTACGCTTGGCTCAGAAGTGTTGCCTTGTTTCCATGGATGCCCGGCTTTCCTCCACTGGCATTTCCCACCATGATCTCCTGCCTCACATCCCATTGATTCATCTCTCCACAGTCCCTCCCTCGAGGGAGTCTCATCCCTCGCCCTGGGATTGCTCCACACTCCCCAAACTCCAGCTCCCAGCCACTGCGCCTTCCAGGGGCCCCTCATCCCTGTTCAGGGTTTGTATGGCTGTGGCAAGGACTGCCTGATTCTCATTCCATTTAGGCTGCCACAGATCACCTGTTTCACTCTCAGCCTTAAATGTTTCTCCTCTGACTCACAGTTGTCCCAAAGTGGGGATCAGATCCCTGCTTCAGTTCCTCCACCTGCTGAGGGCAGGTCCAGTCCTACTAACACTCCTGTTTTTCTGCTTAGTTCCTTCATCCTACCGAGTTTTGCATGGTTCTATATATTCTTTTTCACTGGTCAGGTACTCTTGATTGCTCTCAGCTGGTGTTCTGTATGCTCTTTGGTCTGAAGGTGTATTCCTGATGTATCCATGGAGAGAGATGTACTCCATATCCACCTACTCCTCTGCCATCTTGTTCTTCTGTCTCTGCTCTTTTTTTTTTTGTCTCTGCTTTTTAATATGCTATCTAGGTTGATCATAACTTTTCTTCCAAGGAGCAAGTGTCTTTTAATTTCATGGCTGCAGTCATCATGTGCAGTGATTTTGGAGCCCAAGAAAATAAAGTCTGTATATTGCATAGGACCTGGAATGTTAGATACATGAATCAAGGTAAATTGGAAGTGATCAAAGAGGAGATGGCAAGAGTGAACATCAACATTTTAGGAATCAATGAACTAAAATGGACTGGAATGGACAAATTTAATTCAGATGACCATTATATCTACTACTGTGGGCAAGAACCCCTTAGAAGAAATGGAGTAGCCATCAGAGTCAACAAGAGTCTGAAATGCAGTACTTGGGTGCAATCTCAAAAATTACAGAATGGTCTCTGTTTTTTCCCAAGGCAAGCCATTCACTATCATAGTAATCCAAGTCTATACCCTGACCAGTAGTGCTGAAGCTGAAGTTGAACGGCTTTATGAAGACATCTAAGACCTTCTAGAACTAACACCCAAAAAATGATGTCCTTTTCATCATAGGTGACTGGAAAGCAAAAGTAGGAAGTCAAGAGATACCTGGGGTAACAGGCAAGTTTGGCCTTTTAATACAAAAGGAAGCAGGGCAAAGGCTAACAGAGTTTGCCAAGAGAGCACACTAGTCATAGCAAACACCCTTTTCCATCAACACAAGAGAAGACTCTACACATGGACATCACCAAATGGTCATTACCGAAATCAGATTTATTATCTTCTTTGCAGCCATGCTGGAGCAATTGATCCTGATTATCACAGGGAGTTAAGGCTGCAGGTATCGCTTGACTTCCAGGAGGATTACCTTAACATTCAATTGATCACTTGTGATTTCTTTGTATACTGCTTGGACTAATTCTGATAGTAAAGGAACAAATGCAACAAATCTATCCTGAATAAAGAATAATGAACCAGGGCTTGGACCCACAGGGATGTGGGTCCAGGTCACACCACCAGATAATTCAATGATATTATCCTTAGTGTGAGATGAGGGTGAGAGGAATCGAGATGGAAAAGCGAAGCAATGATATTAGCTATGGTCCCAGGACCACCAGTGACAGAGGCTGTGGTTCATCCCATTGATTTTCCCCTTCTACATTTCCCCCAGGAAGAGAAACCCACTCTAGTCCTAAAGGATTTGTTCTCAGAACATATAATAAAATGTATCCAAAGGGCACAAGGTATGAACTCCTATGGTTGTTATAGTGTATTGCCTTGATTCTCATTTAGGAATTAAGAATTTATTCCACAAGTTCTTGAATACTAAAAAGATTGCCATTAGTTAATATCCCTATTTGAGAATTTCCTTTGGAGGACTGAGTGAAAAGAAAAAGTTTCACCGAAGGTCCTTCCAAGGGAAACCTGCATCCATGAAGGTGGACCATCACAACACTGAAGCTTACCATAGGGTTGGCTGAGATTTTGTTGGGATGGCATTTCAGCTGTACTTTCTCTCTGCTGCTCCATCCTAATACAGTTCTCTTTCCCTCCTTTAATTTTTACATCCTGAAAAATCACCTGTTAGCAGGTAAAAACATTTTCTTAAACTTCTCAGCATTTTCCCCCAAATATCCTGGCACAGAGTTAGAAAGCTGATATGTTAACATGACTCAGTAAAATGGAAGAGTGATCAAGAGGCTGTTTTATCTTGTTGGGGGTCTGGCATTAGGTTAGTCAATATGGTAGGATCTAGCTCCAGGCTATAACAAGTGCATCTAGATCCCATAGTAATGACCAGTACTGACTCTTGGTATAGATAATGCAGGTTCTGGGGTTATTAGGAGCATTTTCTATTGTAAACTTACACTTTTGAGTATTATATACTCTGACTTCCTACAATGTCGAGCAAAGTGCTTTGCATTTAATAGGCATTTAGTGAATGCATCTGTTCATAATTATAAGCAAATAATTAAATTGATAAATTATCTGTGTTAAAATCCTTGGCAGAATATACTTTCTTCTTTAAAGAATGATCATGGTAATTGAATAAGAAAATGATTAATTCTGTTTAATTCAATTTAGCAGCTTAAGAATTTATTATTAAGGTCTTAGAAATTCTACTTATTAGTTTCAAAATCTTGGGCAAATTTCCTAAACTTCCTGAGTTTTACTGTCCTCATCTAGTGACTCAGAATAATGATAGAACCTACCTTACTAATGTGGGAACTGAATGTGATAAAGCCTGTAATGCATTCAGCACAGTGCCTTTCAGAGTGAACATTTTACAAATGTTTACTATTGTTATAATTAGTGTTAAAATAGCAGAGGGTGTTTTCAGGCCAATTACCCTTCTGATGGTATCCCTTAATCTTCATCACCCTGTTCATAAACGTGTGCTCTTTCTGCCCCTGAGCTGGTAGCTCATCATCCTATCGAGTGTGAGGTTCCTCTTAGATGATCCATCTTACCCTTTTCGTGAGGACTGATTTTCTCTGGGAATGACATATGAAGCTCTCCTCTGAGGTCAGTGATTCTCCTCAAAAAGCTCAGTCTGCTTTATTTCTTGTCCAATAATGTCATAATGCCATTTTCTAAATCGCACTTCTCTTTTAATGAGTTTTTTTGTCATTAGAAGAGTGCCAGAGTAAGTAACACTCAGCTCAATGTACTGAAAGGCTTTGTATTGTTGCAAAGGGATTAGATTGGATTGGATTCTTTGAATGAATAGAGATTCAGACAGTTTTCCTAAGGAAGTGACATCAGCAAAACGAAAAAGTGTTAAAGTCAGAATTACTGACTTCAAATTATGGATTGACTTATATATGATCTTTCTTTTCACTTTTATATCTTCACAACTTTGTGTGTGGAGGTTCAGTTCAGTCGCTCAGTTGTGTCCTCCTCTTTGCGACGCCATGGACTGCAGCACGCCTGGCCTCCCTGTCCATCACTAACCCCAGTTCAGTTCAGTCACTCAGCATGTCCTACTCTTTGCGACCCCATGGACTGCAGCATGCCAGGCCTCCCTGTCTATCACTAACTTCCCTGTCCATAACTAACCCTCTGCTATTTTAACACTAATTATAACAATAGTAAACATTTGTAAAATGCCCACTCTGTGAAAGGCACTGTGCTGAATGCTTTACATGCTTTATCACATTCAGTTCCCCCATTAATAAGGTAGGTTCTATCATTATTCTGAGTCACTAAATGAGGAGCTTACTCAAACTCATGCCCATCAAGTCGGTGATGCCATCCAGCCATCCCATCTTCTGTTGTCCCCTTCTCCTCCCGCTTTCAATCTTTCCCAGCATCAGGATCTTTTCCAATGAGTCAGTTCTTCATATCAGGTGGCCACAAAGTACTGGAGTTTCAACTTCAGCATCAGTCCTTCCAATGAATATTCAGGACTGATTTCCTTTACGATGGACTGGCTGGATCTCCTTGCATTCCAAGAGTCTTTTCCAACACCACAGATCAAAATCACCAATTCTTCTGCACTCAGCTTCCTTTATAGTCCAACTCTCATATCCATACATGACTACTAGGAAAACCATAGCCTTGACTAGATAGACCTTTGTTGGCAAAATAATGTCTCTGCTTTTTAATATGCTGTCTAGGTCAGTCATAGTTTTTCTTCCAAGGAGCAAGCATCTTTTAATTTCATGGCTGCAGTCACCATCTGCAGTGTGGAGGTTACTTTTTTACTATATCTTTTTTAAAAAAAAAAAAGATATAAAGTTTTAGTGAACAGTCATTATTATTACTATTACCAGTATTAGTACTGTTACACCTTAAAAGGCACATCATTTATTTAGCATTGCCTGTAAGGATTAAATGTGAGGGTAGGGATTGCTGGGCACATGATACATTCTCTGACACTTAGCAACCTTTATATCACTTACATTATTTAATCCTTACTACAACCTCCCAAGGTAAATTTTATAGTTGGCTTTATTACATATACAAGAAAAGTGAAACATTAAGAAGTTAAGGAATTTGAGTTCCCTTGACTTTTATCTCTAAGTGATGAAGCTGGAGATCAAAGCCAGGTGTCCTGACTCCACACATCTCATCCTTAGTTGATATACCACCTCTTTCCACTATTACTTCTGATCCTCAGCAGCAAAGCAGGTTGCTTAACAAAGCTCACATCACATTTTGAGAATAAAGAAAATTAAAGAAGAGTATAAAAAAAAAAGAAAGGAGAAGAAAAGAAAAACTAGAAAAGAAAAAAAAAATTAAACCCTGTTGGTGCAATAGTGTTTCATGCAGCCTTTCTTTTCCAGGCAATATAAGATGAGAAGAGATTTTGGATAAAGAGGACAATAAGCTCATTTTAGAATATAGGCACCACAAGGGTAGGAATTTGTGTCTATTTTGCTGTTTCTCCCTAGCATTAGAACGTGCCTGGCACATGGTATCTCTTATGAGAGTAAGTGAATGAAGTTGGGTAGTGCGTGCTCCTGCTGAAGTTGGCCCCTTCAGGCTGGGATATTTCCCACAGAAATATGGCAACTAAAGGTGCACCAAAATATAACTATGAAAGTCCCAGACTGGTGTGTCTGGAGATACAGAGGAAGTGGCTTGAGCCACTCTGCTGTACTTAGAAACTGGAGATGCAATATCCTCTATAGATTGAACAAAAATTGATTTGTATTTGAGCCAGAATGTTGACTATGAACCTGAAGTCTTTCCTAATTTTTTACTTATTTTTAACTCTAGCCTTTTAACTCTTCTATGTATTTCTAATTTCTATTATATTTTCTGTTTATTTATAGTCAGTTTTCTATTTCAAAGAATAGCACTGTTTTCCCCTACATTTCTCAGTGTCTTCTCAGAAGAAGTATTGTCACCAGATTCTAGCCTTACTTTTTCCTCTTGAACTACTTTTTAAAGAATGTATTTCTCTATCATCCTGAGTACATTTTCAGATATTTTTATCAAGGAGGGTTAAACAATGAGTTTACTCTTTAGTCACTGGACGTTGGAAACTTTCTGTTACTCTGGCACCTGAAATTTTTTTTTTAAATCTTCACATCTCTTATAATGAAAATAAGCTTCAGAAAAATGAAGTGGCTGTCTCAGAGTCACGTGACTGGAAATGGTCCCAGCTTCCATGTCTCATAAGCTGTTTTCAATAAGAGATTTATGCAGGCTTCAACCCCCTGGTGAGATTGGAAGTGATGCTAGGAATGGCCCCTACCTGACACATATATCATATCACCTTCCCTTCCACCATTATTATAAAACTACTGGTTAAGAAAGTCCAGTTCTTGAAATTCAGTGAGAACATTACTTGTCTTTACTGTAATCTATTTAAGAAAATTGATCCAGGATACCTTGGGACATGTACTTTCTGATCTGTTGGTATCTGACTTTCATCCATTTGATCCCCTTACAGCTCAATGCATCCTATTTCCACAACTTGGAGTTTAAAGGGAGTGATTTGTATCTATCAGCTCAGCAGTTGACAACAGAGCTAAATTCATCATTTGGTATTACTTGGTCTTCCCTCACAGATTGCCAAATGCGTTCCAAAGCCACTGAAATTGATGGTGACAATTTTCCACATTCTTCATTTGTGGTTTACACTGTGACTTTCTTCAACTTCAGTCTCTCAAAGGACTAAATCCAGTCTGTTTGTGTTAGATTTTACAGTTATAACCTTTCATCTTTTAAAGTTGCACTTGGAAAGCACTTTTTCTTCTGTGAATTTGGCTGAATCACTTTGTAGTAAGACTTCCTCTTTAGATTCTGTTGTCTTTTATCATTTGCTTTAAATTGACCAGGAGGAGTAGATTATAAATTAGTAGTGCTGAATGCTCCTACTATTTCTCTTTTGATTTGATCACCTCCTTGCTTCACTGGAGGGCTTCCCTGGTGGCTCAGAGGTCAAAGCGTCTGCCTGCAATGCGGGAGACTTGGGTTCGATCCCTGGGTCGGGAAGATCCCCTGGAGAAGGAAGTGGCAACCCACTCCAGTGTTCTTGCCTGGAGAATCCTGTGGACGGAGGAGCCTGGTGGGCTACAGTCCATGGGGTCGCAAAGAGTCGGACACAACTGAGCGGCTTCACTTCACTTTTGCTTCACTGGGTTTTATCTTACAATGACTTGCACTTTCAATGAGTTGCTACATGTAAGCTCAATTCTTGACCAATTCCATTCCGTTGGATTAATTATGTTAAAAGAATGTCTAATGGCAGGGCATCAAATAATACCTTCATGGTTAACAGTTTGTTGGACACAAAGAGATGAAGCAGAAATGCTGGAGTAACAGGCATTGAGGATAATTTTAGCCATGCAGTATTGATGTAGACAGCTATTGCCCATGGCACTAAAGAGCAATGGAAGTGTCTATTTTCAGTAAAGTGAAAGTGTTAGTTGCTCAGTCATGTCTGACTCTGTGTGACCCCATGGGCTATAGCCCACCAGGCTCTTCTGTCCATGGAATTCTCCAGGCAAGAATACTGGAGTAGGTTGCCATGCCCTTCTCTAGGGGATCTTCCCAACCCAGGGATCAAACCCCAGTCTCCTGCACTGTAGGCAGATTCTTTACCTTCTGAGCCACTAGAAAAGCCCATTTTCAGTAAAAGCCTCACACAGTTTGTGAAATGATGACAGAATCCCCAAAAGACAGACATTACTGAGCTTAGTTAAGACTGTTAACCAAAACCAACCTTAGTGTGAGAAGCCCTATGTTCACTTATCCTGTAGCATATTTTAACCATATACATTGAATTGATCTTGACATTTCATGGCCAAATATGGAAATATTTAAAAATCTGCTGCTGTTTTGGCATAAGATTTTGATTGCTTTCAAATTTATTTTATGAGGTTAATTAATAACTGGGATTTCAAAGTTTTAAAATCTGTGGGGCTTTCCCTCCTGAATTTTCCTCTTCCCATTTCCCTGATTGTCCACTGGCTTGATGTATAATTGATATAAGATTATCAGTTGGTAATGCAATTGATAAAACTATGACTGTCAAATTTAAATAGCATTAATTAGAAATTTTAGTATATGCCATTTAAAGAAAATACCTTTTATTGAAAATGTTCTATGTTCAGTGTTTTTAGAAAGCTGCATTGAGCTCTAGGTAATACCAAGGTGAATAAAGCTTGTGCTCTGTGAAGGATAGAGTTTTCCAAAAGGGTGTATCTGGCACATTATGTATAAATGAATCAAAGCAGACAAGTCAGTGTCTTATAATCAAAGTTTTAGCTTAAATTTGTATTCTAGAAAAAAATTGATGTAAGCATATGGGGAAGGAAGACAGGTGATAATGAAGTAACTGCCAAGAAAAGGAACTTCACTCAATTACATGAACAACTAAGCATGTTAAGTATATTCCACATTCATTAAAGTGGAAATAGTTAGTATTCAAACATGAGTGTACTGGTCTGCAAACCTTACAGCCACTCCATGACCAGCTTTTTATTATCTTTATCTGCATCCTCCTACCTCTTTCCAATTCCTGCTATGAGAGCAACTGTGGATGCATATTAGATGAAGAAATGATCAGGAAGAGGTTTTCAGTTTACAGTTGCCCTTGAATCTGCAGCTATTAATACTTCACCATGGCTCTCATAATATTTTTTGTGACTTTCATCAGAGTTCCTTGGGAACCTGACTGAGAGGCTGATTTTGAATCTATTTGCTTCCCTAGTTATAGCTTTGTTAGTCTGTATTTGAATATATCTGGCACTAATAAAACATTCAAGAGTGATAGAGTAGGAAGTTTTTCCCATCTACATTGATAACTCTAAATTTCTTCTTTGTAATTTTTCATACATTTTTTAAATGTCTTATTTTTATATCAGGATTTTCTCCTTCAACACTTTTCATTCCTTAGTGAAGTGTCGTATCTTGGAGTAGTTTATCCCATTACAGATCCCTCTGCAATCACATTCACTTCAAATTACTGTAAATTAAATCATCTCTGAGCAGCATTTGTGAAAGAAGAAATTCTAAATTTAAAAATATCGGAATTCTGAAATTGAAACCCTGTGTGGTTAATGGAAGTGGAATGACCACACACAGACATGTTGAAAATTCTTAATGAAAACTCACCGAGGACAAATTTCAAGTCATGAACCAAAATGTTGACAGTTATCCATGCCAGGGCCCTGGGTAGAATCTTTCAATGGTTCCAGCTATCTTATAGAATAAAGGCAAAGTTTCTTATTATGATGTGCATGAACAAAATGTCTGTGCTCCAGCTCTGGACATCTCTTCTGCCGCCATCTTCAGGAACTAGTTCCCTGTACACCAGGCTGTTTTGCATTTATGTTCTCCCTGCGCTATCTCTTTTGGGCTTCCCTGGTGGCGCTAGTGGTAAAGAACCTGCCTGTCAATGCAGGAGATGCAAGAGATTGAACTCAGGGTTGCATCCCTGAGTCAGGAATGTCCCCTGGAGGAGGGCATGGCAAACCACTTCAGTATTCTTGCCTGGAGAAATCCATGGACAGAGGAGCCTGGCAGATCATAGTCCATAGGGTTGCAAAGAGTTAGGCACGACTGAAGTGACTTGGCACACACCATATAGTTGAGAATGAACCTATCTTCCCATACTTTTCGAGCTAAATTCTACACGCATTAAATCAGCTTACATATGGCCTTTTAAAAAAATTTATTTATTTATTTATTTATTAGTTGGAGGCTAATTACTTCACAACATTTCAGTGGGTTTTGTCATACATTGACATGAATCAGCCATAGAGTTACACGTATTCCCCATCCCGATCCCCCCTCCCACCCCCCCCTCCACCCGACTCCTCTGGGTCCTCCCAGTGCACCAGGCCTGAGCACTCGTCTCATGCATCTCACCTGGGCTGGTGATCTGTTTCACCATAGATAATATACATGCTGTTCTTTCGAAACATCCCACCGTCACCTTCTCCCACAGAGTCCAAAAGTCTGTTCTGTACTTCTGTGTCTCTTTTTCTGTTTTGCATATAGGGTTATCGTTACCATCTTTCTAAATTCCATATATACGTGTTAGTATGCTGTAATGTTCTTTATCTTTCTGGCTTCCTTCACTCTGTATAATGGGCTCCAGTTTCATCCATCTCATTAGAACTGATTCAAATGAATTCTTTTTAACGGCTAAGTAATATTCCATGGTGTATATGTACCACAGCTTCCTTATCCATTCGTCTGCTGATGGGCATCTAGGTTGCTTCCATGTCCTGGCTACTATAAACAGTGCTGCAATGAACATTGGGGTGCACGTGTCTCTTTCAGATCTGGTTTCCTCGGTGTGTATGCCCAGAAGTGGTATTGCTGGGTCATATGGCAGTTCTATTTCCAGTTTTTTAAGAAATCTCCACACTGTTCTCCATAGTGGCTGTACTAGTTTGCATTCCCACCAACAGTGTAAGAGGGTTCCCTTTTCTCCACACCCTCTCCAGCATGGCCTTTTAAGAAAGCTTTCTTGGATATCTTATGCCTAAATGAATAGCAAGCATCATATTGTATGATAGTTGTTTGCACATTCTGTTTTCATTTCTTTGTGTTCCTGGGAACAAACACAGTACCTGACACAAAGCATGTTAAGATATGTGTTTGGTGTAACATCAGAAGCAGAACAATAAATAGATGGAAAAACAGTCACAAATGGATAAATTTTGTCTAATTAAAAAGAGTATAAGGAATAAAAACTCATTTCAACTGTATTGTTGTTAGTCTGCCATGCCTCCTCCTCAATACTGTGAGACTTCCCTTCCAGACACATGAACTTTTTTACTTCTCTCCCCCAAAGTGAAATTTCTTTGGTCTTTTTTGCCTTCTTTAGATACTGAGCAAAATCCAAATGTCATATGTAAGCATGGAACACCTGAATTCTAGCCCCTAAATTCCCTGACCCATTTTCTACTGCTAAGCTTTCTGTACGTAAAAGCTTTGCCATTTGCTAGCCATATTATTTTGAGGTAATTGCTTCTCTTGGCACCTCAGTTTTCTTATTTGAAAAATGAAAATAATATATACTTTATAATATTAATGAAATACTTATATAAACTACTTAGTCTAGAATTCTTATTCAAAATAATCATTAATATGAATGTGTATTAGTATACGGTTGTGTCCAACTCTTTGCGACTCCGTGAACTGTAGCCCACCAGGCTCCTCTGTCCATGGAATTCTCTAGGTGAGAATACTGGAGTGGGTTACCATTTCCTCCTCTAGGAGATCTTCTCAATCCAGAGTTGAACCCTGGTCTCCTGCATTGCAGGCCGATTATTTACTATCTGAGCTCTGGAGGGAAGCCTACAATTAATATGAATATCGAGATATATATTATGATTCCCTCAAATTTTACTCCATCCAAACATATTTATAAGCAAGTCTTGGATATATTTGGGCTTTTATGCCTCTGATTTTGCTATTATTTCTATTTTCCTATTCAAATCATAATTAGCATTCAAGATTCAGGCTTCTGGACTTAATTTGGAACCTAACTGTTTTGTAAAACATTTTCTGACAATCCAACCTGATATAATCTTTCTTTTCACTTTTATAGAAATTATCATGTTTTTAATACACATGAAAATTATTGAATTCATTCATGCAGTCATCCAACAAATATTTACTGACCGCTTAGTGTGTACAAGTCATTGCATTAGTGAGGATGGGGGGTAAATGAGATGCTGCTCTCACTGCTTCCAAGGACTATTTTGTGTGATGGTTTATTGGAGGAAATCTGGAGCCACTTTATATTTTTAACCAGGTTTCATCACTTTTTAACTACATGACCTAGGGCAAATTACTCAAACCCTTTGAGGCTCACAAACAAAACTGCTGATAAGAGTATCTAGCACAAAGTAAGAACTAAATAAATGTTAATTATTATAAGCACATTATTATTTACATTTATTAGTATTACATGCTAATATGAGTAAATGACATTAAACAATTATATAGTTAATTTTTATTATAAAATATTTTATTTAATATCTAAGAGAGAATTTAAGAAGTCTGAGAACATGTCTGAGGCTCCAGTTTGAGATTCAAAGATACTAAAGATGGGTGGAAACTTTTCATGTTGATGAAAGAATTTTGAAGACCCTAGGGAAAACTGAAGACTTCTAGGTAGTGAAATAAAAGCTTACTGAGACACTTTGACTTCCATAAATGATTAACTAGATAATTTGAGCTAGTTATTCCAGTAACGATAACTAAAAGAACTGGTCAAAATCTTTAAGATAGTAAGATATTATCAGACCGAGAAACAAAGGGAAGATAATAGCCAATAAATTAATCCAGAGCTGTTTCTACCCAGGGACATTTTTCTAAACAGATGAGAGAGCCAGGTCCCCAGGAGAGATAACTATAAGACAAAAGTCAAAGTTCTCTGGCCAACAAGAGCAAAGCTGTCAAAGAATTTTTTGTTGTTCCCTCTTTTCATCTGCCAATTCTAGGAAAGTTGTTATCAGGTAAGCAGAACTTTGAAGTAGATTCCTAGAAGTGAAGGGAAAAGATTTTCAGTCCCCTCCAAAGCTGGAAAACTTGTGTTAATTCTCCTATTCTGGACAGGGATCCCAATATGCTTCACTATAGTGAATTATAGGAATAATATCCTGATAATCTAGGTATCACAGAAAATCCTGATACCTTGACTTTAGACTATTAGCTTCCCAGGAATTTGGAAGAAAGGTTAAAATAAAATTCTTTTTGATATCAAATAATAAAGCTCTAGGTCTCACATTCTTTCTAAAGAAGGCCTATTGAATGAAGCATCCCGAAAGCAATGAAAGTTTTTGATGCACAGGAGGCAATAAAATATAAACTAAAATGAACAGAAACAACCACTCAAGAGAACAATCTCATATGGTCAAAAACTTGGGAATTACCCAATGTGGACTGTGTTAGCATTATGTTTATTATAGTCTTAGAAATAAAACCTAAATGCAAAAAGTTTCTGCAAAACATTGGAAACTGCTAAATATGATATTGCATATTTCAATGGCTAGCGAAAACCACCACAATACTGCAAAGTAATTAGCCTCCAATTAAAATAAATAAATTAATTTAAAAAATAAAAAAGGATTTGACTAGAACTGATATGACTGAAAAATATAACTTGTATTAAAATCTAACAGATGACCCGAATGGCAGATGAGATACAACTGAAGAGAGAATTAATGAGTAGTATAATAGGACAGAAGAAATTCAGAATGAAATGGAGTGTTGGAAAGACAGAAATATAGTTGAGAGAGTAATCAGTATAAAGGATAAAATAAAAATGTCCCAAATTCATTCATCAGTTAGAGATCCAGAAGGGTGGATAAAGAAAACAGAAAAAAGAAACATGATAAGATAATTATTGACAGTTTTCTAAAACTGATTAATAAGCCCACCAATTAGCCAGTGAGATAATTAAGAGGAAATCTACATTTGGACACATATAGCAAGAAGTACAGAAAAGCAAAATGTATATGACTTGCAGATTATGGAAAACATGGAATAGTACACACAAGTTGCAAAACATCAACTTGACTAAGTTAAACTACATCTCTTGGGATTTCTATTCTGAAAGTTTCTGGTTAGAGTGGTCTACAGGGGAAATCTTGTCAGGGATTTGGAAGTTAGGAGTGAAGCAGCAGGCTTTCTGTAGCTATATAGTTGTGTAACTACAGAAAGGCCACTGCTACAGAAAGCCACTCTGTAGCATGAAACTGCATATCATGTGGGAAATACATGTTTTTCCTTAACTATTAAATTGAGTCAGTGACCAAACCTGACACTGCTTCTTTCCTTGGATCCCCATTAACTTCTCTGACTCCTGAGCTAGGGGAGTGTGTGTTTGCAATAGGGTGAAGGCCCTTGTCTCCTGTAGGACACCCAAGCTATCAAGGTTAAAGACAACAAAAGCTGACCCAAGTTTCAGTCTGTACCTGTGGGCTCCAGTTCATGCTTCCAAATTTCAGTTTGTTCTTGCACTCCAGTACTTTACTTCCATATTTTCTTCCCAACTGCCTATCCTCTGAATTACCAGCCCCAGCATCAGATGTGAAAATGACAGACTTGCAGAGACTGCTTAACCACTTTCCATAATTGCATAAAGTCAAATTCATGTAACACATCTCTTTAAACTTATCTTTATCACCTCCTTTCCTAGTGGTGCCATTTCTCTAAGTGAACTCTGACACAGTCACTTTTGCTAAATAAATGCAAGAAAAGAGGAAAAGGAATGAATGTGGTATAATCATTACATATAGAATCCAAATTGTAAGCTGGTAGGTATGAACTCAAATATACTAGTAATTTTATAACATGTAAATAGCCTAAATACTCTCCATAAAAGACAAATATGGTTGAACTGGGTTTGAAATCACAAAACTCTAGCTGTATGACATTCACAAGAAACATAATTGAAGCACCTGAAAGTGATAGAAAAAGAATAACAAAAATTCAGAGAAAACAGAAGGAAACAGTAAGTAAAACAGCACAGCTTTTCACATATAATACATTTGTATTACTGAGGTTTGAAAAAAGGATATTGCTAGAAATGTTAAAGAAATTTCAAAGAAAACATAAGGATATTATGAAAACTTAACATGAATATGTATTAATATTTGGATGAAATGGACATATTCCAAGAGAAGTGCAAGTTAACTTTGACACCATGAGAAATGCACATGCCTGCACTGATGCTTCACCAGCAAATTCTACCAAATATTTAGGAAGAAAAAATTCCAAATCTTATACAAATAAAAAGGATAAAAAGGATAGAAACTTCAGAATAAAAGGATAGAAATTTCTCAACTCATATTTTGAAGGCAGTATGATCTTGGTTCTAGAACCTAGAAAATTCACCAAAAAAATGAAGTTATAAACAAATATCTGTCATTAACATAGTTATAAAAATCCTAAATAAAATATTAGTAACTCAAATCTGCCTATAGATAAAAAGAATAATACTTCACAATTAAATTAAATTCATTTCAGGGTACAAGGTTGGTTTTACATTAATATATGAAATAATATGTGTAATAAAGTGTGTGATTTATCACATTAGCTGAACAAAAAAGAAAAATCATATGATTATCCCATTAGATTCAGAACAAGAATTTCCTATAATATAGTATCTAGTTATGCAGAAATTCATTAACTAGGAAAATGAGAAAATTAACTTCTTTAATTTAAAAGAATGTATTTTAAAGAAAATTTAAGAGTAATCATCATATTTATCAATGAAAACTGGGAAGATTTCTTTGGTGGTCAGAAAAGAGATGGCTACATGCTATAATCTCTTACTTCTGATATCACAGCAAAATAAATTAAATGTATAATTATTGTAAAAGATGAGTTAAAAAATGTAAAGTAAAACTGAAAAAAACCTAAATACCACTCTATGCCCACTAGATTGGCAAAATTTTTTTAAATTTGAAAACATCAAATATGGTAAAGTTTTGGATCAACAACTCTCATAAATTGATGGTGGAAATGTGAAATGATAATAATTACTTTGGAATGCAGCTGGACACTATCTGGAAGACGCTGAAAACATCTATAATATGTGATCTGGTAATTACATTTCTATATGCACATAAGTCTACCCAGGAAACATGGACGATAATATTCATAGAAAGGCTGTTCATTACAGCTCCAAATTGGAAATAGTTAAATTTCCACCAAAATTGGAATGGGTAAAGAAACTATTATATAGTTATCCAAAAATATTAGATTTCAATAACCCAGGTCTCCCACATTGCAGGCAGACACTTTAACCTCTGAGCCACCAGGGAAGCCCCTTCAATATATACAGATCCATGCAAAAAATATGAATAAATCTTCATAATGTTGAGTGAAAGAGGCTAGGTATAAAAGAACATAAACTGTTTGATTCCATTTTAAGAAATTAACAAATTAAATTACATCATTTTAAGATGAGCAGTTTGGTAGTAAAACCATAAGTGAAGGCAAAAAAGTGAATCGAAAAATATTTAGTAGCATGGTTACCATTGAGGATAGGATGGGCATTATTATCCAGGAGGAGCACTTGGGACTTCCAGATGCTCTTTGTTGTTTAATTGTCTTTTTACATTTTTTTTTATGCTTTGCTACATGCTGCTGCTAAGTCGCTTCAGTCGTGTCCGACTCTGTGCGACCCCGTAGACTGCAGCCCACCAGGCTCCTCCATCCGTGTTCCAGGCAAGAGTACTGGACTGGGTTGCCATTGCCTTCTCTGGTTTTGCTACATATAATAATGTTAAAACAAGGCAGTGTAGAAAGACAAAAGAAATAAAATGAATAACGACTGAAAAGGAAGAAATAGTAATCTGTGTAATGGGGTATGTAGAAAATTTTTCAAAATTTACAGATTCTTCAGTTCCTGAAGTGGCTAGACATAAAAATGAAGAGGGAGGCAGGGGCCAAGAGCAGTAGAATTTCACTGAAGGGATTTTTAAAATATATGAGTGACTAGATCAGTCTTGGATTTAGCTTGAAAAATGTATTTTTAACTTAATTTGAGGTACTAAAGCTTTGCCCCTTAAATAGATATTAAATGCTTGCTTCTAGATTCTTTCTGATTGCACCCCTAACATAGTGCCTTTCCCATGGTATACCTTCAATAACTATTTGTGAATTGAATTTCCTAAGAAACTGGTCCTCTGTAAATACTGTTTATATTATGGACAAGATGTTTTGTTTGATATTGTAATATAGGCGTAATCATAAGTGCCTCCTGAAAATTACTGGGTTTAAATCTGTAAGTATTCGTATCTTACACACAAATATAATTAGCATAGATATTATGTCTCCATATCTAATGCAAAGTGATGACTATAGATTAATACCTTTGGTGGAATTCAGGCTAAATATTATTTTAACACAAAATATAACCAACCGACCGAACTAGCAACCAACACACCTCGAATGAAATTTTGCATGAATTGTTTGGAAAATTGTTTTATTCTTCATTTGATACTGCAGATACTGTAGATACAGACTTGATTGACTATAAAATGATTTTAAATCAGTCCTCCAAGTACTATCATCTAGGAAATGCCTTCAAATCAGTTATTTCCTAGCTAACATTTAAAAATCAGTCTAGGGATTTGCTAAATAAGAGAGGCATGAAAATGCATAGTAACACAAGCCCTAATAGTGGTGTTTATAATGTACAAATGTAAATAATACTAGAATGTTAATAAAATATTGAAGTTGTGGCCTCAAATAAAAATAATGCAAGAAGTATTCAACTTAAATTAGCATTGCAATATTGTTTTAACACTCATTGAGCATTCCACAGAGCAAAACATATTTAGCATTAGAAATTGTAGCTATAATATTTAATAAGAATACTTTTTTCTGTCTTGCATATAGGGTTATCGTTACCATCTTTCTAAATTCCATATATATGCATTAGTATACTGTATTGGTGTTTATCTTTCTGGTTTACTTCACTCTGTATAATGGGCTCCAGTTTTATCCATCTCATTAGAACTGATTCAAATGTATTCTTTTTAATGGCTGAGTAATATTCCATTGTGTATATGTACCACAGCTTTCTTATCCATTCATCTGCTGATGGGCATCTAGGTTGCTTCCATGTCCTAGCTATTATAAACAGTGCTGCATTGAACATTGGGGTGCATGTGTCTCTTTCAGATCTGGTTTCCTCGGTGTGTATGCCCAAGAGTGGGATTGCTGGGTCATATGACAGTTCTATTTCCAGTTTTTTAAGAAATCTCTACAGTATTCTCCATAGTGGCTGTACTAGTTGGCATTTTGAAAAAGAGACACAGATGTACAGAACAGACTTTTGGACTCTATGGGAGAAGGTGAGGGTGGGATGATCTGAGAGAACAGCATCGAAACATGTATATTGTCAAGTGTGAAACAGATCGCCAGCCCAGGTTGGATGCATGAGACAAGTGCTCGGGGCTGGTGCACTGGGAGGACCCAGAGGGATGGGGTGGGGAGGGAGGTGGGAGGGGGGTTTGGGATGGGCACCACATGTAAATCCATGGCTGATTCATGTCAATGTATGGCAAAAACCACTACAATATTGTAAAGTAATTAGCCTCCAACTAATAAAAATAAATGGGAAAAAATACTTTTTGAGTTTTAAACTTCATCTGTAAAGTTGCAGTTTTACAATCTTTTTTTTTCTTCTTAAATTAGAAGGAAATTTCCCAGAGAGAATATAAGATAATTGAAATAGTGGAAGAAAAACAAAGACTAACTCAAATAATTGTTTCATAAAATTTCAACTTAAAATAACTCATTAGTATATATATTTTTGTGAGTATTTCTTAAAATTCTCCATTAAAAAAATATATATATATGGTTATATCTAGTCTAGGTGCTTTATGTAATGATTTCACTTTGCTGCATTTCCTGGGCATTTAAAACAGCAGGTTACTAAAAAGAACTGCCCTGGAGAGCAGAGTTTGTGATTTTGAAGAAGCATGAGCTGATTGCCTAAAGAAACACACAATAGCTTTCTAGCAACACCATGCTGTGTATGAATTTCTGAGCTAAATTTCTATATTCTGGTTAGTGGCTCAGGACAGGTAAAGTGAAATCTGACTATTGCTATTTAGACTTCTGTCTAGAGGTTTTGTAGGGGCAACGACCATCACTTTTCATGTCATTTCTAGGTGTCTATAAGAATTTGTTGGTAAGACACCATACTGGCACTCTATAGGTTGGCATTCAAGACTGCACAATTTGATTTGACCTTAATTTCCAGTTTTAATGTCCTCTCTTATTTGAGGGCTTCACTCCTAGGCATGTTTACCTATGCTTTCCTCTTAAGTGTACATTTGCTTATGCTCTTTCAGAAATATGAATATTCCTCCTGCTTTTACCTATAGGAGGTGATCCTACACTCCTTCCAAAATTCAAATTAAATTCTAATTTTCCTATGAAATGTCTTCTGATAATTTCTTTCTGGAACGAGTGAATCTTAAAGTCCTCTGGTGTTTGTTTTCATTTACTTTAAGGATCTCCATTTACAGTCTAGTGACCTCATAAAAGTTCTCCTTAATAGAATCTAAAGTCCTTCAATGCAAGAACCGTCATCTTTCCTTCAGCCCTTGGCACAAAACCTTACTCATGGCAAATATCCTTGCATCCTTACCTGACTTTCTTATGATTCCAAATCTTAGTGGTAATGACTCCAGACTACACACAATATGGTAGTGTCCTGGTGGATCTTAATGTATCAGTTAGCATTCACTACTAGGCAAGGCTATACTAGCACCAGTTATACAATTTCCCAATCTCATTGGTTAGAACAGAAATGAACTTCTTATTTACAATGCTAGTAGACAACAGTGGCAGTATTGTTCACTGATGAGTATGGTCCTTGTATCTCATTCCAAAATCCAAGCTGAAGAAGCAGCCTATAACCTTGTCCTCTCCGTCTCGTGGCAGAGAAAAGAGCAAGAGAACCTGCAGAAGAATGCAATGGTTGGTAAAGCCTATGCTTAGAATCAGTAAATGACTCTTCTGCTCATATTTCATTGGCAAAGGCAAGTCAAATGGCCCAGTGCCAATGGAACCAGGAAGCAGATGCTATCCACAGATGCTTAAAGCTCTGTGCAATCTACAAGGATGTACAATGCTTTGCTGGGAAGAAGGGAGGTTGTACAGTCTGCCTCACTTAGGATTCACAGGGTTATTCTTGTTACCTGTTTGTCTGGGTCCTTTGACAATGCTGATCCTCATTTCATCTCTAGTTTTATATTCATATTGGCTATTTTTATTAGTTATTGATAATTGAATCCATTTTTAAACTCATATTCTGCCTCTCCATCTGGCTGTATTTCTCCTGTATGACCACATGTAAAGTTCCCTGTGTTTGGAGAATCTGTCACTACTATACACTTTATCAGTGATTACTGTGTAAACTCCAGACAATGTTAGAAAATATACATCGAATCATTGTTTAACAACCAAATAATTATTGAAGCAGTGGCATTTATTTTTATTCTATATTCAACGCTAAGAGACTCAAGGGCCTATCTTTATCATTTAAATATTAAAGCACATGCTTTTGGCAAGGTTTACCTCTAGAGGTGTGGAGGATGGGAAATTGCAAGATTCTAGTTAAACCACAAACTAAGAAAAAGAGTTTAACCCCACCATTGTTTTGGGAAGTTCTTCTAACAGAGCCTGAATGAAAACTTACTTAAAACGCATATTTTATATTTGATAGCTCTTTTAAAATGTTTTCTGGATCTAGTGGCAAATTCTGGCTGGAATGATTTTCTCATATTCACAGTGGTAAAGGAAAACTCTGGGAGTTAAAGCTCTACTAGAATTTAAATTAGACAATTTTTGTTGTTCTTGCCTAGATTTTCATTAAGTCCTTGTGCAATTTAAAAATTTTTATAACTTAGGTTATAGGTTCAATAGAAATAATCTGTACTCCTAGGAATAAAGGAAAGTGATTATTTGGTCCAAAGCTATTATAAGCTTTAGCTTTATGAGCTATAGATTTACATTTACCTTTCTCTAGTTGTTTTCTCTTAGAAATAGGTGCTAAACAATAAAATGTCCTGTAGTGTTTTGTAAGATGGTGTGTTGACAGGTAATTTTATGTAGCATCAGCTAGTATTTTTTCAGATACAATTTACTCATATTCTGTAGATTTACATATTACAGTGTAAAAGCAAATAAGAACCTTATTAAGAGCTGAACATTGGAGGCACAATGGTGAGTAGAAACAGAAATGCATTCCTGGAACTTACAGTATACTGAGGAAGTCAGCATTTAAAAGTATGATGATAAAACAAATATATAATCAGAAATATTGATAAATTTTCTAAAGGAGAGAAAAAATCTCATGATATACAAACAAAGAATCTCATGGACTCAGGGGATCAAAGAAATGTATTCAAGGCAGAGATTATTGAGATTAGGTCTAAAGAATGCATTGGAGTTCAGAAGCCAATATGTGGGAGGTGAATGAGGAAGATTTGTCACTCTATGCACAGGAACAGCATGTGAAAAGGCTCTGTGCCTGGTGCTTGTGTGGTGACCTCTAAGAACTAAAATAAGGCCAGGATTACTAAAAAAAAAAAAAAAAAAAAAGCAACAACCCAAAAATCCCAGAGTATTAGGGGCAGAAAGTATGACACAAAACTGGAAAAATGTCTTCCTAGCACAAGTAGGGACTAGAGACTGCATTGAGGATTCTGGTCATTATTCTAGGTTTGATGTGTTACCACTGAAGAATTTTAAGGAAATGGCAACCCACTCCAATACTCTTGCCTGGAAAATTCCATGGACGGAGAAGCCTGGTAGGCTATAGTCCATGGGGTCGCAAAGAGTCAGACACAACTGAGCGACTTCAATGTCAATGTCAAATAATCAAACTGCAGTGAAGTTATTAGGTTTACTCTAGCTTCAGGATAAAAAATTCTTTGTGACATGTGACATTCTTTGTAAACATGTGACATGTTTACATGTGACCAAGTAAACAGTGAGACATTAATAAAGATGTGGATACAGTAGGTTAGGTGGGACTAGAGCATGTAGAATGGGAATGAAGGTCTTCCCTGGTGGCCCAGAAGGTAAAGAATCTGCTTGCAATGCAGGGCACCCAAGTTTGATCCCTCGTTCAGGAAGATCCCCTTGAGAAGGAAATGGAGAGGAGTAAATGAATGAATTCAAGGGATATTTAGGGAAGATTCAAAGATGACTTCTCTACCCAGACTTGCTCAATCAGGTAAATGGTAGTCTCATTTACTGAGCTATGGAACACTAAAAGACAAGCAGATTTTATTTTATAGTGAAAGTTTTGTATTTTTTCTCAGTAATGTTAAGTTTGAAGTATTATTAAGATACCCAAGAGCAAAAGGTAGGTAGGATGCTTAATATGAGGAGTGGTCTTAGAGATATAAATTTGGAAGTCATTGAGCTAGACCATAGCGAGCTCCCATATATACAATTCAGTTAGAGAATGATGAATTTGCAAAGACGTCTTAACATAGTAGCTGGAGAAATAGAAGGTAATCTGAAGCATGAAATACATTAGAAGCCAAATAAAGAATCAAGAGATCACTAAAAGAATAGAGAAGAATGCTTAAGAATGTCAAATGCTGCATAGAGATTGTTATTTGAATAAAAATTTTATTGGATTGAACAATTTGAAAGTCATTAATTAATCTGATGAGAGTGATTTTGGTATGGTGAATAGAGTGGCATACAGTGAAGGTAGATTGCTAATGAGGAAATGGACACAATGAAACTAGATAATTTAAGAGAAAAAAATTTATCATTGTAGCTGGAGAGGAATATTTGGATCAAGGAATTTGGTCTTATTTTCTTGAATGTAAAACAGTCTTGAGTATGTGCTCAGGTGCTCAGTCATGTCCAACTGTTTGTGATTCCATAGACTGTAGCAAGAATATTGGAGTGAGATGCCATTTCCTCCTCCAGAGGATGACCCAGGGACCAAACCCACATCTCTTACATCTCCTGCAATGGCAGGCAGACTCTACCATTAGTGCCACTTGGGAAACTCTTGAAAATACTGACCTGATCTGGGGGCAGTCAGCCTCACAAAGGCCTTGACTGGTGTACTCAGTCATGCCCGACTCTTTGCAGCTCCAAGGACTGTAGCCCACCAGGTTCATCTGTTCATGAGATTTTTCATGCAAGAATACTGGAATGGGTTGCCATTTCTTCCTTCAAGTGATCTTCCTGACACAAGGATTGAGCCTGTGTCCCCTGTGTCTCCTGCATTGCAGGTGAATTCTATACCTGTTGACTTAAATACTAATGGGGATAATTAATGTATTATTACGAAGGTAGAGAGAGGATATATGATAGGGTAAGCCAGCTGTTTCCATAATGGGAAGCATGCAGCCCAGAGGCTGAAGAGATGTATTAGAAGCTAGTGTATGTATATAACTCATACTTATATGTCTAAATATAATATAAAATTGAAGTACATCCTCAAATTTGTTTTTATTATATAACACACATTACAAAATTTTGTTCAGGGACTACATATATGAGGCTTCTAAGAAAACTGTAACGAAAAGAAAAAAACTTTTTATTTTGGGCTTTTTATATGTCAGTGTAAGCCCTCTAAAACAGAAAATTAAAACTCATCTACTATATATTCCCTGGTGGCTCAGAGGTTAAAGCTTCTGCCTCCAATGCGGGAGACCCGGATTCGATCCCTGGGCTGGGAAGATCCGCTGGAGAAGGAAACGGTAACCCACTCCAGTATTCTTGCCTGGAGAATCCCATGGACGGAGGAGCCTGGTAGGCTATAGTCCATGCCGTCGCAAAGAGTCGGACACGACTGAGCGACTTCACTTTCACTGTATATCCTAGCCTTCCTTACTGGCTCAGTGGTAAAGAATCCTCTTGCTAATGCAGGGGACGCGAGTTCGATCCCTAGGTCAGGGAAGATCCTCTGGAGAAGGAAATGGCAACCCTTTCCAGTATTCTTGCCAGAAAATCCCGTGGACAGAGGTGTCTGGCACGCTCCAGTGGTGGGGTTGCCAAGAGTCATGCATGACTTAGTGACCGAACACAGGTACCATGTATCCTACTTCTCCTCCAAATTCTTCCCAAAATATGAAAAAAATGGCTTTATCTGATTTTATTCTTATTGCCCAATGTTTTTTCTACATCATAAAAGCTGATCACAAACTCACTAAGAAAGCAGCTTTTGGTAATGCCAGACTCGCTTTAGCTTTTTGGACACACACAGGTTGAAAGTGAAGGGATGCAAGAAAAAAGTACTGCATGCAAATGATAGCCAAAAGAATAGAAATGGCTGTACTTACATTAAAAACATCTACTATCAGCCAAAATTTCAGTTAAAATCAGTCAAAAAAGAACAAAATTAGATCTAGTGAAGAAAAAGTTCAATTCATCTAGAGGATATAGGAGTATTAATTATATGTGCACCCAACATGTACACACACAAGAAGTAACTAATATGTGAAGGAATGAATGTGTTAACTAACCTTATTGTTGTAATTATTTTGAACTATATACATATATAAATATCATTATACTAAACACCTTACATTTAAATAATGTCATGTTAATTATATTTCTGTAAAGCTGGTGACCTGGGTCAGTGGTAAAAAAAAAATTTGCCTGCCAGTGCAAATCGTATTTTACTTAAAAACAATAGTATTTGGGGGAAGGAGACATTATAGAACTGGCCTCAGTTCTGAATTCACTATGGACAAATGGAGATTTACAGCAAAAGAATGAGGTAAGGGATTTTTCTGTTCTGTGTCTTCTCCTTCACTCTCTTGTATACATACATTGCCTTGGTTAGAGAATTTTCACTTTCTATGAGGTAAGGCTTCCTAAACGGAAATTTTAGATTCAACCTAGTTCTTTAACATTGCTGTTGTCTTGTGTAACTTTGGGTGAGGTTTTCAACTTCAAATTAATTATGGTTTATAGACAGATGGTAGACTGTACCCCAAGTACTTACATACTCAACTTTGAATTATGTTTTATCATAAATATGCAAAGAAAATATATGTAATTCATATAATTAAATGATACTGATTTTAATAATACTAATAGTGATAATTAAAATAAAGTATATGTTTTCTTTGGAAGAATACACATAATAAATTTCTATAAGATTGCTTCATTTACTTGTAATAGAAATAGCATATTAAAATTTGCAGATATATGATTAGCTGAGATGTGTCACTATGGATAATTTACCTCCAGCTATTTTTTCTGACATTTGTATTTCAAACAGCATGTGCAGGGGAAAAATGATGCTTTATTGTCATTTTATAATAAGCAGTAGAGGATGATGAATAGGAGCTTATTTGCTAAATAATAAGAGTTAGGACTCTCCGATGGAGAAATAGAAAATGCAAAACAAGTGATTATAAGCATGTACTTAGAGAATTTACAGAAAGAAAATATGTGTACATGATGGCTAAACTGAATAACTTATGCTGGTCAATCATAAGTTAAGACATGTTTAAACATTAAGGATGCCAAGTTGCAAACACCAAACTATGCCCCTCTTGCAGTGGGCTCAGTGAAATAGAGTGTAAATAGTGCCCTCTGGATTGGTGCGATGCTGTGGACCTATAGCAGTCTGTGTGTGATGTGTTGAATATAGAGCGTTGTTAGTAATATAATGTGTATAGATGTAAGAATTTCCCCTAAAGAAGGCCAGGGGAAATCTCAGGACCCATATCTTCCTGGCATCAGGGAGTTCCATCTTACTTTCCTGGCTAAAAGCTCAAGTGTTTAATTAATGACTAACTACCTGCCTGCATTTAGGGTTAAGTCCCTATTATCTAAGAAATCTGATGGGATCTCACCGTATATTGTAAGAAATTCCCTGAGATGTTCAAAATGGAAGACAATAGTTCAGTGTATCTGAAAAAAAATTGGAAAGTTTTCCCAAGCATTTATTTTCTTTCCCATCATATTGATAAATTTATCTGCAACAAACAAATTCTTTGTGCAAGTGCAGTGGTGGATATCACCTAGATCAGATCGAGGATTTCAAAATTCAACCATAGGTCTGGTGTTCAGTTGATTTGACAACAAATAGAGCAAGCAGCTTACATGAGTGAAATTGTGTATGCCCCTGCTATTCAATGAAAGAGCTGAATAAGTTTTCCATTTAATAAAATTTTAGTTTTATGTAAATTTTAAGGATATTGTTTATATATGTTATTCTTAAGGTCTTCTCTTACTTTGGAACTAGAGAAGAATAGCTTAGCTAGACTGTTTAAACTTCTAATTAAAAAAGTGTTAAAGAATATTTAATTCATGATGATGTAGTTTTATGCTTTAGACAGTAAAAAAGATTGATGATGTACCTTTATACTAATGAGACAGGTATCTAAGTTGAGAGTGGGAGATAACTTTGCTGCTGCTAAGTCACCTCAGTTGTGTCGAACTCTTTGTAATCCTATGAAATATAGCCCAGCAGGCTCCTCTGTCCACAGGATTCTCCCTGCAATAATACTGGAGTGGATTGCCATGACCTCCTCTAGGGGAGCTTCCCCGCCCAGGGATTGAACCCATGTCTCTTATGTCTCCTGAATTGGCAGGGGGCTTCTTTACCACTGAGCCACCTGGGAAGCCCCTTAGTCATTATCCAGATCTGTGCTGTGTGGTATTGTAGTCACTACCACCTGTGACCATCAGGCATTTGAAATATGACTAACCTGAATGGAAACATGCGGTGAGTATGAAATACACATTAAAGATTGTTGTGAAGAAATATGTGAACTCTCTCAGTAATAATTTCATATTGATTTTATGTTGATATGGTAATATTTTAGATACATTGGGTTAAATAAAGTATATTAAAATTAGTTTTATTTGTCCCTTTTTCATTGTGGGCTCTAGACAATTTAAAGTTACATACATGACTCACAAGACATTTCTATTAAAGATCATTGCTCTAGATCAACCTTCTCATTTCAAGTTTAGAAAACTAACTACTAATTGACTGCTGCTGCTAAGTCACTTGAGTCGTGTCTGACTCTGTGCAGCCCCATAGACGGCAGCCCACCAGGCTCCCCAGTCCCTGGGACTCTCCAGGCAAGAACACTGGAGTGGGTTGCCATTTCCTTCTCCAATGCATGAAAGTGAAAAGTGAAAGTAAAGTTTCTCAGTCATGTCTGACTCTGAGCGACCCCATGGACTGCAACCTACCAGGCTCTTCCATCCATGGGATTTTCCAGGCAAGAGTACTGGAGTGGGGTGCCCATGACCTCCTCTGAACTACTAATTGACTAGAACCCCTAATTTCCAGTTCAGAGATATTCCCATTGTTGTGCCTTTGTACAGGATTCTACAGGTTTAATATACATTATTTCATTTGGTTTTTATAGCAACCTACTGAGAAATATGGATTAAGAATTAATATCCAATTTATAGCCCATGGAGTCACAAAGAGTTGGACATGACTGAGCGACTAACACTTTCACTTTCACTTTATAGAGTAGGCACAGAAGCTTAAGTGATTTGGAGAGTGTAACATGTCTAATAAATGGGAAACATGGCTTTGGAACTCCCAGATCATGTAGTTTATTACCACCAGTCATTCTGAGTGCAGGGGTCACTGTAGGTGGAACAACCAGTTTTATTTTTTCAACCTGACATAGATAAGAAATTAGTAAAGAAACATCCAGCAATACTTCAATAGTCTCTATAGTCTCTATATTTTAAAAGTCACTATCAGTCATTTTGGTTACATTATAAAATCTAGGGAAGGTGTAAAATTACACTCTATCCATGTTTCAATAAACTAATTGATAAAGCTCCCAAAATATGTTTGAGCATATTGGTAAAAAGTGAATTATTTGATTAAAATTCTGAATGTCTTGCCTCTCTTTAAAAGATAATATCTGTTAATATTAGTTCAGTTCAGTTCAGTCCAGTCGCTCAGTCGTGTCTGACTCTTTGCAACACCATGGACTGCAGGACGCCAGGCCTCCCTGTCCATCGCCAACTCCCGGAGTTTACTCAAACTCACGTCCATTGAGTCGGTGATGCCATCCAACCATCTCATCCTCTGTCTCATCTGTTAATATTGTACTAGCATAATTATATGAGTAATTGCCTACAATGGAGTGACAGCTGTCCTTCATGCACATTCTAGTTTGACACCGTCCCCACTACTCCCTGTTGTATGAGAATTGTTCTGCTTCATCATCTACCTGATCCTCTAGGTGTTTGGCTTTGTGGTATGTACTTTTTTTTTTTCCATTTATTTTTATTAGTTGGAGGCTAATTACTTTACAATATTGTAGTGGTTTTTGTCATACATTGACATGAATCAGCCATGGATTTACATGTAGTCCCCATCCCGATCCCCCTTCCCACCTGCCTCTCCACCTGATTCCTCTGGGTCTTCCCAGTGCACCAGGCCTGAGCACTTGTCTCAGGCATCCAGCCGGTCTGTACTTTTAATGCTCTCAAAAGTCTGCGCTTTTAATGCTCTCTAACTTTCAGTTAACTCCCAGTGCCTATCCATCTGTGCTGTGCTTAGTCATTCAGTCATATACGACTCTTTGTGACTCCATGGACTGTAGCCTGCCAGGCTCCTCTGTCCATGTGGATTCTCCAGGCAAGAATACTGGAGTAGGTTGCCATGCCATCCTCCAAGGGATCTTCCCAACTCAGGGATTGAACCCTAGTCTCCCACATTGCAGGTGAATTCTTTACCAGCTGAGCTACCAGGGGAGCTTGCCTATCCATCTCTTACCACACAATTATGTAATTGGTTTGAAAGGCTCATAATAGAAAGCTATTCCACAGTTAGTTAGATGATACTATCACTTTTCCCCCACATAATACTTATAAACCAATGTGCTTTGTCCAGTTTCAGATATATTATCTTTATGTGTTGTTGAAAGTCGCTCAGTCATGTCCAACTCTTTGCAACCTCATGGACTGTACAGTCTATGGAATTCCCCAGGCCAGAATACTGGAGTGGGTAGCCTTTCCCTTCTCCAGGGGATCTTCTCAACCCAGGGATCAAACCTAGGTCTCTTGCATTGCAGGCAGTCTAAAGATTTACTGAACATGGCCCTGCCTGTCAGAACAAGACCCAGTTTCTCCCTCAGTCAGTCTCTCCCATTAGGAAGCTTCCATAGGCCTCTTATCCTTCTCCATCAGAGGTTAGACAGAATGAAAACCACAGTCACAGAAAACAAACCAATCAGATCACATGGACTACAGTCTTGTCTAACTCAATGAAACCCTGAGCCATGCTGTGTAGGGTCACCCAAGACAGACGGGTCATGGTAGACAGTTCTGACAAAGTGTGGTCCACTGGAGAAGTAAATGGCAAACCACTTCCATATGCTTGCCTTGAGAACCCCATGGACAGTATGAAAAGGCAAAAAGATAGGACACTGAAAGATGAACTCCCCGGGTCAGTAGGTGCCTGATTTGCTACTGGAGATCAGTGGAGAAGTAACTCCAGAAAGAATGAAGACAGAGCCAAAGCAAGAACAACACCCAGTTGTGGATATGACAGGTGATGGAAGCAAGGTCTGATGCTGTACAGAGCAATACTGCACAGGAACCTGGAATGTTAGGTCCATGAATCAAGACAAATTGGTAGTGGTCAAATGGGAGATGGCAAGAGTGAACACTGAAATTCTAGGAATCAGCAAACTAAAATGGACTAGAGTGGGTGAATTTGACTCAGATGACCATTATATCTACTACTGTGTGCAAGAATCCCTTAGAAGAAATGGAGTAGCCATCATAGTCAACAAAAGAGTCTGAAATGCAGTACTTGGATGCAATCTCAAAAATGACGGAATGATCTCTGTTCATTTCTAAGACAAGCCATTTAATATAACAGTAATCCAAGTCTATGCCCAACCAGTAATGCTGAAGAAGTGGAAGTTGAACAGTTCTATGAAAAGTCACAAGCCCTTCTAGAACTAACAACCAAAAAGATGTCCTTTTCATAATAGGGGACTGGAATACAAAAGTAGGAAGTCAAGAAACACCTGGAGTAACAGGCAAATTTGGCCTTGGAGTATAGAATGAAGCAGGACAAAGGCTAATAAGAGTTTTGCCAAAAGAATGCACTGGTCATAGCAAACACCCTCTTCCAACAACACAAGAGAAGACTCTACACATGGACATCACCAGATGGTAAATACCAAAATCAAATTGATTATATTCTTTGCAGGCAAGGATGGAGAAGTTATATACAGTCAGGAAAAACAAGACTGGGAGCTGACTGTGGCCTAGATCATGAACTCCTTATTACCAATTTGAGGCTAAATTGAAGGAAGTGGAGAAAACCACTAGACCATTCAGGTATGACCTAAATCAAATCCCTTATGATTATACAGTGGAAGTGAGAAATAGATTCAAGTAATTAGATCTGATAGACAGAGTGCCTAAAGAAATATGATGAGGTTCATGACATTGTACAGAAGGCAGTGATCAAGACCATCCCCAAGAAAAAGAAATACAAAAAGGCAAAATGACTGTCTGAGGAGACCTTACAAACAGCTGAGAGAAAAAGAGAAGTGAAAAGGCAAAGTAGAAAAGGAAAGATATAAGCATCTGAATGCAGAGTTCCAAAGAATAGCAAGGAGAGATAAGAAAGCCTTCCTCAGTGATCAATGCAAAGAAATAGAGGAAAACAACACAATGGGAAAGACTAGAGATCTCTTCAAGAAAATTAGAGATACCAAGGGATCATTTCAAGCAAAGAAAGGTGCAATATAAGAGAGAAATGGTATGGACCTAACAGAAGCAGAAGATATTGAGAAGAGGTGGCAAGAATACACAGAAGAACTGTACAAGAAAGATCTTCATGACCCAGATAATCACGATGGTGTGATCATTCACCTACAGCCAGACATCCTGGAATGTGAAGTCAAGTGGGTCTTAGGTAGCATCACTACGAACAAAGCTAATGGAGGTGATGGAATTCCAGTTGAGCTGTTTGAAATTCTAAAAGATGATGCTGTGAAAGTGTTGCACTCAATATGCTAGCAAATTTGGAAAACTCAACCATGGCCACAGGACTGGAAAAGGTCAGTTTTCATTCCAATCCCAAAGAAAGGCAATGCCAAAGAATGTTCAAACTACTGCACGATTGCACTCATCTCACACACTAGCAAAGTAATGCTCAAAATTCTCAAAGCCAGGCTTCAACAACACATGAATCATGAACTTCCAGATGTTCAAGCTGGATTTAGAAAAGGTAGAGGGACCAGAGATCAAATTGCCAACATCCATTGGATCATCCCAAAAGCATTCCAGAAAAACATCTACTTCTGCTTTATTGACTATGCCAAAGACTTTGACCATGTGGATCACAATAAACTGTGGAAAATTCTTAAAGAGATGGAATACCAGACCACCTGACCTGCCTCCTGATCAATCTGTATGCAGGTCAAGAAGCAACAATAGAACTCGACATGGAAAACAGATTGGTTCCAAATTGGGAAAGGAGTTCGTCAAGGATGTGTATTCTCACCCTGCTTATTTAACTTATATGCAGAGTACATCACGAGAAATGTTGGACTGGATGAAGCACAAGCTGGAATCAAGGTTGCTGGGAGAAATATCAGTAACCTCAGATAAGCAGATGACACCACATTTATGGCAGAAAGTGAAGAATAACCAAAGAACCTCTTGATGAAAGTGAAAGAGGAGAGTGAAAAAGTTGGCTTAAAACTCAACATTCAGAAAACTAACATTATGACATCTCGTCCCATGACTTCATGGCAAATAGATGGGGAACAATGGAGACAGTGTCAGACTTTATTTCGGGGGGCTCCAAAATCACTGCAGATGGTGACTGCAGCCATGAAATTAAAAGATGCTTGCTCCTTGGAAGAAAAGTTATGACCAACCTAGACAGCATATTAAAAAGCAGAGACATTACTTTAGCAACAAACATGCGCCTAGTCAAAGCTTTGGTTTCTAGTAGTCATGTATGGATGTGAGAGTTAGACTATAAAGAAAACTGAGCGCAGAAGAGTTGATGCTTTTGAACTGTGGTGTTGGAGAAGACTCTTGAGAGTCCCTTGGACAACAAGGCGATCTAACCAGTCCATCCTAAAGGAAATCAGTCCTGAATATTCACTGGAAGGGCTGATGGTGAAGCTGAAATTCCAATACTCTGGCCACCTGATGTGAAGAACTGACTCATTTGAAAACACCCTGATGCTAGGAAAGATTGAAGGCTGGAGGAGACGGGGATGACAGAGGATCAGATGATTGGCTGGCATCACCAACTTGATGGACATGCATTTGAGTAAGCTCTGGGATCTGGTGATGGACAGGGAAGCCTGGCATACCGCAGTCCATGGGGTCACAAAGAGTCGGACACAGCTGAGCGACTGATCTGACATGTTGTTGAATGTGTTCAGTTCAGTTCATTTCAGTCACTCAGTCATGTCCGACTCTTTGCAACCCCATGTACTGCATCACGCCAGGTTTCCTTGTCCATCACCAACTCCCAGAGCCTACTCAAACTCATGTCCATTGTGTCAGTGATGCCATCCAACCATCTCATCCTCTGTTGTCCCCTTCTTCTCATACTTTCAATCTTTCCCAGAATCACGGTCTTTTCCAATGTGTCAGTTCTTTGCATCAGCTGGCCAGAATATTGGAGTTTCAGGTTCAGCATCAGTCTCTCCAATGAATTTTCAGGACTGATTTCCTTTAGGATAGACTGGTTGGATCTCCTTGCATTCCAAGGGACTCTCCAGAGTCTTCTTCAACACCACAGTTCAAAAACATCAAATCTTTGGTGTTCAGCTTTCTATATAGTCCAACAGTCACATCCATGCATGACTACTGGAAAAACCATAGTTTTGGCTAGATGGGCTTTTGTTGCTAAAGTAATGTCTCTGCTTTTTAATATGGTGTTGAATGTGTTATTCTTACATTATTATGCTGATTAATGCTATGCATTCTCTTCCACTGATGCTATGTTTTTAATCTATTTCATTCTATTGAATAATATATAGCTCCCTACTGGCCATTTTATAAATGTGATGTATATTAGCTTGGCTTCCAAGGTTCTGCATGAATAGTCCTCCACCTACTGGTCTTCCTTTTTTCTCGTTATACTCAAACACAAAGATTTGACTCTAATCAGATAAGTCTCCTTTCTGTGACTGCCAACTAAGTGGTGGTATACTGCTGTGGTTTCTGAATACCAATCAGTGCCCTTCTAACTAAGTGTGAATGTCTTATTCAAATGCAGACAGGTTTCTCTCTTGTTATTTCAGATTTACTGCATCAAAATCATCAAAGGTGGAATTATGTCTACTGCATAGCATAATGCTTACCAGTTACCCTAAAACCAAGACATCAGTATATTTGAATCTTGGCTTCTATATTTCTTGTGTGTTCTGGATAAATCACTTAGCTTTTGATGACCCGTTTTCCTAATCTGTAATCTGCTAATGACAGTGCCTAGCTTAAAGTGTTGTTAAGTAGATTAAATGAGATAGCATTTGGAAAGGGTTTGTAATAGTTTCAGGTATAGTATGCACTACCTAAGTGTGTGGTAAGTGTGTTAACTAGATAAATCAGAAGTTTCTCCACATGGTTTTGGCACAAATAAGGTTTAGAAACCAATGGGATGGAACAAAGTAGGCATTGAAATGCATGGCCCATTTCTCAATGAAGTTCTATTCCCTTCCTATCTCTTGTTATTCTCAATGGAAGTAGTGCCATCCCCAGAGGATGCTTTGGCAAGGATGTGGAGACGCTGAGCAGTCACATGATTGGACAGCTGTCACACTCTGAGCTGTCACATTGTCACATCCTTCAATGTGAGGACAATCGTGCACAGTGAAGGACTGTCCCCAGTCCTCACCATATTTGCATAGCCACTGGTAATTCATGTCATTGAAAAGCCTGTTTCTAATTATTTGAGGCCAGAATTTAACTCTGACATAGAAGAAATGTGTTTCCGTACAGTTCTGAACAAACACTAAATTTTTACATAAGTATAACCCACAATATAAACCAAGGGAAGATTTGTTTTCCTTTGGAATTTGGCCAAGAGTTGGTCACCACTTTGGAAAGCTGCGCTTCAAACAGCCATGCCTCTCCTGATTCTCAAGTCATTAACACATCTCTAGTTGTCATATACAGGACCAGCGTTTGCTTCTCACATGTTGTGTGCATGTGCTTGATGTATATTTTGAAATATGTGAAAGTGAAAGCGTTAGTCTCTTAGTTGTGTCTGACTCTTTGTGACCCCATGGACTATAGCCCGCCAGGCTCCTCTATCCATGGAATCCTCCAGGCAAGAACACTGGAGTGAGTTGCCATTCCCTTCTCCAAGGGATCTTCCTGACTCAGGGACTGAACCTGGGTCTCTTGCATTAAAGAGCCATATATTATTATAAATAATTTTTGTTCTATCCACTCTTATTTTGCAGATAAGGCACTATATTCATTTCTTTGAAATTATGTGTATTGGTAGAATTTACCCTTTATTAATTTTTATTTAAGGACAGTGAGGGCTATCGTAAAATAATTCTTATAGAAATATTGTCTGAAAGCCTTGAGACTCAAAGCTCAGATCCTGGAGGAATTTCTTAATCAATTTTGCTTAGTACTAAATAGCTTTCATTCTTTCAGAATTCACATAAGGGTTATACTAAATTAACACATGCTATTTCATGCTATTTGAGAATGTTTTATTAAGACCCTTTTAATGGGAATATGTGTTCTATTTCACCCAGGAGATTTTACTTTCTTCAAGGATAGAATATGTTGCCTTGATTCCTTTTGTATCTTTTCACAGTAGGCATTCAATAAGTGGTGTTGACAGCCTGATTTGAGTTTAAAGAGAAGCAGGAAAATTCAGAGAGTAGAGTCAGGAGTTTAAAATAAATTGGAAAAAAGTGCCTGAGAAATGTTAGTTCACCAGGAGAAAACCACCAAAGGTAAAGGAAGCAGAAATGAGAATGTCTTTAGGACAATGTTGGAGGTGGGGTGTGATGTTGAGGTAACCAGGCAATTCAGCTGTTAAAAACATATGCAGGTGTACTCTATCTTAGGAGAACCCAGTACAAACACTGAACATTAAAAAAGGGCAAATAAATTAGAGGATTTTGTTGGGGGCAAGGGAGAGGGAGAACATCACTTTCACAAGAATTATTATTGGGCATGTGCTCTGTGTTGACAACTTTGCATTAGCAAGTATAGATTCTTTTTTTTACCAGCTTTAAGTAAATCCACTTATAATGGACTTAGCTACATTCAAAGTAGAGTCTAGTTTACAAAACATTATTTTAGTCAAGCTTTTTGGTAGCACACGATTCCAAAAGTTAAATGGACCATGATGTTGAATAAAGCTAGGTAATGATTTTATTGTGGACCTGATAATCAGGAAATATCAAATTTACCACGGTAAACAGATAGCATCAGAAACTTCGTGATTTCATCTCAAAGAGATATTTAGGCAAACACAAAGACCAAAAGAGAATAAACACCCTATAGATTATTTCAGTTGAAAGCAGAGGGGCAGCAAACGCACAAATTGAGATAGAATGTTTACTTTGGTGATTGACAATGAATGCATGTAAAAAGAATCTGACTACATCAATGAAGATGATAAAGAGTTGCATATAAGTGCAGTAGTTTTGATACCAAGGACTCTGCTTATTTCCTAACATCATCATTAAATTAGAAAACCTTCAATGACCTCTAGATCACACACATACAGACATATAGACATACATAGGTATATTTAAAATACACTGATATAGCCATTATTATTTTTAAAATGAAGCAGGAAGAAATTGTAGAAAATACTTAACTTTCGAATTCTCCAGGCAAGAATACTGGAGTGGGTTGCCATTTCCTTCTCCAGGGGTTCTTCCTGACTCAGGGATCAAACCTGGGTCTACAGCATAGCAGGCAGATTCTTTACCATCTGAGCCACCAGGGAAGACTTTCAGCTCCATATGACTTCCTAAATACATGACTTACTTTTCCTTCCAACCCGAATCTCAACTGAAACATATAGAAAATAAAAAGAGATACAAAGGAATTTAGAAGCTGGGCAGGAATCTTCAAAAAACGAGAATGGGGATGCATTTTTTAAGAAAACAAATGGAACACGTGATATCAGTGAAAGTGGCTCAGTCGTATCTGACTCTTTGTGACCCCATGGACTACACAGTCCATGGGATTCTCCAGGGATTGAACCCAGGTCTCCCACATTGTAGGTTGATTCTTTACCAGCTGAGCCACAAGGGAAGCCCAAGAATACTGGAGTGGGTAGCCTATCCCTTCACCAGTGGATCTTCCTGACCCAGAAATCGAACTAGGGTCTCCTGCATTGCAGACAGATTCTTTACCAACTAAGCTATCAGGGAAGCTCAACTGGTGACAAAATGCAAGATTTCTAAAACAGGCTACTGGGGAAAGATAAGTGCTTCTCAAGCTACTTTTTTTTTTTTCTTAGAGGTGGCAAGTTTTAGAAAAGGAGGTTATATGAGGTTTGCTTGGTAATTAATTAAAAGTCTGTGACATAGTCATGCCAATTGTACCCACCAGGTTCTTAACCGTAAGCAAGAAATGTCTGTGCTGGGTAAAGCAGATAAGGGCTCAAGTGGCTCGCAGGGCTGCAGGGAGGCTGGAGAATTAAACGATGTCTGGACTGCCAGGGGCAGCAACAAAATCCAAGCCACAGAAGTGTCTTCTTAGGAAATTTCTCTTCCTTCATTCAGTTGGCAACACAGTGGTTTGCCACTGAGCCTATTCTGTTCCGGGACACTCAAGCATGGACACAGGTTTTTGCTTTTGAAGCATCAGCTCTGGATGTATTTTGATTGGCAGAGCCTAGGTCAGATACCTAGAAAAGCAGATCACAAGTGTCTCAGAGTTTATAAAGGGATGCACCCTTTGCTTCAGCAAGACTCACTGGATGGAAACTTCTAACGTAGAAAGGGGTTCCCATGCTGGGTAAGCAAAACAAATGACATTGCCCATTTGTTAATCTTCCCCAAATTTTCCTAATTTTGGCCTCAGGGTGGGGTGAGGGCATGAATAAGGCATTCTAATTTACATATTCTCATAAGAGATTTTAAGAGTTATGGAGGTGGTATGGAGAAAGTTTCCAATAACTTATGTTTACCATGAAGAAAGGGAGCCTACCCTTCCTGGGGCAACAAAATATTCTCATGCGCCTATAAAATGCTAACCCAGCCACAAGTGCTGTCTTGTGCCCCATTGCATAACCTTTGGAGATCAGACTCCTAAATAAGAACATTTTTTTCACTGCCTTGGTTTTTTAGTGTTTCTTATATGCTCTTCTTAACATTAGAACATTCAATAGGAGTTACCAGGCATGTAAGGAAACCAAAGAGAAATAAATTAGGAAACAAAATTAGGAAAATAACCATACATAAAAAATTCAACATAGGAAAAGAAGAAAACTTTAACATACTTGTTTTTAGTGTTCCCTGTGAGAGAATAAAATAACAGACCTCAGTGAAAAAGAAAATTTGAAGTCTTGGGAATTAAAAAAAACAAACATGAAAATGAAATTAAAAAGTAAACTTAGAGTAGTTAGGAGAAATGATACAGCTGACACTAAATCACACGATGAACTGGAAGCTTCATCCAAGGGATTCTTCAACTTTGTTAAGTAATAATTGATAAATGCAATTGCATATGTTGAAAATGTACAGTGTAATGGCTTGCTTGTTGTTGTTCAGTTGCAAGTCATGTCCAAATCTTTTTTGACCCCATGGACTGTAACTCGCCAGTCCCCTCTGTCCATGGGATTTCCCAGGCAAGAATACTGGAGTGGGTGGCTATTTCCTTCTCCAGGGGCTCTTTCTGATTCAGGGATCAAACCCATGTCTCCTGCATTGGCAGGTGGATTCTTTACCACTGAGCCATCAGGGTTTGATATACATATACAACTGTATATGTGGGTAGAATTATTATCAAAATCTAGATATTAAGACATAACCATCACCTCACATAGCTAATTCTTTTTGTTGTCGTGTTTGTGTGAATATGAGTACTTAACATTTGTTTTCAGCAAGTTTCAAGTATACAACACCATGTTATTAACTATAATTACCATGCTCACTACAAACAAAGCTAGTGGAGGTGATGGAATTCCTGTTGAGCTATTTCAAATCCTAAAAGATGATGCTGTGAAAGTGCTGCACTCAATATGCCAGCAAATTTGGGAAACACAGCGATGGCCACAGGACTGGAAAAGGTCAGTTTTCATTCCAATCCCAAAGAAAGGAAATGCCAAAGAATCCTCCAACTACTGCAAAATTGTACTCATCTCACACGCTAGCAAAGTAATGCTCAAAATTCTCCAAGCCTGGCTTCAACAATACGTGAACCATGAACTTCCACATGTTCAAGCTGGATTTAGAAAAGGCAGAGGAACCAGAGATCAAATTGCCAACATCTGCTGGATCATCAAAAAAGTAAGAGAGTTCCACAAAGACATTTATTTCTGTTTTATTGACTATGCCAAAGCCTTTGACTGTGTGGATCACCATAAACTGTGGAAAATTCTGAAAGAGATGGGAATACAAGACCACCTGACCTGCCTCTTGAGAAATCTGTTTGTGGGTCAGGAAGCAACAGTTAGAACTGGACATGGAACAGACTGGTTCCAAATAGGAAAAGGCGTATGTCAAGGCTGTATGTTGTCACCCTGCTTATTAACTTATATGCAGAGTACATCATGAGGAACAGTGGGCTGGAGGAAGCACAATCTGGAATCAAGATTTCCCGGAGAAATATCAATAACCTCAGATATGCAAATGACACCACCCTTATGGCAGAAAGTGAAGAAGAACTAAAGAGCCTCTTGATGAAAGTGAAAGAGGAGAATGAAAAAGTTGGCTTAAAGCTCAACATTCAGAAAACTAAGATCATGGCCTCTGGTCCCATCTCTTTATGGCAAATAGATGGGGAAACAGTGGAAACAGTGACACACTTTATTTTTGGGGGCTCCAAAATCACTGCAGATGGTGACTGCAACCGTGAAATTAAAAGATGCTTAATTTTTGGAAAGAAAATTATGACCAACTTAGATGGCATATTAAAAGGCAGAGACATTACTTTGCCAACAAAGGTCTGTTTAGTCAAGGCTATGGTTTTTCCACTGGTCTTGTATGGATGTAAGAGTTGGACTATAAAGAAAGACTGAAGAATTGATGCTTTTGAACTGTGGTGTTGGAGAAGACTCTTGAGAGTCCCTTGGACTGTAAGGAGATCCAGTCAGTCCATCCTAAAGAAAATCAGTCTTGAATATTCATTGGAAGAGCTGATGTTGAAGCTGAAACTCCAATACTTTGGCCATCTGATATGAAGAACTGATTCATTTGAAAAGACTTTGATGCTGGGAAAGATTGAGGGCAGGAGGAGAAAGGGCTGACAGAGGATTAGTTGGTTGGATGGCATCACCGACTCAATGGACATGAGTTTGGGTAAACTCCAGGAGTTAGTGATGGACAGGGAGGCCTGGTGTGCTGCAGTCTATGGGGTTGCAAAGAGTTGGACACAACTGAGCAACTGAACTGAACCGAACCATGCTGTACATTAGATCTTCAGAACTTATTCTTACAACTGTGAAATTTGTGCTGTTTGAGCCTCATCACTCCATTTCGGTCTCTTACCTCATGTGATTCTCACTGAATGTGGTAAAAAAGAAGAAAATATATTAAATATAAGAAAAAAATAGAATAGGGTTTGTCCAGGAAGTCTGTATCGGTTAGGATTGACTTTAATTGCAAGCAAGAGAATAAAAATAATCATGACTTTTAAAAAATTAATCTTTTATTGTTCATGTAAAAATCCACAGGGAGGCCATCCAGAGATTTGCTCTTCAGACATACAGGCTCTCATCCAATCTAGAATGTTGGCCATGATACCCATATTCAAGGCAGTAGGATGGAGGAACGGACAAAGAAGAGAAGTTTCAAAGAATGAGTGGCATCTGTTTTTGAGACAGTGCCAAAATTTTGCTGTAGAATGCTTCCACTCCCAATCCTGTGGCCAGAACCCCAGAACTTATTTGCATGTCATGTCTTGCTGCAAGTAAGTTTGAGAGCTAGAGTTTTCACCTTGCTGGGGAAAAGAAGAGAAATTACATATGCAAAATGTTTGCCTTATGCAAGGAATAGTTGCAGATACTAATTCTCAAAGTTCATAAGAACTTGTGTAGAAATAAACATTTTAAGCTTAAGAAAATTCACTAATAGTACCAGAAATGTGATCTTTTGATACAGCAAAGAAAAAAGGAGTTAAAAAATCTAATCAATTTAGTTAACATAAGAAATAGAAAAAAAAAAAGGACAATTAGAAAATAAGCAGAGACAAAAAGAGAAAACACTGTATAACCTTGCATTCAGCTTGATCTGATAATTTTTCTTTTAATAAAATATCAAATTTAATTTGCTAATATTTAATTTTAAAGAGTTAATTCATATTTACCATAGATTAGTAAAATGGTATAAAAATGTAGAAACACATAGTTAGGTACATAGACATTTAGTGGCATTTATATATATATAATGTATGTAACATATTTATATATATAAAAGTGGCATTTCAAATGGTGTACAATTTATTATACCTTCAAAAGAAAAGGTTAGGTCTTGCCCTCATTTTATATACCAAAAAATTCAGATAGATTAAACATAACAATGAAAAAACTAAAAACTATCAGGGGAATAATGAAATTTAAATACTTATTGGTATGCAAGTTTTTTCCAAACCCAGAAGGCATAACGTTAAATATAGACAAAATCTACTACTTAAAAATTGGAAAATTTTCCATTATGAAAAGTTCCATTATGAGGAAAAAAAGTGAAAATTATTTATAAGACCTATGATAGAGGTTTATATAGTAATAAACAAAAATGTTTTGCAAAATCTCAGCTTAATGAAAAAGTGGAAAAGAATATGGATATGCTAGTCAAAAAAGAAATGTGAATGGTTAATAAACATATGAAAATTGCTAATTTTAAAAATATGAGCACTTCAAATGAAACCAACAACGCAGCATCACTTTTACAAGTATCCATCAGATAATTACAAAAGATAAAAATCAATAATATCAAGGGTTTTTGAAAATTTGGTAAAAAGGCACATTCATGAAATGCATCTAGTACATGTCAATGAAAGTAACAAAATTAAAAATGCTGTCTAGAAACAAGATAACAGGCCCAAAATGGAATCTCTTAGGTTAAGGGCCCCATCACCAAACCCAGACTTAATTATGGTTTTGATCTTTCTGAGAAATGGGATCGTAAGCCAGCCAATTAGTAATTACCTGATCAGCACTAGTTTGGTAATCTGCCTGATCGACGCCTGCAATCCCCAGAGGAAAGTAACCTTGCAGCAATAGCCCAATATTTGTCCAGTGCAATTTCCTTATTCCTGCATCCTTCTGCCTAGAAAAGTCTTTGATTTGCTACTCCTCAGGGCTCTTTTCTATCTGCTACATTGGATGCTGCCTGATCTGAATTGATTTTTCTCAAATAAACTCTTAAATATTTTTGTATGCCTCAGCTTATCTTCTAATAGTTCTGTTGTCAGAAGAAGGAACTGACGAAGACCCTGATGGTCTCCAGGAGCAATGAGCAACCAGGTGAAGGTACTTATAGAGCCCCTAGAGCTCACTGCCTTCTTGCGGCCTCTGGGAGTCATCCCTCTGGGATCCTACCTCTGCGACTTTTGTGTTAGGAGCTTTCAGACTTTCTCTGAGCTTTTTTTTTTTCTTCTTTCTTTCTTTTTTCTTCAGACCAGGTCTGGATACTAGCCAGAGTTATATTCTGTTGGACTTGAAAAACCAGACTGGGTTCAAGGTTGGACAGGGTTAGTCTTGTAAACTGTAGTGGGTCCAGGTGGACTGGATTTGACTTAGAAACTAGACTGGATCCAGATCTGACTTATACTGAAACCAGACTGAGTCTGGCTTATACTGGACCGGGTCCAGGATGAGGCTACAGGTGAAGAAATTTTGTTTTAAGGCTTGTTAACTTTACCAAAGATAGCCTTGAATTACAGGGGCCACAGTGGAGAACTTTTAACCTGGATGAACTTTTGCATTTACCAGGTGTCCTAGAGAACAAAGAAGTCTCAGCCAAGCACTCACCGCAAAGGGTGGAGGGAGAATTGCTTTTCCTCTAGAATTTCAGTTGACCAGGATGAAATCCACTGGGAGTACTCCAGAGGCTAAACACAGCTTCCTGGAAACATTGAGAGAAGGTGGCAAGGGGTGAGATTCTAACCCAAGTCAGAGCTGAGAGCTTCTAGGTTTCTACCTGTGGTGCTTGGTCAAGAGAGGAAAGTAGAACTTCATGTTGTCCTTTCCTTCCCAAGTTCAGGTTGGCAGGCAAACACAAACAAGCAAAAGCAGAAAACAAAACCTGTAAGAATTAGATCATTGACTGTGACTCAGGAATTTGTTTTCAAACACCCTTTGGTTCTGAATTCTTTCTCCCTCAACACAGCTGTTGCCTTCTTTTTTTTATCTTGCTTTGTGTCCTGAAAAGTTGACTGGGAAACCACCACTTTGAGGCCCCCACAATACGGGCAACCAAAATGCAGGTTGCACTCCATTTACAGTTAGGGTCCTACAATTATTGCCAGTTCTCCAGGGAATTGTCTAAGTCTTTCTTTCTTTTGGTTCTCTTTGGGAGTGGCTCTGAGCCTTTGGGAGGGTGTCCTAGTAACTTTGTACTCTTTTGGGGACATCTCTTGTGTCCATGGGTTTGTTGAATACTGGCAGGAATATTTACTGTTGTTTCTGATTGAAACTTGACAATATATTTGAGACTGTATATATATATATGTGTGTGTGTGTATCTATATCTATATCTGTATCTATATCTATATCTATATATTAGTGTCTCTGTGGTCATAAGTTGGCCAAACTGGAAAGTGATATTTAGAATCTGATACGAACTTCTTTTTTAGACCTTACACCCTAAGTTGGGATTCCCATCTGGCACTCATAGTAAAGAACCTGCCTGCCAGTGCAAGAGACATAAGAGAACCAGGTTCAATCCCTGGGTCAGGAAGATCTGCTGCAGGAGGACACGGCAACCCATTCCAGTATTCTTGCCTGGAGAATCTCATGGACAGAGGAGCCTGGCAGGCTATGATCCATAGGATTGCAAAGAGTTAGACTTCACTGAGCAACTTAGCATGTGCACCTTAAGTTAAAATGAAACTAAATACCCAGAGGGGAAGAAAACATTCTGAAGTCTTTGTGAAAGTATTTACTAAAGCATTTCAAGGACACACAGCTCTAAATCTAGAACATAGGAGTCTTCTGATTTCCATTTTAGTTGAAGATTTTCTCCTTGATCAGTTCAGTTCAGCTCAGTCGCTCAGTCGTGTCTGACTTTTCGACCCCATGGACCACAGCAGCCAGGCCTACCTATCCATCACCAACTCCCAGAGTTTACTCAAACTCATGACCAATGAGTGGGCAATGCCATGCAACAATCTCATTCTCTGTCATCCTCTTCTCCTCCTGCTTTCAATCTTTCCCAGCATCAAGGCCTTTTCAAATGAGTCAGTTCTTCACATCAAGTGGCCACAGTATTGGAGTTTCAGCTTCAACATCAGTTCTTTCAATGAATATTCGACTGATTTCCTTTAGTATGGACTGGCTGGATCTCCTTGCAGTTCAAGGGACTCTCAAGAGTCTTCTCCAACACCACAGTTCAAAAGCATCAATTCTTCAGTGCTCAGCTTTCTTTATAGTCCAACTCTCACATCCATACATGATTACTAGAAAACCATAGCCTTGACTAGATGAAACTTTTTTGGCAAAATAATGTCTCTGCTTTTTAATATGCTGTCTAGGTTGGTCATAACTTTCCTTTCAAGGACTAAGCACCTTTTAGTTTCATGACTGCAGTCACCATCTGCAGTGATTTTGGAGCCCCCCCAAAATGAAGTCTGACACTGTTTCCACTGTTTCCCCATCTATTTGCCATGAAGTGATGGGACCAGATGCCACAATCTTTGTTTTCTGAATGTTGAGCTTTAAGCCAACTTTTTCACTCTCCTCTTTCACTCTCATCAAGAGGCTCTTTAGTTCTTCACTTTCTGCCATAAGGGCGGTGTCATCTGCATATCTGAGGTTATTGATATTTCTCCCAGCAACCTTGATTTCAGCTTGTGCTTCATCTAGCCTAGGGTTTCTCATGATGTACTCTGCAGGGTGATAACATACAGCCTTGACATACTGCTTTTCCTACTTGGAACCAGTCTGTTGTTCCATATCCAGTTCTACCTGTTTCTTGACCTGCATACAGATTTCTCAAGAGGCAGGTCAGGTGGTCTGGTATCCCTATCTCTTTCAGAATTTTCCACAGTTTATTGTGATCCACACAGTCAAAGGCTTTAGCATAGTCAATAAAGCAGAAATAGACGTTTTTCTGGAACTCTCTTGCTTTTTCAAGGTCCAGCGGATGTTGACAAATTGATATCTGGTTCCTCTGCCTTTTCTAAATCCAGCTTGAACATCTGGAAGTTCACATATTGTTGAAGTCTGGCCTGGAGAATTTTGAGCATTACTTTACTAACGTGTGAGATGAGTGCAGTTGTTTGAACTTTCTTTGGCATTGCCTTTCTTTGGGATTGGAATGAAAACTGACCTTTTCCAGTCCTGTGGCCACTGCTGAGTTTTCCAAATTTGCTAGCATAATGTGTGCAGCGCTTTCACAGCGTCATCTTTTAGGATTTGAAATAGCCCAACTGGAATTCCATTTCCTCCATTAGCTTTGTTCGTAGTGATGCTTCCTAAGGCCCTCTTGACTTCTCATTCCAGGATGTCTGGCTCTAGGTGAGTGATCACACCATCATGATTATTTGGGTCGGGAATATCTTTTTTGTACAGTTCTTCTATGTATCTTGCCACCTCTTCTTAATATCTTCTGCTTCTGTTAGGTCCATACCATTTCTGCCGTTTACTGTTCCCATCTTTGCTTGAAATGTTCCCTTGGTATCTCTCATTTTCTTGAAGAGATCTCTAGTCTTTCCCATTCTATTGTTTTCCTCTATTTCTTTGCACTGATCACTGATGAAAGCTTTCTCTCTCTCTATGTTATTCTTTATAACTCTGCATTCAAATGGGTATATCTTTCCTTTGCGTTTTGCTTCTCTTCTTTTCACAGCGATTTGTAAGGCCTCCTCAGACAGCCATTTTGCTGTTTTGCATTTCTTTTTCTTGGAGATGGTCTTGATCCCTGTCTCCTGTAGAATGTCACAAACCTCTGTCCATAGTTCATCAGGCACTTTATCAGACCTAGCCCCTTAAATCTATTTCTCACTTCCACTGTATAATCATAAGTGGTTTGATTTAGGTCATACCTGAATGGTCTAGTAGTTTTCCATACTTTCTTCAATTGAAGCCTGAATTTGGCAATAAGGAGTTCATGATCTGAGCCACAGTCAGCTCCTGGTCTTGTTTTTGCTGACTGTATAGAGCTTCTCCATCTTTGGCTGCAAAGAGTATAATCAATCTGATTTTGATATTGACCGTCTGGTGATATCCATGTGTAGAGTCATCTCCTGTGCTGTTGGAAGAGGGTGTTTGCTATGATCAGTGCATTCTCTTGGCAAAACTCTATTAGCCTTTGCCCTGCTTCATCCTGTACTCCAAGGCCAAATTTGTCTGTTACTCCAGGTGTTTCTGTACTTCCTACTTTTGCAGTTTCCAGTCCCCTATAATGAAAAGGACATCTTTTTGGGGTGTTAGAATGTCTTGTAGGTTTTCATAGGACCATTCAACTTCAGCTTCTTCAGCATTACTGGCTTGGGCATAGACTTGGATTACCGCGATATTGAATGGTTTGCGTTGGTAACGAACAGAGATCATTCTGTCTGTTTCTAGATTGCATCCAAGTACTGCATTTCGGACTCCGTTGTTGACTGTGATGGCTACTCTATTTCTTCTAAGGGATTCTTGTCCACAGTAGTAGGTATAATGGTCATCTGAGTTAAATTCACCCATTCCAGTCCATTTTAGTTCACTGATACCTAAAATGTCAACGTTCTCTCTTGCCATCTCCCGTTGACCACTTCCAATTTGCCTTGATCCATGGACCTAACACTTAGGTCCCTATACATTATTGCCCTTACCGCATTGGACCTTGCTTCTATCACCAGTCACATCTACAAGTGAGTTTTGTTTTTCCTTTGGTGCTCTTTTTCTTCATTTTTTCTGAGATTATTTCTCAACTGATTTCTAGTAGAATATCAGGCACCTACTGACCTGGGGAGTTCATCTTTCATTTTCCTATTTTTTTGCCTTTTCATACTATTTATGGGGTTCTCAAGGCAAGAATTGGAGAAGGCAATGGCATCCCACTCTAGTACTCTTGCCTGGAAAGTCCCATGGGCAAAGGAGCCTGGTAGGCTGCAGTCCGTGGGGTCACTAAGAGTTGGACACGACTGAGTGACTTCACTTTCACGTTTCACTTTCATGCATTGGAGAAGGAACTGGCAACCCATTCCAGTGTTCTTGCCTGGAGAATCCTAGGGACGGTGTAGCCTGGTGGGCTGCCATCTATGGGGTCACACAGAGTCGAACACAACTGAAGTGACTTAGCAGCAGCAGCAGCAGCAAGGCAAGAATACTGAAGTGGTTTGCCATTCCCTTCTCCAGTGGACCACATTTTGTCAGAACCCTCCACTATGACCTGTCCATCTTGGGTGGCCCTACACAGCATGGCTCATAGTTTTATTGAGTTAGACAAGGCTGTGGTCCATGTGATTAGACTGATTAGTTTTCTGTTATTGTGTTTTTCAGTCTGTCTGCCCTTTGATGGAAAAGGATAAGAGGCTTATGGAAGCTTCCTTTGGGAGAGGGGGAAACTGGGACTTGTTCTGATGGGCGGGGCCATGCTCAGTAAATCTTTAATCCAATTTCCTGTTGGTGGGTGGAGCTGTGTTCCCTCCCTGCTATTTACCTGGGGCCAAACTATGGTGGAGGTAATGAAGATAATGGTGACCTCCTTCAAAAGATCCCATGCATGTACTGCTACACTCAGGGCCCCCAACCCCTCAGCAGGCCACCACTGACCCACACCTCTGCTGGAGACTCGTGGACACTCACAGGGAAGTCTGGGTCAGTCTCTTGTGGGGTCACTACTCCTTTTTCCTGGGTCCTGGTGAACACAAGGTTTTGTTTGTTCCCTCCAAGAGTCTATTTCCTAGTCCTGTGTAAGTTCTGGCAGCTCTGTGGTGGGGTTAATGGCAACCTCCTCCAAGAGGGCTTATGCCACACCCAGGACTGCTTCGCCCAGAGCCTCTGACCCTGCAGCAGGCCACTGCTGACCCGTACCTCCACAGGGGACACTTAAACACAGTTCTCTCTCAGTCTCTGTGGGGTCCCTGGGTCCTGGTGCACACAAGGTTTGTTTGAGCCCTCTGAGAGTCTCAGGTAGAATGGAGTTTAATTCTAAACACAAATTCATCCCTCCTACCGTCTTGCTGGGGCTTCTCCTTTGCCCTTGGGCATGGGGTATCTCCTCACAGCCACTCCAGTGCCTATAGTCTTACTGGGGTTTCTCTGACCTGCAGCGAAGCGCGGCCACCACTCCTGACCTTGGATGTGGAGGTGTCTCCTCATGGAGAGGAGATAACTTTCTCCCTCATATATCTTCATATCTTTCTCCCTGATATAAAGAAACAAATGGATTATAATATAGTTGGATGGGTGATTCAGCCTCTTGATAGCATTTAGTTGGAACCTGATTTTTTAAAAGCATTTTTAAAAAGTGTACTTGTCTTATAATTGAGACTTCATGAGAATGGAAATGCAGCTCTAGAAACAATTCAAATCCAATCTATACCTTTTACCAATCTCTAAACCTCCCCTATTCATCTCAAAATACTTAAATTTTTTTTCTCACACTTAAAGTTAATATTCTGTTTAGAAGAAAGAAAATCAAGAACGTTATGTTAAGAACACCTTTAAAAATAATTCAAGGTGATGAACAGGGAGAAGGAAAAGTCATGTTAAGAAAAAGAGTAGAAGAGAGGTAATTTGGAGATATATTAGGAAATTGTATAATTCATCATCAAAAGGCAAAGAAGTAGGAAAAAAATTCAGAAAGGAAGATTTTTATTCCAGGTGCTAACCTTTCTATTTTAAATTAGTCAATTTATTAAAAATCTCTTCAGTCCTAGAAAGTTCAGTGTTAATTATTTTGTTTTTCTGGCAATCTTATTCCCAGTCTCAAAAGTCTTTATAACAAAGATTAAGTTGTCATATACGGATGCATATCCCCTGTTTTGAGTACCAGTTTGCTCCCAGGCAATTGATATTTTAGGGAACAATTTGAACATAATGTGAATTTTATATTTGCTTGTGCATGATTATATCTGTGAGAAATACTAGATGAATGAAGAAGCATATTCCCAGTTGAAATGATTCAGGTAAGAATACACAAAATGCATACACATACACACATGCACACACCTCCAATGTCTTCCAGCTGCCTCAGTTCATGCATATTATGCACCACACCCAACTGGATCTGGTACTACAACTTTCCCTATGACTTCCTTTAATCCTTCTTCTACCTCTTCACAATCACACACAGATTGCACCCTCTCTGTTTTCCCTGTACACAAGACAACTTCAGTCCTTTCTAAAGTAAAATGTCCTGTTTATTTATATAGTTTTAAACTATGTAACATATATAAAACCGTTTACTGAATTCATTAGATTCTTAAAAAAAAATATTTATTCATTTGTACCAGATCTTAGTTATGGCAAGAAAGATTTTTTAGCTATGGCATGTGGGATCTCGTTGCCTGACAAGGGGTTGATCATGGGCCCCCTGCATTGGGAGCATGGAGTCTGAGCCACTGGCCTATCATGGAATCCCAAATTCATTAGGTTCTTTTTTCTTTTTCCCCCACTGTTTCACTAATGAAACTCTTGAGTATGCCTCTAGCCTCATTTTTTTTTTTTTTTTTTTTTTTTTTTTGCATAGACTCTATAGTTTTTACTGAAGAAATTCTCTGAACAAAGTGAGTTTCAGAAACACATATATCTCATTATCACAGAACCGACTGTATGGCATATCTTACCAGCTGAGACTCTGCTATCTTCTTGCTATCTTTTTGCTCTATAGTCATTTCACCATACTTATAAAGTCTTGACTGAGATGCTTGCCATAAGTAAATGTAAGAGTTTTGCATTTCATTACTGTGAGTTTAGCTACCAAGTCATTTCACTCGATGTTCTTTTATTTGTGTCTAAATTATAGATTCTTCGTGCTTTTTCCATTGTTTCAACTGAGAGTTCATTTGGCAGCCAGTAGACTCAGCTGTTAGGGGACAAGTTATACTTTGAGACTATATACTCTGAGTATCTGTAGAACTTTATGGTACGGTCTTGCCTCGTGGTTTCTAATAAAAAACACTGGAAATCTGCCTCTCCAGTGTTCATGTGAATAGAACCCAACATTACTCAGAGCAGACAAATATCAACTGTGAGATTTCAAAATTTCACTAACTTGATAACCTCTTGATTAGAATTAAGTCAAAGTATTCATCACTGCCCATCATTTGGATGTATTCAACACTGTTAAGTAACTTTAGCTACATTTTCCCCTCTTAAAATAAGCTTGTAATACCCTTAATAAGTAATTTTAAAGTCTTTGTTTTTGATATTTTCAACAATTATTTTTAAGGTAATATTCGGATATGTTAGATGACATGAATTCAGATATGTGGAAGATAATAATAATTGCTATTTCCTAAGCACTGTCTTATCAATTGTTAAAAAATAAGGGGTAACAAAATCTCTTCCTTTTACCTATAAGAAGAGCCAAGTCACCTTAAAGTAATTTGTCTAAATTTATGTAACCAGTGAAGAAGCTTGGGTTTTGAACCCAGACACTCTGGTCCCTGAGTCTGTGGATTTAATCATTATACTAAGCCTTTAATTGGGAAGAATTGAACATGTTCTTTTCCTTATTGGGAAACAAAGCTTGCTTGGTGATATTATGGCATCAAGTTGGTCACTTGGTTTAGCTCCTAAACCTCTAACCAGCAAATTTTGAGTAAGAGTAGGATGATAACAGTTAGTCTATTTTCCCCAAAACTCTAGGGCTTCATCTATAATAACCCTCTTATTTCAGTAGCTAGAGTCTGGGCCAGACATAAGTCTTTCTGTACTTAAGAACTACTTCTTGTTTACATCTGTACTCACCTTGATCTAACTATATTTTACCTCAATGAAGATGGTGGATACAGCTTAGATCTGTCATTTAACCATAGAAAGTCACTCCTTAACATTCTCTCTCTAGATTTTACAACCTAAATTCCTCTAATTACCCCCCAAATATTTGGCTTTCTGTTTTTAAAAATGCTTCCTTTTTTTGTCCATTTATTACTACTTCATGTTCTACTTTAAATGATGTTTCATTTAAAACATATAAATCTAGAATCCTTTCTCTTCTTTGAAACTGCATTGTAGTGAATATTAAATTATATGGGCCATAACTAGGATTTGCCAATTATTTCTCACCTAGAGAGTTTAACTGTACTTGAATTAGATATTAGAATATAAAACCAATTATCATAGTGAAAAAAAACACTGGAGTTTGTAAGAATAAAAAGACTAAAGAGCTTGATTATGGAACAACAACATACTTTTTGCATGGGCCATTAACTATTTGTGGGGAGTTGAATGCATTCCTTCTTTTATTTGATCTCAGTTGCTTTTCTATAAAATGATTTGGACTAATTGTTCTACATTGTCACTTCCAGGTGAACATTTATTTATGACTGGATTTTCATATCATCTTATTCAGTTGTAGTGTAGTATGATTTTGTTAATAGAGAAGATATTTTGCTATTAATCCAATGATAACTCAATATTGTTTTCCTTTCCATGTCTAAGAATCTTTGTGCCATTAAGAAGTTTTTAATTTGGTTTTATCCTCAAGGACTGATTTTACTTAAAATTTCTTTGGTCTTTGGATGACTTCTAATTGACTAAGATCATTTGTTTTTTCTCCTATTATTTTAAAAAGCTATATGGAGTTAAATGAGTTTTTTCTGTGTTTTCATTCAAACACTGATAGTGATTAAGTCATGTCAGTTCTTCCTGACTCTCATGAACCGGGGGAAAAAAAGGCAGTTGGCTCTTTCAGAATGATCCATGATTTGGCAGAGGCAAAACATATAAAAGATTAGTTTTGTTCTTTGTTCTCACCAGCACTCCAAAGCTGGACCATCACATGCCAGAAACAAGATTTTCTGCAGTCCTTTGCACAACTTCAATAAATTTCATTTAATTACATGTTGCTATAGTCTTAACATTCACAAAATGAAGCTTTTAAGCTTTAACTTGTACAGTTTTATTTATAACAAGAACAATTAAAGCCTTTGTGAGGTATATTCTAATAAAATTTTTGATATTTAGAAAGATGAAAATGAATATTAAATAAATATATGTCATAGTCATCCTAATAAGGGAAAATATTGTATCCATTAAAAAGAACAGGATGTTATATACAATGAGAAGAATACAGCAGTAATAAACTAATAGAAAGCACAGAGAAATTACAGAATGTGTAAATGAATACGAAACTGGTATAAAGAGATATCAACAGACATTGATTTTCAAAATGAAAATGTCCACTGAGTGCCCCAGCACAATGAATGGGAAAATACTCACATCAAAGGATATAGCTGTGAAATTTCAAAATAATGGAGACAAAGGAGATATCTTTTAAAAACTTCTAAGGTAGGAAAAATCAGGTCACATACAAAGATGAGCAATTATCATTGGCCTGGCAAATTCTACAATATAAAACATGACAATTCCATGTCACATTGCATGGAAATAAGGTGGAGAGGCATTATTGAAATATGTGCTTTCTCTCCTAGTTTGGCTCAGCATCCAATGCAAGTCTAAGATAGCATGTGAATGTTATCAGAGAATGTGGAAAACTTGGTGAGATGAGCCAAATAAAGAGTAACGTCTACTGAGCACAAGTCTAACCAGGGAACACAGAGATTCAAGACAGACACTAAGCATATTGAAGAAAATCTTTCCAGTGAAGCTCTAGCTTATACTGAAAGGGCAAAGAAGAAACTGCCATTTAAATGAACCCTCAATGAAGCAAGGCCTTGGAACTCATTCTCACTATATTTTTAAACACTCTGTGTTTGTGTGTGTGTGTGTGTGTGTGTGTACGCATGAGTACATGCTTGAAAAAAGAGCAGGCAGTAGGTTTTTGTTTTGGATGAAGGAAACTGTTAAAGGAATGAATATAAAATAAAGAGAAATGAAAAGCAAAGGAGAAAGGGAAAATATACCCAATTGAATGCAGAGTTCCAGAGAATATCAGGAGAGATAAGGTCTTCCTTAACTGAGCAATGCAAAGAAGAAGAGAAAAACAGCAGAATGGGAAAGACTAGAGACCTCTTTAAGAAAACTGGAGAAACGAAGGGAATATTTCATGCAAGGACGGGTATGATAAAGGACAGAAATGGTAAAGACCTAACAGAGGCAGAAGAGATTAAGAAGAGGTGGCAAGAATGCACAGAACTATGCAAAAAATTTTTTTTAATAACCTGGATAGCCAGGATGTTGTAGTCACTTACCTAGAGCCAGACATCCTGGAGTGTGAAGTCAAGTGGGACTTAGGAAACGTTACTATGAACAAAGCTAGTGGAGGTGATGGAATTCCAGCTGAGCTATTTCAAATCCTAAAAGATGATACCATTAAAGTGCTGCACTCAATATGTCAGCAAATTTGGAAAAACTCAGCAATGATCATAAGACTGGAAAAGCTCAGTTTTCATTCTAATCCCAAAGAAGGGCAATGCCTGAGAATGTTCACACTACCATATAATTGTGCTCATTTCACATGCTAGCAAGTTTATGCTCAAAATCCTTCAAGCTAAGCTTCAGCAGGATGTGAACCAAGAACTTCCAGATGTTCAAGCTGGTTTTAGAAAAGGCAGAGGAACCAGACATCAAATTGCCAACATTTGTTGGATCATGGAGAAATAAAGGAATTTCCAGTAAAACATCTACTCTACTTCATTGACTATTCTAAACATCTTGACTTTGTAGATCACAACAACTGTGGAAAATAATTAAAGAAATGGGGATACCAGACTGCTTTATCTATCTCCTGAGAAACCCATATGTGGATCAAGAAGCAACAGTTAGAACTAGATGTGGAACAACAGACTGGTTCAAAATTGGGAAAGGAGTATGTCAAGGCCGTATATTGTCACCCTGTTTATTTAACTTATATGCAGAGTACATTATGTGAAATGCCGTACTGGATGAAGCACAAGATAGAATCAAGTTAGCAGGGAGAAATATCAGTAACCTCAGATATGCAGATGATACCACTCTAATGGTAGACAATGAAGAAGAACTAAAGAATCTCCTGATGAGGGTGAAAAAGTAGAATGAAAAAGTTGGTTTGAATATCAACATTAAAAAGTATGATATCATGGTATCCAGCCCATCACTTCACGGCAAGTAGAAAGGAACAAAGTGGCAGCAATGATAGAGATTTTATTTTCTTGGGCTTCAGAATCACTGTGGATGGTGACTGCAGCCATGAATAGAAGAGACACTTGCTCCTTGGGAGGAAAGCTATGACAAAAGTAGACAGCATATTAACAAGCAGTGGAATCACTTTGCTGACCAAAATCTGCAGAGTCAAAACTGGTTTTCCCAGTAGTCATATTTGGATGTGAGAATTGGGCCATTAAAAAAAGCTGGGCACTGAAGGATGATGCTTTCAAATTGTGATGTTGGTGAAGACTCTTGAGAGTCCCTTGGACTGCAAGGCAATTAAACCAGTCAATCAATCCTGAATATTCATTGAGAGGACTGGTACTGAAGCTGCAGCTCCAATACTTTGGTCACCTGATGCGATGAACCATCTAGGAGAGCAGCCAAGCAGTCATGAGGTAGATCAAAAGATCCACCTATGCCAGAAAGATTGTGGATCACTCATGTTTGCCTTTTGTCAGGTTTAAATGTGTCTCTGTAAATAAAAAAGACTACAAGATTTTAAACCTATTTTTCCTCAGAATTAACTGGCAGTACAGGTAAATTTAATCAAAATCAGATTTTTTTTTAACCTGAAAATGTAAATTTATTTATTTTTTAATTACTTTTTTTCCATTTATTTTTATTAGTTGGAGGCTAATTACTTTACAGTATTATAGTGGTTTTTGCCATACATTGACATGAATCAGCCATGGATTTATATATGTTCCTCTTCTCGATCCCCCCTTCCAACTCCCTCCCCATCCCATCCCTCTGGGTCTTCCCAGTGCACCAGCCCTGAACACTTGTCTCATGCATCCAACCTGGACTGGTGATCTGTTTCATTCTTGATAATATACTTGTTTCAATGCTACTCTCTCAGAACATCCCACCCTTGCCTTCTCCCAGAGTCTAAAAGTCTGTTCTGTACATCTGTGTCTCTTTTTCTGTTTTGCATATAGGGTTATCATTACCATCTTTCTAAATTCCATATATATGTGTTAGTATACTGTATTGGTGTTTATCTTTCTGGCTTACTTCACTCTGTATAATGGGCTCCAGTTTCATCAATCTCATTAGAACTGATTCAAATGAATTCTTTTTAATGGCTGAGTAATATTCCATGGTGTATATGTACCACAGCTTCCTTATCCATTCGTCTGCTGATGGGCATCTAGGTTGCTTCCATGTCCTGGCTATTATAAACAGTGCTGTGATGAACATTGGGGTGCACGTGTCTCTTTCAGATCTGGTTTCCTCAGTGTGTATGCCCAGAAGTGGGATTGCTGGGTCATATGGCAGTTCTCTTTCCAGTTTTTTAAGGAATCTCCACACTGTTCTCCATAGAGGCTGTACTAGTTTGCATTCCCACCAACAGTGTAAGAGGGTTCCCTTTTCTCCACACCCTCTCCAGCATTTATTGCTTGTAGACATTTGGATAGCAGCCATTCTGACTGGCCTGTAATGGTACCTCATTGAGGTTTTGATTTGCATTTCTCTGATAATGAGTGATGTTGAGCATCTTTTCATGTGTTTGTTAGCCATCTGTATGTCTTCTTTGGAGAAATGTCTGTTTAGATCTTTGGCCCATTTTTTTGATTGGATCATTTGTTTTTCTGGAATTGAGCTGCAGAAGTTGCTTGTATATTTTTGAGATTAATCCTTTGTCTGTTTCTTCATTTGCTATTATTTTCTCCCATTCTGAAGGCTGTCTTTTCACCTTGCTTATAGTTTCCTTTGTTGTGCAAAAGCTTTTAAGTTTCATTAGGTCCCATTTGTTTATTTTTGCTTTTATTTCCAATATTCAGATTTTTTTTTCTAGATTGGAAGATTCATGAGGTTTTGTTCTGATTCTGATTCTTTGTACCTTCCTACCATAGAGCATCATCACTATCGTTAGAATCCAAATACCCCTATCAGAACTTCACAGTGATACACTCTGCTCTGCTTCCCTCTGGTGCCCTCCTCAGGCCTGTGCTTCAGAGCCTTTTGAAATTCCCAGGGACAGTTCATTTTCATAAATACAAGATGTGACAGAAATTTCAACAAGGGCCCCATGACATTGGCTGCTGTCAGAAAAAAGGCCTAATTGGTATATCTGCTAAAGTGTATGCTCAGAATGTAGCCCTAGACTGGAATCTCAAAGGCTGGTTTTGAAAGACCTGCTGAATTGAGTCGGGGCAAGGGGAAGTGGGGTGGGAGGGGGGCGGGGGGGGGTGCAGATTGGCAATGTATATTTTAAGATAAGAACCTGGAAATAGAAGTGTGATTTAAAGTTGGATATTTTTATGTTTCTTCTTTTCACATGTAGAGAAAGAATAAGCTTTTTCCAAGTATGACTGCTATGTTTCCATTGTCAATAGTATGAGATCTGATGCTATAATTTTCCATTATCTAACTTATGCCAGCAGTTCTGCATTTTGAAATACAGAGTAATTATTCTCTATACAGGCTCTTCATTTTGTGTTCCATGTGGGATTAACTGGAAATAATATTTTAAAATTTTAGGTATCTGGAAAAGTAACAAAGAAAATGAAATAAGATCTGAAAAGCAGTTTAATGCCTTTGAGGGAAAATAAATGACAGAAAAATTTGAATACTCAATGGGAAGGTAAAACTTGTAGAAAAATATTGCTGCAAGGTATACCTAAATGAGAAATAATAAATTAGGTATGGAAATAAAACATTTTTTACAAAGGACAACTGCAAGCTAGAAAATATTTCATATTTTCCATTATGGTTGAGCCTGTTGTTTTCAAAGTTGCTGATGAGACTTAAAACAGACTTATCACTTTTCAAATTATTTAAATCTGTATAACCTTGGAGCTCTAATCCATTTGCATTTTACCATCTGCTTTGCATGCTTCTTAATTTAATATGCATAGCTCAGACTTGATTCAACTTACAAGCTCCTTGTGAGGAAGACATGTGCTACTCTTGATTGCAGATATGATGATATTCAAAAGCCTGAACAACATAAATCTGAAAGGACAGCATGTGAAGAACACTAGACAAAGAGTTAGTCAAGTTCTATTCAGTGGTGTCATCATTACGAACTCACTTTGTGACCTTGAACAACATATCTAAATACTCCAGGCTTCTACTTTCATGTGTACAATGGATTAGGCCACCTTTATAAGACTCTTCTCAACTCCAGAATTCTCAAATATATCATTTTATTGAGGGAAGGAATGATCATTTCAACTAAGAAATAGACATGAGCTAGTGGCTCTTCTCCCCTCCTTTGATAATTTTATTTAGGAACGTCTTTGCATGAGTTTCAAATGAAAAATTGCAGTCTTATTACAAATATAACTAGAGATAAATACTAAAAACTGGATATTAAAGTTCAAAACTAATAAAAATGAGCCATAAAAATGAAAATTAAATATATCAGTAATCACAATAAATGTAAATATAAGAAAATTCACTGATGAGAGCCTCTTCCTAAGAGAGAGACTTACTATCCAATAAAAAAGCAAAACCCAAATCCCATCTATAAGCTAATTTTAGGAGACATCCCTATGATACAAAAATATCAAAAAGTTGAAAAGTAAGAGATGGAAAATACATATTTAAAAAGCTCCAATCAAAAAAAAGTTGTGTTAGCTATATTATTAAAATGGATACACTTCAAAGACAAATTATTGCCAGGGATAATGAATTATCATTTAATAATAAAAGGAAAAATTTATCATGAAAATGCCAAGTTCTGAACTTTGAATACATCCACTAATATAATCTCAAATATATATGAGGTAAACATTCATAGAATTATCTAGGAAAATTGCCAAAAAAGAATTCTAATAAGACATTTTTATACAGTGATAATCAGGCAATTTAAAAAGCAACCTGAACTTAGAAACCTGAAGCCAACATTGAGAAAGTATATAGACTTTTCCATGGCAGCATAGCCTACCAACAAACCCTTTTATACAGTCTGTGCATGGCTCCATTTGCAATGGTATCTTTTGCATTATACTAGTAAATATCATAAATGTCCAGATCAAAAGCAAGCTCTGTAAGGCTCCCCAGGCGTGGTAGTCTTTGATTGTGATGGCCAAAGAAAGAGCAGAAAGGATGGGATTTTAAATGTGTTTTTATGTGGTTTGATGAATGTGTTTATCTATGTAACCACCACTAAAATAGAACATTTCTATCACCTCAACATTTCTATTACTTTTGGGTCCCACGTAGCCATTGATATGCTTTCTGTCATTTTATATTTTCTAGAGGTTCACAGAAATGGTATCATATAGCTTATACTTTTATGTATCTGGTTTCTTTCATTTGGCATGTTGTTTTTGGATTCAGCTACTTTGATGTTTTAGTTGTTAGTTCTTTTATACCTTGGAGTAGTATGATAAAAACTTGTTTCCACTTGCCTCTTGATCGACATTCTTATTGCTCCTAGTTTTTGACTAATGAAGAAAGCTGCCATGAAACAATGAACATGCATATATGTTTTCAATTTTCTTGGGTAAATATCTTCTTTGAATAGCTGGATCATATAGTAACTATATGTTTACATTTTTTGAAAAATCAAATTTTTCCAGAGATGTGATCTTTTCATGTTCCCACCAGTCATGTATGATTTCCAGTTGCTTTACTGCAAAGACAATAGTCTTTTTAATTTTGTTTTTAAATTAATTAATTTATCAGTTATCACAAGTTTAGTGAATATCTGTCACCTCATATAGATACAAAACTAAAGAAATAAATTTTTTTCTTTGTGATGAGAATTGTTTGGATTTACTTTCAACAAGTCTTGTATATAACAGATAGCAGTGTTAATTTTATTTTATCATGCCATATATTGCTTTCCTAATACTTATTTATCTTATAACTGGAACATTGTACCTGTTGAACAATAGTCTTTTAAACTTTGGACATTTGAATGTGAGTGTATAATGTTATATAATTGCTATTTACATTTGATTTCTCTGATAATGATGTTGAATAAATTTCTGTCTGCTTATTAGTTATTTGAATATTCCTTTTTGGTGAAGTGTATGTTCAAATCATTTCTGGAGAAGGGATAGGCTACCCACTCCTGTATCCTTCCTGGAGAATCCCCATGGAGAGAGGAACCTGGCAGGCTACATTCCATGGACTCACAAAGATTCAGACATGACTGAGAAAATAAGACCAGCACCACTTACCCGTTTTTTAAATTGGATCTCCTTCACATTACTAACCAATGCAAATATCTTCTCCCAGATTGTGACTTCCTTTTTCTTTTCTAATAGTATCTTTAGGAAAGCAGTAATTTAAAATTCTGATTAGGTTTAATTCTTTTATGGTTCATTTTTGTTGTATGTGTGTGACTTAAGAACTCCTTGCCTAGCCCAAGATCACACAGCTTTCTCTTATAGTTTCTTGTAGAATTTTACAACTTTAGTTTTTACATTTAAGTCTAAGATTCATTTTAAGGTTGTTCTTTTTTTTTTTTTTTTTTTGATGTAGGTAACAATTGAGATTTATTTTTTCCTATATGGTTACCCATTGTTTCAATACCACTTTGGAAAAGGATGTATTGTGTTCCTTTGGTGGAGTTATGTTTCCTTGATTTTTTATGTTCCCTGAATTCTTGTGTTGCTGTCTTTGCATTCAAAGGGGTTACCTCTTCCAGCCTTTACAAATTCCCCAGGTAAGATCCATTTGTGGATCTTAAGTCTTGATCATCTTTGCATTTTCAGTGTAGACCTCATATGTTATCATTCATATATGTTATTGGATTTTATTTACTGTAAATTGTTAAGAGTTTTTGCAGTAACATGCATGAGGATATAGTCTACAGTTTTTTTTTTTGTTTGTTTGTTTGTTTTTATAATGTCTGTGCTGATTTTGGTATCAGGATGATAAAAATGTTATGCATATCTGAACCTCATTCTCTGCATAACTTTCTCCTTTGGTTTTACGGTCCCTTTCCCCAACCAATTTGAGACTCATTGAACTTTAATCTCTATCTCCTATATTGAGACCAATGACAATCTCTTCATGAATTACCCTTCCCCATTGTTTAGTCCTGAAACTGTCAGCAGGCAGAAAGCCAAGGGCTTCTGTTTTCAGCACAAGTCTGTGCTATCTGCTTTCCAGTGACTAAAAAGAATAGTTTCATATATTTTTCCACTTTTAAGTTTATTTACAGTGAAAGAATTGTTTCTGCGCTGTTACTCCATCATGACCAGGCAGGAGTTGAATTTCCGTTTAAAGATTTAGGTATGTTTTTCTGCTGTGTAAAAAATTCTGTTTATTTCAAAATGTCAGTGTTATCAGATTTACTGCATGTAAAAATAATAATTTTATCTTATCAAAAAAATCATTTCTAAAACTCTGAGAATCTAAAGGTCAGATCATGAATATAAATGTACTTTGAAATATGACCTCCTTTTTCCTTGCCTGCTCCATTTTGACTGTCTATCATGATTTATGACTGCTCAGTCAATCAATGGGGCCAGGTCAGATACTATGTGGGACACGATGAGTTTTAAAGTATTATTGTTTCCTTTGATGAGGTTATAATCTAGTAAAACAGTCAAGACATAAAATATAATCATTAACTAAAATAAAACATGAGGTATTAGAATTTTACAGCATCTAGAGTGGGGACTTTTGGGTGGCATATACAGAAGAATTCCAGTGACCTGACTTTAACATTGCACAGTTCTGAGAGTAGTCCTGTGGACCAAGGACTTAACTTTCCATGTTGCAACCAGGTAATGGCTCACTCAGAGATGTCTGGGGGCAGGTGAGACTCTAGGCAAAACTCATACCCTAGATAGATTCCATTCATCCAAAATAACAGGCAATTGTTTTGCATTATGTTCTCATATTCTTTTCTACTTATGGGCATGTATATGCTGGGTGTCATGATGTGTAGTTTATGTTTTCAATTTATCTATACTGTTTATACTTTGCACATCCTTTTGGTTACTAAGTTCTGATAAATGGTATTAACATAGGATTCCATGAGTGACATTTTAGTGACCAGATTTTTGTTGGTTTCTGACTGGTTAACTTCAGTTGTGGGTTGAGTTCTCTGAATATCAATCAGTGAAATAAAATTGCAATATCCTTAGAGTGAGGTAACACAGCTTGTATCTCAAATAATAGTTCTCATTATTTTCAGTAAATATCTGAGAGCAGCTACTTCAATGCAGCCTGCAAATGCAATATCACATAGTTTAATTCTGGGTAGAAAGATCAAAAATAAGTACACACACATTGGTGAAGAGAAAAGATGCTCGCTACCTCTGACTGCGGCACCCCACTCCAGTACTCTTGCCTGGACAATCCCATGGACGGCGGAGCCTGGTAGGCTGCAGTCCATGAGGTTGCTAAGAGTCAGACATGACTGAGCAACTTCACTTTCACTTCTCACTTTCATGCATTGGAGAAGGAAGTGGCAACCCACTCCAGTGTTCTTGCCTAGAGAATCCCAGGGACGGCGGAGCCTGGTGGGCTGCCGTCTATGGGGTCGCACAGAGTCGGACACTACTGAAGCGACTTAGCAGCAGCAGCAGCAGCTCTGAGTGGTTTCACTTTCTCATGCTAGCCCGGGAGAAATGTTTTCTATGGTTTACTTCAAAGTCAGTGATTTGGGTGAAACATCTACATATGCCAAAGCTTAGGTAAGCTTAGTGTTTACTTTCTGTAGGACAGCTCACCAGGATGAATTTTAAAATCCAATAGGACATAATGATGTTGATTTCCATAATTCCAAGTTCCTATAAGAGGAAAAAAAAAAAAAAAAACTGTCCCCAAGGTTCTTATCTTAGTTTGGACTTCAAAACTGAGAACTGAAAAAGTTAGTAAAGAAGCTAAACTTACATTGCTTTCAAAGCACAAGATGGAGGAACATAGGTAGAAGAGGTAGATAGAATACCTTAAACTGTTACTAAGAAATTAATTTACTAATTGAGGAAGGAGATCCATAATGATTCCTGCTCAGGGCATGCATCTTGATGTATATGTTCTGTGAATTTATTTACAGTTTGCAGTGTGGAGAGAAGGAAGTGGATGCTGTTATCTATAAATTTTAGAATTCTCTGACTAGGAATCACATGAGCTGACGTTATCTCTTATTCTTCTGTCAACCAACTGAGTGACTTGAGGCAAGTCAGTATGACTCTGGGACTCAGGTTTCTGAGACTAATATGAGGAAGTTGAACTAGATAGGTTCTAAGTTTTCTTCTAGCTTATTTCATGACTTTATAAATTTCAAATTATGAGAATAAAGCTTAGAAACTTAGACATAACCATGGCTGGTCCAGATTAATGTTCCATCCATACCCCAAATCTGTGCAAACAATGGCCCTGGGGATTGAATTGTGAGTGGCTGTAATTTTTCATCCTGACATCAACTTTAGAAGTAAGTCAGCAGGTGTCAGCTCCTCTTAATCTGTATCTACCTCTTAGGGATTAAGAGTTTCATAAAATTATTATCTGTATTAAGAAATATTGTTATTATACAGAAATATTATAAATTATACAAAATTTATATATAATTTATAATATATAAATTATACAGAAATATTATCTCTATAAAGAAATACTTAAGTATTTCCTTTTATTTTGGTCCTATGTTTACCTTGTTCAGTTTTAAAAAGGATCTCCCCTAAATAAGACTCAGGTTTTCCTGGTAGCTCAGTTGGTAAAGAATTTGCCTGCAATGCAGGGAACCCTGCTTTGATTCCTGGGTTGGGAAGATCCCCCGGAGAAGGGATAGGCTACCCACTCCAGTATTCTTGGGCTTCCCTGATGGCTCAGCTGGTAAAGAATACTCTAGTATTTTAGATTTTGAAAGTTAAGTCCCTGCTTGTTTTAGTCATATCAATCACTATTTTTTTTTTTTTTTTTTTTTTTGTATTTTTAAGATCTTAAGCTGGTTGGCATCCTCTGGTTTTGTCCTTCCAGGTTGAAGAGTTTTACTCTTTCAGTTCCTTCTTGCATTGGTGGCTGTCTCCCCTAGCACTGTTGCCACTTTGAATCCTTGTGATTGCTTGAGGTTTCCTTTTCTGAAATTTCACAACGTCCATTTGGCATTTCTGAAAATGCAGCAGCAAAATAATATAGAGGGTTATAGATGAAGAAGCAGAAGGAAAAGGCAAAAATATTTTCTTTTGTTTTTGCAAACAATCCATGCCTACCTGGACTTTTAGTTTACACCATATGTCTCTATTCTCAAGTGGCCACCCACTACTTACCTGATTGATTTGATTTTTTTAAAAAGTCTTATTTACTTTTTCTGTTTATTTTTTTCCTCTTCCTGCCTTCCTCTTTCTTACTCTCCTTTATATTTTCTTTTTCATTCTGCTTTCTTTCTCACTTATTGTTATTTAAGGAAGCCAACCCTTTGGGCTGTAGGGTGTTAGAATGGGACAACCCATCTGATCTCAGCTGGCCTCAGATTACCGTGGCTTGAAACTGGCCAGAGACTGAGGCCGGGTCATGGTGGTAAGAGCACCAAATCTTAACCACTAGACCAGTGGTCAGTGACAAGGCCCTGGCTCTTTGCCTTTGCAGAAAAAGAATTCCCATGAAGACAGAAAGTAGTGAAACAAGTCAGCTGTTTATTAGGAGGAAAAAAAGCATGTTTGGGTAGACACATGGGCAGACTCAGAGGAAGAGTCCTGCCATAGTAGTAGTTTGAATGACTTTTGGGGGGCATTTCTTCCAGGTTTCCCTTGACCGATCATCTTGCTTTGCCTGGTTCTGAGTCTGTGTGTGGTGTGTCTCAGTGTCCTTCTGTGTGTGCGTGCACATTTTTAGCCAAGATGGATTCTAGTGAAGAGGCCTATGGGTAGCTGAATCACTTACCAGGAGCTGATGCCCCCTCTCTTTTGACCTTCTAAGGAGTCTTTATGCACGTATGTAGTCAGGGAGGTCTCCTTAACTTCAAGAATGAGGAATATGTGATCTTTCATCTCTCGTGTGAGCAGGGCCCAGACTCCTCCCTTGATTGTCATGTTGTTTTTGTCTTGTAGTATTGGTCCTCAGAGAATGAACTCCAACTCTTTGCTGGGGGGTTGCGCAGGAACCCATCCCCTAGTGATTTATTACCTAAATTTCAACTTAAGACAATAAAAGATAAGAAATATTATTATGTACTGTCACTCTAAGCCCGCTTCCTTTGAATGACTGTAAATATAATAAGCCTAATTTAAATATACAACACCAATATAATCAAAATAAAAGGCACAGATTTTCTGGAGAGCAGTGGAGAATGCGGAAGAGACTATTGAGGGAGGAGAAAGTAAGGCCCTTAGAGATTCAAACTAACAAGAATTAAAGATATAGAAGCTTGAGCTCTTTCATTGCCTGTTTGAGATATATTGCTTTGTTGCCCTGTCTCTCCTCAGGTCTAGTCCTTCAGTCACTCTAAGTTTATGTTTTCTTCTCGCCCTCATTCCATCTCTCCTGAAGTCAGCAAGCATTTAATTTGCTCTTGTATCTGCTGCTCAGCTTGATGGTCAGTAGGGATATAACACCACAGACAAGGGCAGGGTGTCCCATTTTTGAGCACCTGCTCTATGCATGGACTTTATAGGCTCTTTTTTTGTTTCATGAAGTCCTCACACCATCCCTATGGAAAAATTGTTATATTCTTCCTCTTATGCATGAGTTATACGGGGCTCAATTTACCCAGGACATGCAGGTAGAAAGTAGCAGAATTAGAATTTGAGCCCAAACTTTACCCTGCCAGTATGCAGCTTTCAAACACCACCACTAGCTATGGAATTGAGGTTGTTAGATTCAAGACTGTTCACTACTGAGTTAACCTTTGTTTGAACATTACAATATGGAACTTTCCTCTTCATAAAGTACTTTTTCTTTCTATTCCTAGTTTTCAGGAGATTAAACTTTACTACAGAATTTTGTATATCAAGCAAAATGGCTCAAAACTAAGCCTTTTCATAAAATGGATTTTCAGAAATACTGAGAACAGGCTTCATGCACCTTTTAGCTATTCTTCCTTTATTTACTCATCTTTGCTCTCACATAGTCAAGAATCAAGGTATATTTCCTATGTTAAGGAAGCAGTCCATTTTCTTAAACCAGTTTCTTTATCTAGACCAATTGCTTTTATAGTTGTTGATGATAATTTTTAATATTTTGGAATAATGCCATAGATTAATTTTTAATTACAGGAAACTTCAGGGACTTCATAGTAAGTGTTTTTCTCTATTTAGACCTCAACTTAAAGATTCTACAACTGATTGTTTTAGTAGATAAGTGGTTTTCTCTATTTAGACCTCAACTTAAAGATTCTACAACTGATTGTTTTAGTAGATTTAAATGCAAATGAATAATTAAGAAATAAAGTTTCTTGGTAGGGCTCACTTGAAATATTGATCTGAAATTAAAGTAGAGGTTTACTTAAAAGTATCTGCTGACAAACATGCATGCTTCTAATTTTATAATTGTGCATGGTCTGCTGAACACTGAATCTCCTCAGTAGGAAAATGCTATTCTTTCCTTCTTGGGGGGCCTTGAAGGCAAAAGAAGTAATTACTGTCAATGATCCTTCACTTCCTAAGTCCCATAAGTTGCAAACCCACTCATTTGTAATCCTAGTCACAGATTTTCTTTTTCAAATTGTTTAGGTAATAAATGCAGGCTGACAGTATGCATATACTTATTTAAAATCACTAGAATATATATATATATACATATATATATACACACACATATAATCTTCAGTTACTGAAAGAGGATTGGAACATTTATTTATAAGAGAAAAAATTTAAATGATGGAAGTGATGGGGTTTATATTTTTTCATTACTTCTTCCAGATTCAATACAACCTGTACTTATGTTAAGACTGGTAGTCAAGTTGAGTGATTTGACTCAGCATGATAATACCACTTACTGTTTCATAAACCATAACATATAAAGACTTCAGCTATAGCAGAAACAAAACTTTTATCTTTTCTATTTTTCACTAAGATCCTTTAAACATATAGTCAAATTTTTAACACAGTAGGTGTAAAAAGTCCAAACCACAGGTAGGAAATATAATCATTCTCAGAGGTGTAACTTTTTGATTCTGCCTGGTCTTCCTCTAGTTTCTGTGCATTTGAGTTCTTAGTTGCTGATAATCAAATCGCTTAATTTTCCCCTTTCTTTGGACTCCTCAGTAGGAATTTTTAACCCTTTTATGTATCCTACACCCATGTGGAATTCCAATGAAGTCTGAGTATCCCGTCTCAGAATAATGTTCTCAAATTCATATAATAAAATACATAGGATTACAAAGGAAACCAATTACATTGAAATGTAATTACAAAGTATTAAAAAAAATTTGTGATGTATTAATTGTGTGCTTTCTTATTAATGCATTAAATAATACTATCTAGTGGTGAATCCAGTAAGTACCATGGTTTTGAAGTTGTGATCAACATATACAATGTCAAGATTTATGAGATATGAAAATACCTGATCTCTGTTGATGACAAAATTCAAGTTATTGTTTATATTACTGTTTATTTTCCTATATCCATAATTGAAAAAAATCAGTTTCACTTAGAGGTCAGTAAAGTGATGAGTTTCTTTTTTTCCCATCATGAGCTGCCTGAATTCTATCCATGACCCCTTTGGGAAGTTGTGGACTCAGAATGCTTGGATTGACACGCAGCTTTCTAGTAGCAGGTTATAAATGTAATTTCATCTTATAATTTTCATTTCCAAAAGTGCCTTACTTTTTCCTGTAGTCTCTATTAGAGAATCTTCTCATGCCAACTAACACACTGATTTAGGATTAAAAAAGAATAAAAAACAGATCTTGGGGGAAGGAGCATATCTTACTGGAAATATATTTTATAAGTCTCATATTTCAAATTAAACAAAAGACAATTTGTGATACATGTAAAAGACATTTAATTACAATAAACCCAAGGATGGAAATGGGAAATCTGCAGTTATCAAGTCAACCAGTTAGTTTCTCTCTCTTGGGCTCTCTTCTGCTTCCTATCTGGTCTGTTTTTTCTGCACTGTCTTTGTGACTTTTCTGTTCTTCTCTCTGCATTGTGATTTTTTTCCCTTCTATATGCATATAATCACCATGAAACTTTGGAGTTTTTTCTTCCTCAGTTCAAAAGTCTAGCAGATACTCTTGTCAATGAATCTTAATTCCAGATTTTCAAGAGACAAAATTTGATTTGTCTAACTGGAATCTTGTCTCCTTTTTCAGTAGCAACTGAGGGTCATGAAACATAAATATAACTTCTTGGTCAATTTCTTCGGAGGTAGACAAGGTGTTGATAGTACTCAGAAAAGTACTACATTTTGGGGATGGGCTAAGAGCCCTCAAATTTCAATTCAGAGTGGTTGAATCAGTCCTCGTAGATCTGCTAGAACTATGTTCACGTGTGATGTTTCTCTTTCTTTTCCTACGATAGACCAGGTACTGACCCACAAAACACTCGGTCTATGAACAGCAGCCAAACAACCAAGGCCAGGGCTTTCCTTTGCTTTCTTTTTCTTTCCCTTTCCCTCCACTCCACTCCTTTCCTCTCTTTTTCAGTAAACAAGAACTGACAGGCACTATACTAAACTTTACATATAGGAAGCGAAATGAGACATGACCCTTTCCTGAAGGTTCTTGGAGTCTTTTATTAAAGACAGATACTTACATGCATTGTTGTTTAGTCGATAAATCATGTCTGACTCTTTGCAACCCTATGGACAGTAGCCCACCAGCCTCCTCTGTCCATGGGGATTCTCCAGGCAAAATACTGGAGTGGTTTGCCATATCCTCCTCCTGGGAATCTTCCTGACCTGGGGATCGAACCACGTCTCTATGTTTCCTGCATCATTGGCAGGCAAGTTCTTTGTGGTTAGTGCCGCCTGGGAAGCCCAGAAACTTACAGGTTGCTGTTCAGTCTCTCAACAAGGGCTTTGAAATCCCATGGACTGCAGCTCGCCAAGCTTCCCTGTCCTTCCCTATCTCCCAGAGTTAGCTTACACAGAAGATGTTATTTTCATGTAATACACAGCAGACTCTGAAAAGTGACATCAGAGAAGTGATAACAAATCAGAGACAAGTAAATAACCAAATGCAAAGTTGTCTAAGACTCTGGGAAGTTTTAGTATAAGTGCCAAGTAGCAGCCTTACCATTGTAAAAATGTATCAGATGCTATCATTCTAAATCCATCCACTCTTATCAACATTACCATATATTTGCCTTGTAGCTAATTCACATAAATTGGCTCCTGTAAGACTGCAAATTTCAAACCAGGATGTGCACAAATCTGGAGATATCTGATTGTGTTACAGAGAGTATAGAGTGTTACAAATAAACATGGCACATAATCCAGAATCATAAATTGTCTTTGAAAATTCTGAGATGCAAAGATAGAGTTTACCTCATGGATACTGTTTTTTTTTTTTTTTTTTTAATGGTAGCAGTTCCCCCCCCTCCCCACCTTCCATTAATGAAGTTAAATAACTATTTTAAAAACTCATGGTAATCCTTAAAGTAATATTATAGATTGTGATACATTTGAAGTCAGTGTCATAGGTAGAAATTCCACATTTTTCAAAAAATAATTTATTGGTCTTGGATACTGTTTTAAGAGGCTTATGATCACTGCTATATGAGTTGACTGGTAAGTGTTTCTACCTCATGGAATTTCTGACTGTTGTTAAATCTGACTCAGTCCCACACATATAAGGACAAGGCTACCACATATGTTAGCACAAAATAGATACTTACGTAAATAAAACCAGTGGATCTTGGGAGCTTGTTATGAGCAAGTGCCACCTATACTCTAAAATGACTTGTAGGCACAATTTTGTACATAAATTTTCAGCTTCTTCTGGATCCTTCTGTCAGAAGGAATAAGCTATGTTCATTGCTGCAGCAATTAACAAGTTCCAAAACTCAGTGGCTGATATATTAGTTTCTATTGCTGTATAATAAATTAACAGAAACTTAGTGACTTAAAACATACTCTTTAATTATCTCAGTTTCTATAGGTTAGAAGTTGGGGTTCTGGGTTCTCTGCATGAGAGTCTCAAACAGGTTGCATTTAAGATTTTGGCATGGGCTGAACTAGGGAGAGTCACTTCTAAGCTCCTGCATTTTGTTGGTAGAACTCATCTCTTACTGCTTTAGTTTCATGCTGGAGGCCATATTTATCTTCCAGAGTTCCTTGCCATTGGAGTTCTCCAAACATAGGTCCTTATTTTATGGTAGCTTGCTTTTTCAAGGCCAGTGAGGGGAGTCTACACTGTGTCTTTAGTGAGACAGTTTTATATTAATATGTATTATAATGTAAACACAGACATTAACCTCCCATTAACATCATTGTCCATATGTTATTGGTTAGTAGCAAGTTGTAGAAGCAAGTGTGTTCCATCCACACTCAAGGGGATGGAATTACACATAGAAGTGTGAACAACATGAGATAAGCATTATTGGAGATCACCTTAGGGTGTATTCAACAAAGCTTACAATAATACAAGTTTACTTCTCAATCATATTATATATGTACATGTCTATTGGGGAGAATCAGGAAGCCAGAATAATGGAGACCCCATCTTGACATGTGGTTCCTTAATCACTGCAGTGGTGGGAAAGGATGTGGCAACTTGTGAGTGACTCTGAATATCTTTGCTTCAAAGTGACTCAATCACTTCTGCTCACATTTCATAACCCAAAGCAAGTTGGGTGGCCATACCTAACTTCAAAGGGGATGGAGAAACCCAGTAACACCATGTGCCAGGAAAAGAGAAGAAAAAGAAATACTTGTTAAACAGTACTCATGACTTTCAAAGCTCCTTAGTTAAGCAGAGGGTGGGGATCAACTTCAGGTCATTCAGCGCCTACATTTGACTTCTAGGTTTGCACTGTACTTACCTCAATTCAAATTTCCCACTCACTTTCAGTCTTCCAGTCTGTTTATCCTTGATCTCAGAGGGCAGCTAATGTTACATCACTCTCTCTCTTTCTGAAATAGATTCACTAATAGTAAAAACTAAGGGGCGCAAAATCTGCTCATGCTGTCAATTTTTTTTCCCCCTAGTAAAGCATTGCCATACATTGCTCCCTGGGTCTGATTTTTCAAAATGACTTCCAAGAACTTTGTTGAATGATTAACTTAAAATGTCTCACATGTCTTAAAATATTTCTACCTCATTCCTTTCCTGCTGGTTGTCAGAAACTTGACCTTCAGTCGTGGAATTTCTCCACCTTTTTGAATATCCATTCTAGTGTCCTAAACTCTTCTATTTGCAAGATAGTTTCACTGGTGACTTTGGTAACATATGCTATATCCTTCCAACTTCCTATTCATTTTTGTTGCTTTTTCATTCTCAAGATCCCTGGATGTACAGCAATATTTCAGAAGCTTATTTTCTTCACAGCCCCAAATCCTCCTATGCAAACCCTAAATATATGTACCCTTAAAATGTCCCTTACTTCTTGTAGTTTATGGCCTGCCCAATAGGCAGTGATATAGTAGCAGTCCAGCCCAGGGATTTTGTTCTCAATGTGTGATATAGGAGAAAAAATTTTCAGTTTAAATATGCGTTGTTGTTATTGTTGTTGTTTAGACTCTAAGTCATGTCTGACTCTCTGTTACCGCATGGAATGTAGCCTGCTAGGCTCCTCTGTCCATGGGATTTCCCAGGCAAGAATACAGGAGTGGATTGCCATTTCCTTCTCCGGGGGATTTTCCTGATAGGGGGATCAAATCCACGTCTCCTGCATTGGCAGGCGGATTCTTTATTGCTGAGCCACCAGGGAAGCTCTTAAATATATGTACAACAGACTTTTTTCCCCCTTCTAGGAAACATTTTTCAATTTTTAAGCGTGGTGTGTCATTTAAGCTATGTTAAAAAATAACCTCTAGTCAGATGTTTCATGCGACAGTTTCTTAAACTGCTGAGTCTAACAAGTTCACACCCTACTTCCTGTATTCCTAGCTTTGCATATGATGCCATTCAACAGTGTAGGTAGTAGTTTCCAAAACTTTGCTTTGACTTTGAAGTACATTCCAAAAGCCATCAGGATTTGTGCCTGGGCAGATTTTATATCCTTATTCAACTTGCTCACCAGATTTGAGTCAAGGCAACAGTATCTGCAAGCATGATTGGGTTTGAAGGTGGATGGCTAGATACAAGATGTAGCTGACCTAGGCATGCTAGTTCACCGCTCCAAGACTGACAGTCAAAAATGACACCTGAGCAACTACTGGCATGGGATATTTCTATAAACTTGCTTCAAAGCCCCAGCATTTTCTTACTTTTCTTACTTTTCTCTTGGCCATCACCTCACTGTGTCAGTCCTTTTAGTCATGGCTTCACTCCTGCCAAATGAGTGCAAAACTCCAACTTTTACTGATTTCTCACAAAAATCTTCTGTCATGCAAGTATTTCATGAACTTGTAATTTTACATAGATATTCAGCAACACATATGTGGGGTCACATGTTCAATCAGGGGGCCCTCCATCATCCATCACCATTTCTTCTGTCTTTTGAAATGTTCCTTCCTATGCCAGATGAGAAACAACCAAATTCTTTTTCTTCTGTAGAAAAGGCTGTGCAATGATTCTGTTCATACTTTAGCCCCTTGAGATTTCCCTTTTTGTTTGAAAAGAGCTTGTGCATTAATTTATGCTGAACAAACACACTGTACTTCTGGAAAGATATTGCAAGGAGACAAAGTTGTCTTTTTTGCTGTGTGTGATTATAATTATATTTATGCCAAATAATATATGGTAGGAATGAGTATATATTGAGTTAGACAAGGCTGTGGTCCGTGTGATCAGATTGGTTAGTTTTCTGTGATTATCGTTTTCGTGTGTCTGCCCTCTGATGCCCTCTCGCAACACCTACCATCTTACTTGGGTTTCTCTTACCTTGGATGTGGGGTATCTCTTCACAGCTGCTCCAGCAAAGTGCAGCCATTGCCCCTTACCTTGGATGAGGGGTATCTCCTCACGGCCGCCCCTCCTGACCTTGAACTTGGAGTAGCTCCTCCTGGCCTCCTGCACCCTTGCAACCGCCACTTCTTGGACATGGGGTATCTCCTCTCTGCCGCCGCTTCTGACCTCGGACGTGGGGTAGGTCCTCTTGGAGCAGCCTGGTGCTCTGAAAAATCAGCAATGGCCACAGGACTGGAAAAGATGAGTTTTCATTCCAATTCCAAAAAAAGGCAATCCCAAAGAATGCTCAAACTACCGCACAATTGCACTCATCTCACATGCTAGTAAAGTAATGCTCAAAATTCTGCAAGCCGGGCTTCAACAGTACATGAACCATGAACTTCCAGATGTGCAAGCTGGTTTTAGAAAAGGCAGAGGAACCAGAGATCAAATTGCCAACATCTGCTGGATCATTGAAGAAGCAAGAGAGTTCCAGAAAAACATCTATTTCTGTTTTATTGACTGTGCCAAAACCTTTGGCTGTGTGGATCACAATAAACTGTGAAAAATTCAAGAGATGGGAATACCAGACCGCCTGACCCACCTCTTGAGAAACCTATATGCAGGTCAAGAAGCAATAGTTAGAACTGGACATGGAAAAACAGACTGGTTCCAAATAGGAAAAGGAGTACCTCAAGGCTGTATATTGTCACCCTGCTTATTTCACTTATATGCAGAGTACATCATGAGAAACACTGGGCTGGAAGAAGCACAAGCTGGAATCAAGATTGCCGGGAGAAATATCAATAACCTCAGATATGCAGATGACACCACCCTTATGGCAGAGAGTGAAGAGGAACTAAAAAGCCTCTTGATGAAAGTGAAAGAGGAGAGTGGAAAAGTTGGCTTAAAGCTCAACGTTCAGAAAACTAAGATCATGGCATCTGGTCCCATCATTTCATGGGAAATAGATGGGGAGACAGTGGAAGCAGTGTCAAACTTTATTTTTTTGGGCTCCAAAATCACTGCAGATGGTGACTGCAGCCATGAAAGTAAAAGACGTTTACTCCTTGGAAGGAAAGTTATGACCAACCTAGATAGCATACTAAAAAGCAGCGACATTAGTTTGCCAACAAAGGTCCATCTAGTCAAGGCTAGGGTTTTTCCAGTGATCATGTATGGATGTGAGTTGGACTGTGAAGGAAGCTGAGCACCAAAAAATTGATGCTTTTGAACTGTGGTGTTGGAGGAGTCTTGAGAGTCCCTTGGACTGCAAGGAGATCCAACCAGTCCATCCTCAAGGAAATTAGTCCTGGGTGTTCATTGGAAGGACTGATGCTGAAGCTGAAACTCCCATACTTTGGCCACCTCATGCAAAGAGTTGACTTATTGGAAAAGACCCTGATGCTGGGAGGGATTGAGGGCAGGAGGAGAAGGGGACGACAGAGGATGAGACGGCTGGATGGCATCACCGACTCGATGGACATGGGTTTGAGTAAAGTCTAGGAGTTTGTGATCGACAGGGAGGTCTGGCGTGCCTGCGATTCATGGGGTCGCAAAGAGTCAGACACGACTGAGCAACTGAACTGAACTGAACTGACTGATGAGTATATATATCATAGGAACACAGAGAAAGAGATGATTGAGTCTCATGTGGAAAGATATGATGAAAAAATAAAAGTGAGATGGGAAATTCAGGACATGGGCATAGTAAATATGAAGGCATTGGTGATTATGATGTATTTAAAGAAAGATGAACAGAGTTGCCCTGAAACAAAGCATAGGAGAAAGAGAAGAGGGTTGTTATGAATTGCTGTAAAGGTAATTTGTCATACCTAGGAAGAACCACTCTGTTTTTGCACAAAAAATATCTTCAGGGATCTTCTAGAAAATTTGGATAGACTGTAGAACTGAGTCATTATCTTCAAAGCTTTTCTTGCCTTAAAATTTCTGCTTCAAGTGGCAAGTGTGAATTTAAAATTTCATAGAAAAAAGTAACTAAGCAACAAGATGGAACATGCTATGTCAAGAAATAATGGCATTTGGTATAATATTTCATAACAGCATATACTGTGCTTAGGACTATATGGAACATACAAAAGTAACAGAATTTCATATTCTGAAAATTTACTCTGTGTGCATGTAACCTCACTAAACCTGTAAGAGTTTGCTCAAGCATTACTTGACAGTCAGAAAAAATGATATCATTTTCTTTCACAAACTCAAATGCAAAGTTTAAATTATATGGGATCTAACTGAAGTGAAAAGTCCTTCTATTTTGGTATATTTTTCTTTGACAATTTAGAAATTTTGTGAGGTTAAAAAGAGTGCTGGCTATTGAAGGTGTATTAACTGAAAGTAGTAGAGGAGGAAGTCTTTTTCTTCCTCCCTCTGTCCCACTGTTCCTTCTTTCCACCCTTTTCCTTCCTTCAACAAGTATTTATTAAGTGCCTCGTATGTGCCAGGGCCTATGTTAGGTGCTGGGAGACAAACTGGGATTTTATAATACTGTATGATAAATAGTCTGAAAAAAAAAAAAAAAAGAGTTTTCTAAAAGTATCTTTGAGGAGTCTCAACCCAAACTTGAGGTATGAGAAAAACATTGGAAAAAAGTTAACTTTAAGTAATTTAACTTTAAGTGAATAATGAGAGATGGCAAAGATGGTTGAAGAGGAAACTTTGAATATTTAAAGGATTACTTACAGTTAGCTGACTTTTAAGTAGGTAATACATTTATAAAACAAAAAACAATTCTTTAAATTTAATTTATAAATTTTGGAATAGTTTTCAGAAATATGTTAATCATAATATGACATCAACAGTCATATTAGCTTGTGGTTACTAATTTGAATAAGCTCAGATTGAGCACACCGATCCCATTCCCCCAAAGCAATCATTCTCATTTATTACCTGTTACTCAAATTTCCTTAAATGTAAAAATGTAATGGAAAAAACAGAACACGATATAAAAGGCAACTCAAAGAGATGGATTACAGCTTTATATAAAGGTGTTATATAAGGCTTTTCTGGTAAAATAACATTTGAGCAGTGACCTGAAGGAAGTGAGAAAGAGAATCTTTTAGATATCTGTGGAGAATGCACTCCAGAAAAAGGGAACACCATATGCAAAGGGCTTCTTTGGGCTCAGACAGTAAAGAATCCACCTGCAATGCAGGAGACCTGGATTCGATCCCAGGGTTGGGAAGATCCCCTGGGAGAAGGGAAGAGAAACTCACTCCAGTATTCTTGCCAGGAGAATCCCATGGACTGTATAGTCCCTGGGGTCGCAAAGAGACATGACTGAGAGGCTTTCACTTTCACATGCAGAGAAGCTGTTCATGCATGTGCAAAATCATGCTTTCTGAAGGTTAAATATGCACATTTTAACATATTCAGTAAAAACAAAAAATATAAAAAAGAAATATAGGTAAAATGTGAGTAGGTGACAAGTGGGATATTAAAAAGATAGTTGATTTAACACATCATACTGCCCCCTCTTCTCATAAAAAGGCTTGGAATGAGGAGCAAAGGAGCAAAGAAATACAGGACATGCAGAAAACACCAAGATCATAAACTTAAACATACACCTCTCAATAATTATATGAAATACACATAGATTAAAGAACCTGATTAAAAGACTCAGATTATTAGGCAGGATTTTCATAAAATGAGCATAATCTACATGTTGCTTATAAGAAATACTTTAAAAACAGATATATAGAAACAGGCTTTAAGTTAAAGGACAGAAATATATATTTTCCCTTCAAATACTAAGCATAAGAAAGCTGATGTATCATATGAAAGTGTCATAATCAAGAATCTAAATTAATCTTCAATGTTTCTGAATCTAACATCAAAGTTTCTAAGCTTTTTAAACCAAAAATTGTCAAAAATAAAAAGAAAATAAGTAATTCCACAATATTATTTGGGGATTTCAAGGAACCCTGTTTCAGAAATTGATAGCATGAGTTCATATAGATCATATAGTTAGTTATGTAGAACAGTTAGTTAACACTATCAACCAAATTAACCTAATTGATATTTTCAGAACATTACCAAAAAAAAAAAAAAAAAACACAAAACCCACACAAAACCCCAACAAACAAAATGTGGATTATTTTCAAATGATAAAAAAGAATTTTCATCATATAGACCACATTTTGGGCCAGGTGAAAAGACCCCCAAAATTTCAAAGGATGAATATAATGTAAAGTGGATGTGAGCATATATAAAGACAATTAGTACAATTACCCTTCAATTCATTTTGTGAAGCCAGCTTAATTTTAGTAATTATATATACCAAAATTACATAAGGGTATTGCAAAAAAATTTCCAAGAAAAAATCCACAGGCTAATATCTCTCATGAATATAAATGCAGAAATGCTTAAAGTATAACCAATAGAAAATAGGAATAATAAGTTTTATACTAGGAATTCAAAATGGGTTCACATATGAAAATCAATCAGTGTAATTCACAGAATGACAGATTGCAAGAAAACATCACATGAGCATTCCAATAGAACAGGAAAAGTATTTGTTAAGTTCAATGACAATTTGTGATTAAAAAAAAAATCCCAGCAATAATCCAGGAGTGGAACAAAATTTCTTCAAACTTGTGAAGAATACCTATGAAAACGTTACAGCTGCCTGCAATGTAGGAGGCACAAGAGTTGCCAGTGGGCTACCTGGGTTGGAAGATCCCCTGGAGGAGGTCATGGCACTCCAGTATTCTTGCCTGGAGAATCCCATGGACAGAGCAGCCTGGCGGGCTACAGTCCATAGGGTCTCACAGAGTTGGACAGAACTGAAGCGACTGAGTAGGCTCACAGTGTCAAATTTAATTGTGAGCTAAGGATTCACAGGGTGGCCTGGCATGTTGCGGCCCATGGGGTTGCAAAGAGTTGAACGTGACTTAGCAACTGGACAGCAACCAGGACTGAGATTCTTTCCTCACTCCACTCCCATTCAGTTAACCCAGCAATGTGTTCTGAATATACTTTCTGTCCCCACACTGAATCACTTTGGTAGTTTGACCAATAGTCTTTCGATCATACTTACAGGAATATTTCTGGACTCTAATTTTGTATTTTGATAGATTTGTGTTTTCACTAGTACAACACCCTCTGATGACATGCCTTAATAGTAAATCTTGAAATCAAAGTAAAACATTCAGGTTAGTCCCATTCTCTCAGGGGACAAAGAAAACACTGTTTTCATTTTTTTTTTTTTTTCCAGTATTGTAATAAAAATTCCAGCAATCTAGTAAGAAAAAGAACTAAAAGAAATAAAGTTTGGAAAAGATGAAATAAAGCTCTCATTATTCATAGACAACCCAACTATACATAAAATATCCAAAGGAACCTATAGTACCTGCCCTATGAATTAATTAGGGAATTTTGCAAGATTACACCAAATGAAGTCAGTACACAGAAATCAATTATTTTCTTTAAATTTTCAAGGTATAACTGAGAGATTTATATATTTCCTTTGCAATAGCACGCAACATTTAGAAATAAATCTAATGATGAGTACTTTAGACTTGCACATGGAAAGCTATAATGTTTTTAAGAGATTAATACTCTAAATAATGAGAAATATGTAACAAGATCATGGATTGGAAGAAGCAATACTGTTAAGGTGTCAGTTCTCCTAAACTGGTGTAAAGATTCAATGAAAATCCAATAAAACTGTAATAGTTTTTTATTTACTTTGATTAAAAATTATAAGCACACTCTAAAGATGAAGTTGTAAGGAAAAGAACCTAAAGTAACAGACATAATCTTGACGGAAAACAAATTTGAATGTTTTACTTTTACTTCAAGACTTACTATAAAGCTATGTTATCAATAGAGTGTGGTACTAGTGAAAGCACAAACAGATCAAAATACAAAATGAGTCCAGAAATATTCCTGCAAGTGTGCTCAAATGACTTGTCAATCAAAGTATCAAAGTTATTCCATGAGGGGTCAGAGTCTTTTCAGAAAATGTTGTCAGACCAATTGGATAGGGAGAAGACTATCTAATCCAAGTATTGAGGAAGGCTCTCAACACTTGATTCATATCATGCATAAAATTGATTGAATTAAATAATACTGATTGACTTTAACAAAAATGTTTTAAGTTAAAACACCAGTGGTTCCAGAAGAAAACCTAGGTGAATATCTTCACAATCTTGGGGTAGATGAAGATTTCTTAGCAGATGGAAAACACTAAACATAAAAAGAAGGAAAAAAAGAGATAATTTCAACATCCTAAAAAATTGATAACTTATGTTCCATCTGAGCAATAAGTAGCAATAGTACTGTATTATAACTCAAGAGTTAAGTATGTATTCATAAGTTCATACTAATATAAATAAATCACCAGATTAATAAAGAAATGGAGGAGAAATGACAACTTCCCCTTATGCAAGAATTGCAATTCATATATGAAGAAGAATGAGGAAAATAGAATGTTCCCATTAGAACATCACAGTAATGATTGCCACAATTAAGTTCCATCAGTGGATGCTAAAATTAGTGGGCAAAATTTTAAGCACAGACAACATATTTGGGTACTCTCAAAGTATATCCCCAGATACTTACAAACTTCAGAACAAAAAGTACTAACTGTACAGTGGAGAATCTTAGTAGACACTTCAAGTGATTAATGTTAATATCATTAGTAATGCATAGCAACATTATGTGCCCCTTGTGAAGGTCACATAGCACTGTGATATCCATTTTAATAACACATAACCTCAATTTCATAATGAGAAACTCAAGTTGAAGGAAATTTTGCAAAATATGAGATGAGTTTACTTCAAAATGTCCAGGTTGTGAAAGATGGGGGTAGGCTGTTCACACATTGGAGGAAACTTAGGAGACATGACAACTGAGTGCAATGTGGGATCCTGGAACAGAAAACGACATGATGGATAAGTGGTGAAATCTGAATACATTCTGTGGCTTAGTTTTATGTTATTATACCAAAGTTCATTTCTTAGCTTTGATGACTGTTCTATGGCTATGTGAATGTTAACATAGGGTACATCAGATAAGGGGTATATGGGAATTCTCTACACTATATTTTTCAACTCTTTGTAGGTCTAGAATTATCTTAAAAGAAAATTTTAAACAAAATAACAAACAAAATTAAAAACCTATCTACAAGTCAGGACTTACACCCTTGAAATCAAATTATGTTGACAGTTTGGGTATTCTTCTTACTTGTCTGTGCTGCGTTTAAATAATCCTTATAGTATTTATCAATTCTAAAATATATTTTATGGCTTTAAGAACTAAAGTTACCTTAATCTCAAAAGCTTGGTTTAGCACATTATCTTTTATCCATGCTATATTGATCTATGAGAGCTATTGAGACAACATCCTTGATGATCCTAAGAGAGTTCATCAGAAAGCTCACAATGCTAAATTAGAATAAAAAAGAACACAAATCAAGTGAAATTAATAAAGCAAATGGAATAACAGTGAATGTAGCCCATATGTAAACTTCCTCCTGGATTGAAAACAAAAGCAACTTCAAAAACATTTTTAACAGTACCCTTGAGTAAACCCTTCAATTTGATTCAGAAGTTTACATCTTCAGAAATGTGATTTAAAGATGTTTCATGTTTAATCATTTTCATATTTCCTCTTTCATTCTGAGTAGTGTCAACTAATGATCAAATATGTCCATTATCTTTTTGCTGTAGCTGTTTCTCAACTAGGGAAATAAAAATACTGCACTGAAGTTAGAGATAAATTTTTACCCCATTTTACAAAGCCATAAACTACTTGTTTATTTAGTGATTTTCACTGACAATAAATATGATGTTGTGTTGAGTGTTGGTAACAATGCTTCCCTTGTCATCGATGGCACGCAATAATATTGATACCTTGTGTTTAGAGGTGTTATCGCTTGAAGGACTCAGATATTCTTGAAGAGAGACCTACTCTGGCACTTCTAAGTATGCTACATTAACTTCCTAAGACCACTGGAGAACAATTTAAAGAGCTGCAAACTTAATGATGTGTAATACTAAGTGGTATATCCTGCTATTCTTCAGAGTTTACTGAGGTCTTGTTTCTGGTAACCAGGTTTAGAATACCTCACATGTTTGCTTCGTGACATCCAAGGCTGATTTTTATAACGCTGCAAAGTGGTACGACAGATACACCTAAAAGAGCATGAAAGATAAACTTTCCATTCCCAGGTTCTTTTCTCACTACTTACTAACTTAAAATTAGGTAATTTACTCAGCATTTGCTTAGCTTTATTTTCCTTAACTATTTTTAAAAAGTAATTTATAAAGACCTATTCAAGTATCCCACAAGAATATTACAGGGATCTAGGATGGGGTAGTTTTACAAACTACCAAGCAAAATTTAAATGCACGGGAGTTGGTGATGGACTGGGAAGCCTGGAATGCTGCAGTCCACGGGGTCCCAAAGAGTCAGACACGACTCAGAGACTGAACTGACTGATTGTTACCTATTACTTATATGTTATTGCTTGTTACTTATAACAACTGGAATCCAGTCTTCAGAACTGGAATTACTTATTTATAACAATTGGAATTTAATCTTCAAGTGCCTGGTATCTATAGATTTGCTCATATATACATATAAGAAATCCTAAGTCTGAGTTACACTTTCCTGTGACTGTAATTTACTCTCCCCTACAATTCTTTTTAAATTTTTTTTTACATTTTAATGCAATACAGATATTGATTCAAAGGAACAAGGCAAAATAATAGAATTTCATGTAGAATAAGGCATCTTCTAGAGATCGGACATGATGTTTTTCTCTGTGTCTCTGAACCAGGTTTTATTTATGACAGACTCAGTCATGTCCGACTCTTTGTGACCCCATGGACTGTAGCCTACCAGGCTCCTCTGTCCACGGGATATTCTAGGCAAGAGTACTGGAGTGGGTTGCCATTTGCTTCTCCAGGGGATCTTCCTGACCCAGGGGTCGAACCTGGGTCTCCCGCATTGTAGGCAGACGCTTTACGGTCTGAGCCACCAGGGAAGCCACATTTATGACATTAACAGTTGTCAAATATTTTGAGGAACAGTTACAGGTACCTAAATGTGCTAGAATTACTTCAAATTAATTTGGATTTGATACATTTTTAAGGTATTCTGTGATGATTGGAAAAACATTGAACTGACACAACACAGTGGCTGAAAAATAGTTAAGAATTTGAGAAATGAGATCTATTGTGCAATGTATACTTACAGTAATTCTGTGAGCATAAAGGGGTTATAAACTTCTCATTTTGCAGGTGAAACAATTGGGGCTAGAAAAGTTGAATAACTTGTTCAAAATGACAGAGAACCCAGTGGAGGTACCAAACACTGATGCTGTGAAAACTTTCTCCAGAAGGAGACTAGAAAGGGTGATGGGGCAGACCCTCGTCTGACCAGAGAAATTCTGTTTTGTATTTACCAGGTTTTGTTTGAAGGTTCCCAGTGAGATTTCATTTGAGAAGAGTAAGATAGTTCACATGCAAACAATTGTCAAACCGATTGGTTTAGAGTGAGTGCACAGTCCTTCCCAGTCATATTCCTGCCTGCCTTTAGATCAGTCTTTAGTGATTCAATCAAAAAATAGAACAGACTGATAGCATTTGAGGCATTTAGTTTAAAGGAGCAGCTTTCGATTTTTGATTTTTTTTTTTTTTTTTTTTTTGACTGCAGCCCACAAAAAGAAATGCTGTAAAATCAAGATAAAAATACCAACACATAACAGAAACAGAAGCACTACAAAGAAAAGACTCTACGAATTCTGGTGTTTTATTCTGCTCTATTGAATTAAAAGTCAGCTTTGTGATCTAGCTTGTATAATAAGAATATAAAGAAGGATCATCTAAGCAATTTTTTTTCAACTTCAATCATGTTTATTTAATTAAATTGTTAACAATGAGTGAGTAAAATATTCTAGATTTAAGACTGATAGATGACACCATCTGATGGTAAAACTTTAAGTCAAATGGGACTTCATCACCATTTCCAGAATTAATATTTAGTATGAATTATTTGGACTTTCCTGGTGGCTTAGATGGTAAAGTGTCTGCCTACAATGCGGGAGACCTGGGTTCAATCCCTGGGTCTGGAAGATCTCCTGGAGAAGGAAATGGCAACCCACTCCAGTATTCTTGCCTGGAAAATGAATTATTTGAAGCACCAGTGGTTTCCCCACTGCACTATAAGTTGTTTTATGTTTGACTTTTCAAAATTGACGTTAGTAACAATGATATTGCCTTTCTTTGGGATTGGAATGAAAACTAACATTTCCCAGCCACGTGGCCACTGCTGAGTTTTCCAAATTTGCTGACATATTGAGTGCAGCACTTTCACAGCATCATCTTTTAGGACTTGAAATAGCTCAACTGGAATTCCATTACCTCCACTAGCTTTGTTCTTGGTGATGCTTCCTAAGGCCTTCTTGACTTCTCATTCCAGAATTTCTGGCTCTAGGGGAGTGATCACACCATAGTGATTATCTGGGTCGTGAAGATCTTTTTTTTTACAATTCTTCTGTGTATTCTTGCCACCTCTTCTCAATATCTTTGGCTTCTGTTAGGTTCATACCATTTCTGTCCTTTATTGAGCCCATCTTTGGATGAAATGTTCCCTTGGTATCTCTCATTTTCTTGAAGAGATTTCTAGTCTTCCCCATTCTATTGTTTTCCTCTATTTCTTTGCCTTGATTGCTGAGAGAGGCTTTCTTATCTCTCCTTGCTATTCTTTGGAACTCTGCATTCAGATGCTTATATCTTTCCTTTTCTCCTTTGGGTTTTGCTTCTCTTCTTTTCACCGCTATTTGTAAGGCCTCCTCAGACAGCCATTTTGCTGTTTTGCATTTCTTTTTCTTGTGGATGGTCTTGATCCCTGTCTCCTGTACAGTGTCACAAACCTCTGTCCGTAGTTCATCAGGCTCTCTCTCTATCAGATCTAGTCCCTTAAATCTATTTCTCACTTCCACTGTATAATCATAAGGGATTTGATTTAGGTCATACCTGAATGGTCTAGTGGTTTTCCTCACTTTCTTCAATTTAAGTTTCAAATTGGCAATAAGGAGTTCATGATCTGAGCCACAGTCAGCTCCCAGTCTTGTTTTTCCTGACTGTTTCTCCATCCTTGCCTGCAAAGAATATAATCAATCTAATTTTGATATTGATCATCTGGTGATGTCCATGTGTAGAGTCATCTCCTGTGTTGTTGGAAGAGGGTGTTTGCTATGACCAGTGCATTCTCTTGGCAAAACTATTAGCCTTTGACCTGCGTCATCCTGTACTCCCAAGGCCAAATTTGCCTGTTATTCCAGGTGTTTCTTGACTTCCTACTTTTGCGTTCCAGTCCCCTATAATGAAAAGGACATCTTTTTCAGGTGTTAGTTCTAAAAGGTCTTGTAGGTCTTCATAGAACCATTCAACTTCAGCTTCTTCAGAATTACTGGTCGGGGCGTAGACTTGGAATACCGTGATATTGAATGGTTTGCCTTGGAAATGAACAGAGATCATTCTGTCGTTTTTGAGATTGCATCCAAGTACTGCATTTCAGACTCTTTTGTTGACTATGATGGCTATTCCATTTCTTCTAAGGGATTCCTGCCTACAGTAGTAGATATAATGGTCATCTGGGTTAAATTCACCCATTCCAGTCCATTTTAGTTCGCTGATTCCTGGAATGTCAATGTTCACTCTTCCCTTCTCCTGTTTGACCACTACCAATTTGCCTTGATTCATAGACCTAACATTCCAGGTTCCTATGCAATATTACTCTTTACAGCATCGGACCTTGCTTCTATCACCAGTCACATCCACAGCTGGGGGTTGTTTTTGCTTTGGCTCCATCTCTTCTTTCTTTTTGGAGTTATTTCTCCACTGATCTCCAGGACCACACTGGGCACCTACCGGCCTGGGGAGTTTATCTTTCAGTGTCCTATCTTTTTGCATTTTCATAGTGTTCATGGGTTTCTCAAGACAAGAATACTGAAGTGGTTTGCTATTCCCTTATCCAGTGGACCACATTCTGTCAGACCTCTCTGCCATGACTCATCCGTTTTGGGTGGCCCCACATGGCATGGCTTAGTTTCATTGAGTTATGTAATTTTGAGTAATGCTCACAATTATCCAAGCTAGGCTTCAGCAATATGTGAACCGAGAACTTCTAGATGTTCAAGCTGGTTTTAGAAAAGGCAGAGGAACCAGATATCAATTTGCCAACATCCGCTGAATCTTGAAAAAGCAAGAGAGTTCCAGAAAAACATCTATTTCTGCTTTATTGACTATGCTAAAACCTTTGACTGTGTGGATCACAATAAACTGTGGAAAATTCTGAAAGAGATAGGAATACCAGACCACCTGACCTGCCTGTTGAGAAACCTGTATGCAGGTCGGGAAGCAACAGCAAGAACTGGACATGGAACAACAGACTGGTTCCAAATAGGAAAAGGGATATGTCAAGGTTGTATATTGTCACCCTGCTTATTTAACTTCTATGCAGAATACATCATGAGAAGCACTGGGCTGGATGAAGCACAAGCTGGAATCAAGATTGCCAGGAGAAATATTAATAACCTCAGATATGCAGATGACACTACCCTTATGGCAGAAAGTGAAGAGGAACTAAAGAGCCTCTTGATGAAAGTGAAAGAGAAGAGAGGAAAAGTTGGCTTAAAGCTCAACATTCAGAAAACTAAGATCATGGCATCTGGGGAAGCAGTGGAAATAGTGTCAGACTTTATTTTTTGGGGGGCTCCAAAATCACTGTAGATGGTGATTGCAGCCATGAAATGAAAAGACACTTACTCGTTGGACACTTACTCCTAGGTTACGACCAACCTAGACAGAGCATTAAAAAGCAGAGGCATTACTGTGTCAACAAAGGTTCATCTGGTCAAGGCTATGGTTTTTCCGGTAGTAATGTATGAATGTTAGAGTTGGACTGTGAAGAAAGTTGAGTGCCGAAGAATTGATGCTTTTGAACTGTGGTGTTGGATAAGACTCTTGAGAGCCCCTTGGACTGCAAGGAAATCCAGCCAGTCCATCCTAAAGGAGATCAGTCCTGGGGGTTCATTGGAAGGACTGATGCTGAAACTGAAACTCCAATACTTTGGCCACCTGATGCAAAGGGCTGACTCATTGGAAAAGCCCCTGATGCCTGGAAAGATTGAGGACAGGAGAAGGGGATGACAGAGGATAAGATGGTTGGATGGCATCACAGACTCAGTGGACATGAATTTGGGTAAACTCAGGTGTTGGTGATGGACAGGGAGGTCTGCCGTTCATGGGGTCACAAAGAATCGGACATCACTGAGCTACTGAACTGAACAATGATATTGGTAACATGAATTAGGGTAGGGTAAATAACTTTTGTGATAGAAATAATTTCTCTATGTAGTCTTAGCCATTTTATTCCAAAAAATATCAAGTACCCAGGAAGCTTAGGGACAAATAATGAACATTACAATTAACATTGTGAAGACCCTGCTTTTGGACGGTTGTTAAATGACACATGAAGTGTTGTTGGTGACCATTTCCTGTATTTCCCCACCTCTTTTTTGCCTCTTTCATTTGGTTTCCTTTATCCTGTATCCTTCCGTCTGTTTCCTTCTTTTCCTTTTTTACTTTCTCCTGACTATTCCTTAGGCTGAGGCATAATTGTAAGTTTATTTGGTTGTAAAAGGTAAATGAGTCTAAAATGCTGAAAATACCATGAGGGGTCAACTATTAAATCTCAGAGAGAAGGCTATAAGTTGTTTAATTTTGATTAGAAAATTATGTGCCTTTTTCAAAAAATTATGTGCCTTTGTCATGCCTTTACTGTGGCACTTAACAGCACTTAACAGTAGCACTTCACAGTTATCACTTCTTCTCTTGTGTTATAAATAATGGGTGGTCTGTTTTTGTCCTCGTTCAGTATAGTTACTCAAGATGTAAATGAGTAATGAGTGGGATTAAACTTAGACGTATTTATACTTGTTACCAGATATTTTTGGATTTAGTAGAGGTGCAGCATACATAAGGCTTCCCAGGTGGTGCAGTGGTAAAGAACCTGCTTGCAATGCAGGAGATGCAGGTTTGAAACTTGGGTTGGGAAGATACCCTGTAGTAGGAAATGGCAGCCCACTCCAGTGTTCTTGCCTGGGAAATTCCGTGGACAGAAGAGCCTGGCTGGCTACAGTCCATGAGGTTGCAGACAGTTGGACATGACTGAGCAACTGAACAGACACACACACATGCAACATACAAATGTTACACAGTTTAATAAGCAAAATCAAAGATGACAAAGACTTGGCAAGTTAGCTACTAATCTTCTCTGCTGGGCTCCAGGCAGAAATCCTTAAATACAGATTTCCTTTCAACTGGGCAGAGGCTTGGACCTTAGCATCCTCCCTCATGTGCCATTTTAGATGATGTGATTCGTTCATTAGACTTGGCATTCTAAATGTGACATAATTGACATCCCTCACTTAACTGTGATGAATTCAGATAGTAAATATTACTTTTCCCTGTAGCTCTGGTTTACATTGAGGAAATTGCCAAAGACACAGGTAAGTGAACCACAGCCAAAGTAGAGAACTGCTGGAGATGGCATCTGTTTGCTCTCTTTGTCTCCTATTATAAACTAGATTTTGCTTTCCTCCTTTTGCCTTTATTAATGAGCAAAATCTAAGAAGCTTTTTTCTGGAAGTATTGTCTTAGGGAATTCATCATACCTCTGATTCAAGTGCAAACTTCTCTTCGAAGCCTTACCTAATGCTCAGTTGCTATTAATTTGCCATCATCTGTCCTCTCAGATGGCTATCAGTTTCTCAGACATTAGAGAAAATAGCATCCAAATAGTGTGAGAGGAGAAAAATCACAAACATATTCCATGCTCACATCTGAACCCATCTTCCAAGAAGAGGAATGAGACCCCACAACAGGCTTAGACCAATCAGCAGATTCATTCCCTCCAATTATTGTTGGAAGCTGGCCTCTGAAAATCATGGCCATTTAGAGGGGACTAAACAAAATGGGGTTTAGTTAAAAGGTAAAAGAGGGGGGAATTGGATAAATAGTGGTCAACGTCTGCTACATGGCAGAAATGTGACCATCAAATTTTTGATGATGTGCAATCAATTATTGAAATATATTTTAAGAGCACCATATCCTTAGTACTGTATCTTGCCATCCCTTATGAAAAGATAAGGAAACTTAATAATCTCTTAGGCTGAATTTAACCTAATACAGGATCTGTTAATTTTCAGTGAGCATATCTGTGGCTTAATAGCATATGGATAGGCACCTGCATATGAATTTTATTATGTTTGTATTTGACGGTGTTAATGGGAAATCATTTTCTGTAATAGAGGAAACTGTACATGGACTCTTTTGCTGAGAGTTAGGCCCTGGTCTACACAGCTTTTATTTTTTCAGATGAGAAATAGTTTTGACGATGAAATAGAGTTGCTCATCATAGCTCTAGATATGGAACTGGAACTGATCATATTACATCAAATATAACAGAAAAATCCATTACATATGTGCAGTAATATCTTTAGTAATACAACTGAGTGATGCATCTAATATCTGGAAGGGCTAATGACAGCATACTTAAATAGATTTATGTATCTATACTTAAACTGTGCACAATTTAAGTTGTAGTAACATTTTTTCACTCTGTTGTTGCAGTTCTGTGTCTTGACATATTTTAGTCAGCTTTTGGGTACATTCAGGAAATTGCTTTGGAGTGTGGTAATTTGCCTATAGAACCCCATTACAATGATTCGTAAATAATGTCACCACCACTATTGCATTCTCCACTTGGAAAAAGTACCTTACCTAGGAAATCTCTCTTAAGGCAATCAATATACAATTTCATCAGAAATAGTGTTTTTTCACAGCTATTGCCAGCTTTTTCCTGCTTTGTATATTTGCAAGAACTTGGGTGATCAGTTATCTTCAATTATTTTGTGTCTTCTATGACATGATGGTGTCTTTCCAAGCATCAAACCTGACCCATCATGGATAGTCTTCTGTCTGCCATTTGAACATAACCTTAGAAGGTCAAGTGAATTACATATCACATTCCTTGTAAATGTCCTATGGCCTCCATACGAGGCTGGACCTGGAATCTGCTAGGTAGAATGACTTGAGAAAAAACATCTTATACTTTCAGACTTACAAGAAGGGGTGAATCTGCATCACTTGACACTTGGTGACTAGATTCTCTTCTGTCTGTGATGAGCTTGTTGTGAGAGTGAGAGGTTGAGGGGAAACAGCTTGCTCTTTCTTCTGTTGTATTCACATGGAACTGTCCATGTCTGTGCCTTCTAGAACATGTGGAATATCTTTAGCTAGTGGAATAATAGCCTCTTTCCTACTGTCTTTGACTTTTCATTTAGCTCCTTTTGAAATGACTCTTAAAAAAATGAAAGATTAAAGAAAAGCAGGCTACCAAGTACCTGAAAGAAACCAGCTTTTGGAGCCAAGCTTATAATATAAGCTTATAAACAAGGGCTTGGGCTTCAACAGAAAAAAAGAAGGATAAAAGGGTCAAGGAATTCCTCTATCCTCTGTATTCACAGAATGTAGCTTTCTTGTTGGAGTAAAACATGAATACAATGGACCCCTCTTGCCTCAAATTGTGCAGACAGTGTATTGAGAAGGATAAAGATGAAGTTTCAGACATCTGTAAGTGGCAGGATATTTTCTAAAACATGAGATTTTTAGACTGTGTGAAGCCACTTCTCATGGGCCACCTGCATACCATGGCAAGGACAAGGCTACAGGAAAAAAGGGCAAGTCACATGTCTGGGATTTTCCTATTATTGTTCCTAGGTTTCCAGTTATGCTAATTTTGGATAGAAGAAAGACATTTCTCAATGGGCCTGTAACTGCCAGCTGATGTCTTGCTTTCCCTTTTGTATTTGTCCCCCCCCCCCTTTTTTTTTTTTTTTCCGTTCTACTCTTTAACTCTGCATGTAGAATATATGACTTTCTGCGGAAATCTAGCCCTTCACAGCTTTCAGCCGAAGGTTTCCATGTTGCTTAGACCATGGATGGGGGCATCTTAGCATGAGGAGAAAAACTCTGTTTATAGTAATGGTTCCATCTTCTGAAGCTTATGCTTTAGGAGGATTATTTTACATCTCCCTATAGTACCCTCATGTGGTCATGCCAGATGAGCATCTTGGAACACCTTGGAGCATCTTCCTTAAATAAGTCTCAATTATTTTGTTCTATGAAGCTTCAGTATTGTATCTTGGTTCTCACAGTTGGTTAGGCTCACCAAAATATATTATTTGTATATTATACACTTCTTCTCTTTCTCTCATGTGTGAGTGCTCTGTTGTATCCAACTCTTTATGACCTCATGGGAATATAGCCCACCAGGCTTCCCTGTCCATGGGATTTTCCAGGCAAGAATATTGGAGTGGGTTCCCATTTCCTTCTCTGGGGGATCTTCCTAACCCAGGAATTGAAATTGTGTCTCCTGTGTCTCCTGTGTTGGCACCTGGATTCTTTACCACTGCATCACCTGGGGAGTCCTATGCCCTTTCTAGCAAGAGAGAAATTGTTGGGATATTATTCTTGAACTATTAGGGAATATTTTTCTCTATCTGATATTCATCACTACTGCTGTTATGACTGTGGTAGCAAAACACAAGCTTGCCCAAAGGAATATTATTGCTTTACATTTATAACTTTGGAAATGCCTATCATATGAAATGCTGAAGGCATCCTATAATTGTTGTTTCATTATGATAAGCAAGAAAGTGAGACCATCTGATTAATTCCTGTCTTTGCCACATGACAATTTTAATTACATGAAAAATGGTTATAGTTTAAATTAGTGGGTTCCTGGAATAATTCAGTCCTTATAGAAACAAGCATCATCTGGCAACCCCACTGCCACAACAGTCTACATTTCAATTACTCTTATGGCTAATATTTCCAACTAAGAAATGCTAGAAAGGAACAACAGGCAATTCTGAAAAGCAGCAACTCAAACTTCTTATTCCATTATGACAATTGTTAAATTTAAGAATCCAACCTACAGGATGTTTAGGGACACTACAGGAAGGCGCTTCTCCTTCTGAGTGAGAGCCCCTCCCTCAGAAGAGAGGGGCTCATAAATTATGAGTAAGAGCACAAAGAGAATCAAGTCACAAGAGACTAATGACAGAAAGTAAACATTTCTGCCTTATTGACTATGTGAAAGCCTTTGACTGTGTGGATCACAATAAACTGTGGAAAATTCTGAAAGAGATAGGAATACCAGACCACCTGACCTGCCTGTTGAGAAACCTGTATGCAGGTCAGGAAGCAACAGTTAGAACTGGACATGGAACAACAGACTGGTTCCAAATAGGAAAAGAAGTACGTCAAGGCTGTATATTGTCACCCTGCTTATTTCACTTATATGCAGAGTACATCATGAGAAACTCTGGGCTGGATGAAGCACAAGCTGGAATCAAGATTGCCGGGAGAAATATTAATAACCTCAGATATGCAGATGACACCATCCTTATGGCAGAGAGTGAAGAGGAACTAAAGAGCCTCTTGATGAAAGTGAAAGAGGAGAGTGAAAAAGTTGACTTAAAGCTCAGCATTCAGAAAACTAAGATCATGGCATCTGGTCTCGTCACTTCATGGCAAATAGATGGGGAGACAGTGGAAACAGTGGCTGACTTTATTTTTTTGGGCTCCAAAATTACTGTGGATGGTGTTTGCAGCCATGAAATTAAAAGACGCTTACTCCTTGGAAGGAAAGTTATGACCAACCTAAACAGAGTATTAAAAAGCAAAGACATTACTTTGCCAATAAAGTTTTTGGTTTTTTAGGTAGTCATGTTTGGATGTGAGAGTTGGACTATAAAGAAAGCTGAGCACAGAAGAATTGATGCTTTTGAACTGTGTTTTTGGAGAAGACTCTTAAGAGTCCTTTGGACTGCAAGGAGATCTATCCAGTCCATCCTAAAGGAGATCAGTCCTGTGTGTTCATTGGAAGGAGTGATGTTGAAGCTGAAACTCCAATACTTTGGCCACCTGATGGGAAGAGCTGACTCATTTGAAAAGACCCTGATGCTGGGAAAGATAGAGGGCAGGAGGAGAAGGGGACGACAGAGGATGAGACAGTTGGATGGCATCACTGACTCAATGGACATGGGTTTGGGTGGACTCCGAGAGTTGTTGATGGACAGGGAGGCCTGGTGTGCTGCGGTTCATCGGGTTGCAAAGAGTCAGACACAACTGAGCGACTGTACTGAACTGAACTGAACTGAGACTTCTAAGTACAGGAGCAATGGCTACTCTTCTTTACAAAGAAGTTAAATACCAAGGGAAGAATAGTATATACTTTCATATACTATTATCTATGTAGATAACAGATCTATGATAGACAATAGATAATAGACTCTATGTTTACAAATTCTCCTAAAATATCTTCTCAAGTAAATGCAATGCTCATATGGTCCACAACAATGAAGATATTTTGTGAATGGAATGAAAAGATACAAACTACTATGTATAGTATAGATGAGCAAAAGGATATATTACATATAGCACCAGGAATTATAACCATTATCTTATAATAAGTCTTAATGGAGTATAATATGTAAAAATATTGAATCACTATGCTGTACACCTAGAACTAATATAATATTGTAAATCAACTATCCTTCATTAAAAAAAGATATTTTGCTTGTTAGAGGAATTCCTATGAATGATTTATTGAGACGTGATCTGTGTTTCAGACATTTTACCTCTAACTAGTAGTCTTAAATGAGCTGGTATGTTGAGTACAAAACAAAATGCTTTTTGAGAAGCAGGTTGAATATCATTTAAATAAATTCTCTATTGTCTTTAATGTGTAAATTCAGAGCATCACTTATTATCATCAGCCATGAATATTGTGAATTGCTCCAAATGTTTCTTGTATTCTTAACATGAGTTTTTCAGAAAGTTTTAGTAATATCATTTCCTAATGCCAGTCCCAGCTGCATAACGTGTTTGAAAATATGTAGGAGGGTTTACATGGAATAGAAGAAAAGCTACTATTTGTTCATTTTTGAAACAGTATCTTTGGAGCCTGTGAGAGCTGAAGGAGGTGGCAGGAGGGCCTGGTTCATGCTGCTAAATGTTTAATTTCATGTCTAGGAAGAGCAGGTGCACAAAGGGACGCACTAACTTCTCTGCTCTCACCTCGTTGATTTTTCAGTGAACAGACCATGAACTATTCCCACCTCATTTATAATATCTATGTCACAGTCACCTCACCTGTCATAAAGACATAAAAGTGAATGAAGTAAGTGTTCCCTTTTTGTTTTTGATGAGTAGAGCTTGTCAGTTGCTGCCTGACTGTCAAACTGTGAGCTGAAACTCTGGGAAGCTGTGGGTTCTTTGTGTTCTTTGACTAGCCTATGTTTGCCTGGAGCTGCTGGAGACTCCCTTACTACCAAATAAGTGCATTAATTTTAGATATTAAAAATTTAAAACTTGTCTGAAATGGATCAGTATATTTATAAAGCTTTCTTCTTTTAGCCACAGATCTAAACATTTCCTTAAAAGTGAACTATATGACTCTTTTTAAATATAGGCTTTTTGTGGGATGTTTTTTAGTCTTGAAGATAGCACTCCCTATTCATTATATTGTATTTTAGTAATTGTTACAGGGAAGCATGGATGACCAATTACCAAGGTACAAACTTTGGTTACATTCTTCAACTGATCATAAGTGGCTATCAACTCTGCTCTCATTTTAGCTTACTGTCAAATAAGAGTATTCATACTAAGTTTGTAATACAGAATATGGCAATCAAGATATTTTTCAGATTACAACCTAGGGTTTTGGTACCAGATATTTATCGGAATATTGGTTATGAGAAAATCGTCCTGAAGAATGATTATTAAAGGATTGATTGTGGAAGGTTGTCTGGAGAATATAGTATATCTATATAGTGTTAGAATAGTGTTTCTCAAGCTAGGTTCCTGAGTTACAGTGTACCTCAAGAGGTAATAAGATGTTCAGAAACTTTAACGAGAAAACAGTTGCTGCTTTAGCTGCTTTGAATTTCAATTATGACTAATATTGGATATTAAAGCATTATTGTTTTGGAGCACAATATTTGGTCTTTCATTGAGCTGTAATTTCGGTGTCAGAGTTAATCACTCAGCCATGTCAGCCTCTTTTACCCCATGGACTGTTGCCCGTCAGGCTCCATTGTCCGTGGGATATTCCAGGCAAGAATACTGGAGTGGGTTGCCATTCCCTTCTCCAGGGGATCTTCCCAACCAAGGGATCAAACATGGGTCTCCCACATTGCAGGTGGAATCTTTACAGTCTGAGTCACCAGGGAAGTTAGCCATCATCCTTCGTTGGGCTTCTCAAATGGCTTGGTGGTAAAGAATCCACCTGCCAAGCTAGAGATGCAGGTTCGATCCCTGGTTCAGAAAGATCCCCTGGAGAAGGAAACGGCAACCTATCCTAGTATTCTTGCCTGGGAAATCCCATGGACAGAGGAACCTGGGGCGGTGGTCTACAGTCCATGGAGTCATAAAGAGTTGGACGTGACTTAGCTACTAAACAACAAATTATCCTTCATCGAGGGAGCTTCCAGAATAGACATTTGAAAATCAGTGCTAAGCGTACTTCAGGAATGTTGCTGAGAACCTGATTTATTGTAGTCACACTACCCCTTTAGGAGGACCCATGGAAAGAAGTTTCCTAAGGTCTCACTGTTAAGTGCAGTTGATTTTTCTTTGAAGAAAGATGTAATTTATCCATTGTTAAGTATTTTAAATGTAAGAACTGCAAGAACTATAAACTGAGCATTCAAATATGCTTTTACTTCACACTGAGTATCATCAAGCTGAGAGTCAAATTTGCTAGTTTTCTCTATAAAACCTTCTAGACCTTTTGGTGTATCTTTGGTGTACTTCTAGCTTTGTCTCTTTCTCCTAAATTTATTTTACCAACACCCAGTCTTCTTCAGAAATTTAACTTAGTTTTATTACATATATCTGTGTAGAGTGATTTATATATTTTTGGAGTAGGATGGAGATATCCATATAGTATGATTTTATATTTGTTCTCATCAACTCAACTTGATTCTAAGCTTTCCCATGACAACCATCATACCTTAATCATGTTATTTCTATCTCAGATAAACACATTCCCTTGTTTATAATGCATAGTGTATTCATTTGTTTGTCTGTTATGTTTTAGCCACCATTATTGAGTGTGTCCTAAGAGAAGTGGCTCAGACGGTAAAGAATCTAACTGCAGTGTAGGAGACCTGGGTTCAATCCCTGCGTCTGGAAGATCCCCTGGAGAGGGAAATGGTAACTCACTCCAATATTACTGCCTGCAAAGTCCCAAGGACAGACGAACCTGGTGAGCTACAGTCCATGGGGTTGCAAAGAGTCGGACATGACTGAGGGACTAACGCTTTCACTTTGAAAGCAGTGAAAAGTGTATTTATCATTTACTGGGATGAGGAAGACTGCAGGAGCAGGAGTTTGGGGTGGGGATGGGAAATAAAAGAGAAATTTTGGACAAGTTAAGTTTGAGATGAACATATTTGTGGTTATATTTTCCTCAGAACCCTTCTGGTCTCATTTACAGGCAGTGACTCACATCTATTAATAAGAAGCAGTAGTGTAGATGTAGGCCATTACTCAATGATCCTTTCCCTCTCACTTTGATGGACAATCAAGCAGTATCTATCTTGTTAGGGCACGTCAAGTACATCGTGTCCTCTGAATCCAGGTCTCAGATCCTTGATGCCTAAAAAAGACAATGAACTTACAGTGATGTTGGGGTGGGTTTTTCTCTGGCATCAACTCCTTCATTGTCAGAAATCAGGATGATCTGTGGATCACAGCTCAAATGACCATACCATCGTTGGCAGAGGTGAACACAGAATTCAGCATGCTTTGCTTTTAACTATTCCTAAATAATTCACAGTCCCCTATCCCATCACTTTTTCAAGCCTCAGGGCAGGACTATTGTGGCCAATGAGGCACTGATCTCAGAGGTCAAAATTAAGACGATCCTAGAAAAGCTCAGTGATTAAGATAAATACAATTTGAATACAATATTTTTTTAAAACTCAAGATTAACATAAAAATCCATGGATTAATAGCAGTGTCATGCCTAGTCAGAGGAACGGGTCTGAGGCAAAATGAAAAGTCAGTTAATAGTAATCTTGTATTTAAAATTCTGCTCATTTATAATAGTTTTTTTTTTTTTTTTAAATTTGGTGCACTCTTAAATTTTGCCCCTGGAAGCCAGTGCCATATTTCCCCCTGGCCATACTCCCAGCTCTATCAAGATTAATTCATGTTTTTAATTGTTTGCATATGTTACCACAGGAATATTAGATCTCATCCTCTTGGTGTCAGTCTCATATGATTTTCCCTTTGTCTCATTCCATTTAACTTTCCCTTAACTCTCACCCTACCTTCTGGAATTCATGGTTATTTAAGAGCTTTTAAGAGTTATATTAAGAACTTATACCTCACACTTTCAAGCTGTTCTCAGAATGCCTTTTAAAAAACATTTTGCCCTGACTCTTCTCTTTCTGTTGTTGTGCTCTCAGGTGAAAAAAGTTTTCTTTCCACATTCTTTATAACATTTATCTTGAGATGGGGTAGATGTTTTTGCTCATTATAATTGCTTCTTGTCACTTTCCCCTTCTTTCTCCCTATAATCACTAAATTTTGAATATCATGTGATCACCACATATCATAAACTAACCCCTTTTAAAAACATCATCCACTGACCCCACATCTTCCCCCTTGTTCCTGGGAAGTTTTAACCCCTTGCCAAATGTGAAGTTTCTTGGTGGAAGTTTCAATACCCACTTAGATGATTCTTCTAATGAAATGGCTTCAAACTTCTTTGCCCACTTCATCAATGATCTTGTTCTTTACACTTCCACAGCCATTCAATCTTGTGGCTATAATCTAGATTGTGACATCCTTGTTGCAAATAGTGAAACGCTTCTGTAGCCTTCACTTCAGGTGTCCTACTTTCCCAGCACTCCTTCATATCGTTTCATCTTTTTCTAGTAGCCCCAATGCAGCAATTCTTTGAGCTTATTGGCATAATCTATAGACCCTTCTAGTTTTTTTGCTCTCCCTCATCACCCTCTTATGTCTGTAGATGCTTCTTTATCCAAGTTATATACTGTCATTAGGCATTAGATCTCTGCTTTACATATATCTCAACTTCCTTATCCAATCTTACATTACCATACTTTTCTGGCAAAATGCCAAATCTGGTTAAATACTTCTGCCCACCAACATGATCCTTGCACCTGCATAGCAAATGCAGTTGGAGCAACGTAAAAACAACTTTCAGGTGCCACTTTAAATTCATAATGAGTAATTTTCAGTGGAATCTCAGTGTTGCTGAGTCATTGTCCTCTACTGCCCTGGTTCATTCATTCTCACTCTGCTGGTTAGTTTTTCCTGCCTTTTTCTTCTTTTCCAAGCTTTCAGTTTTCCATCTTTATTCTTAACTGATTGCTTTAATACACTGAGAAAATAATGCAAATCAGAAGACAATATCTATAGGCTATCAACATCACATCTACCTATTTACCTACATTTGCATCTATACATTATGCCTTTCTGGCTTCCCTCGTGGCTAAGATGGTTAAGAATCTGACCGCAATGTGGCAGACCCAGGTTTGATCCCTGGGTTGGAAAGATCCCCTGAAAAGGCAGTGGCTACCCACTCCAGTTTTTAGTATTCTTGCCTGGAGAATTCCATGGACAGAGGAGTCTGGGGGGCTACAGTCCATGGGGTGGCAAGGAGTAAGATATGACTGAATGACTAACAGTTTCACTTTCACTTTTTCACTATGCCTTTCATCTCCCTGATAGCTCAGTTGGTAAAGAATCTGTCTGCAACGCAGGAGACGCTGGTTCAGGTCCTAGGTTGGGAAGATCCCCTGGAGGAGGGATAGGTTATTCATTCCAGTATTCTTGGGCTTCCCTTGTAGCTCAGCTGGTAAAGAATCTGCCTGCAATGTGGGAGACCTGGGTCCGATCTCTAGGTTGGGAAGATCCTCTGGAGAAAGGAAAGGCTACCAATTCCAGTATTCTGGCCTAGAGAATTCCATGGACTGTATAGTTCATGGAGTCGAAAAGAGTCAGACACGACTTTCACTTTCACATTCACCCTTCCATCTCCCATGGATGAACTGACCGTGCTCATAGTAAAGGTAAACCATCCACTTGTGCATCTGAACTATTTTTCTCTCACCTGCTCCAGAATGAGTGTAAACATTTTCCTCCTGCTCTCTTGATGTAAACACTTTCCCCTTTCTACTAGATCATACTAATCAGTTTATAACTGTCTATAATTTCTCCCATCTTTAAATAAAAGAAAAATTAGAAACTTCCCTAATCTCATTCTTCTCTAATCTCTTACAATTTCATTGTCACCCTTTAGAAACTAACAGTTGAGATCAGTGTCTATATTTTGTGCCTCTGATTTCCACCTTCTCTCTTGAAAATGTCACATTTGGGGTTTTGCGCCCATCTACTACTCTACCAGAGCTATTCTTTTCAAGGCACCAAATTTTATTGCTTTGTTAAACCCAGTAATGAGTTCTAAGTCTTGATCTCTCTTGACCTGTCCTGTGCATTTGACCCAATTTTCAACCTTACTCTTGAAATATTTTCTAAAGCAGCTTCCTAGAACACCACTCTCCTGGTTTCATTCCTAACTCACTGCCATTCCTTTGCTTATTCTTATTTATCTCCTCAAACTTTAACTACTGAAGTACTCCAGTTCAGTAGCCAAAACACTACCTATCTTACACATTCTCTTGGTTCATACCCTCCAGGTTCATTATTTAATTATCATTTTTATACAGTAGAATACCCAAATTTATCTTCAAATAAGCTAAAGATGTCTTAGCTTATAGAATAGAATAGGCATCTGAAGCTTAAAGTGAATTCGCTATCAAGCCCCCTTCCCCACCCCACCCACAGTGGAATTAACTCTGTCTTCTCCATCTTTGTAAACGGTGACTTTACCCTCAAGTTTCTCAAGCCAAAAAACCTTCGGATCACCCTTGACTTCTTTCTCTTATATGCTACCTATACTCCATTAACAAATCCTACCTTAAAATATATTCCAAATCTGAGGACTCTTCACCATTTATGTTGCTTTGAGTTTGGTCCAAGCCAATATTCTGTCCCGCTGGATAGGCTTCTTAAGTAACATTCCTGTTTCCTCCCTTTTCCTCCTGCAGTCTAACTCAGCACAGCGGCCAGATGATGCCTAAAAACATAATATCAGGTGATATCATGTGTCTGCTCTACATACTCCTTGGCTTCTATACCCCTCAGAGTAGATCCAAGAGACTTAAAATGGCGTATATCAGCCTACATGATTTGTCCTACTACTTCCCTGGCCTCACCTTCTTCTATTTTCTCCTGCTCTCTTGCTCATTTGTCCAGATCCTCTGCTTTTCTTTACATCTCTTGAACATGCCAGTGATGTTTTTGTCATCTCAAGTCCTTTGCCCTTGCTTTGAAGGCTCTTCTCCAAGATATCACATGGCTTATTTTCTCATCTCCTTCAAGTATTGTCTTCTCAAGTGATACTTTCCCTAATTATCTTTTAAAAAATTGTATTGACCCAGACTTCCCTATTCCCCTTTCTTGCTTCATTTTCTTAAAACCATCATCACAGTTTGTCTATTATATTTTTAAATTATTTTTTTATTATCTTCTTTTCCTTTTCTCTCTTAAACACTAACACTAGATAAGAAAATCTAGGAGGGCAGGAATTCAGACCTACTTTTTTACTGCTAAAATCCAGCGTTATGAATAATGTGTGAAAAAACAAGCACTTTTCCAATTTGGTGAATATATATGTCTATATCTCTGTCTCCATATATTGTTTCTTTAGGACCAACTCAATAGTTTTCCTTTATTCATTGATCAACTTACCAGTTCTTGGCACCAAAACGGGAGATGAAGAAAAAGGTGCCTCTTTCTGCCGTTAGCAGTCTGATGAGAAAGGAGCCTGAACAGTATATTATATGATTTGGAAATATTAGCTTATTTTTCCATGTCACTTACCCACAGCTACAGTACTTTTGATTATTTGCCATAAATACTGATACTTTAAACTTGAAGATATTATGTACATGAAATCACCTACACTAAGTTTTCTATATAACATTAGACCAAGAGTGGGAGAAGGAAATGGCAACCCACTCCAGTATTCTTGCCTGAAGAGTCCTGTGGACAGAGGAGCCTGGGGGGCTGCTGTCCATAGGGTCGCACGGAGTCGGACACGACTGAGGCGACTTAGCAAGCATGCATGCATTGGAGAAGGAAATGGCAGCCCACTCCAGTGTTTTTGCCTGGAGAATTCCAAGGACAGAGGAGCCTGATGGGCTGCCGTCTATGGGGTCGTACAGAGTCAGATATGACTGAAGTGACTTAGCAGCAGCAGCAGCAGACAAGAGTGACAAACTCAAATGCCTTAAGAGTTCAAAGAAGAAGCATACATTTGTGAAGAAGGGCAACTGGAAAAATAAGGAATGCTTTCCCCATCTGAAGTGGACAGCTGGTACTAGACTCAGTCAGTGACAGCTATATATTTAATTAGGTTCAATAATACCAAATGTTCAGGTTTTCCAAAAAAAGTTGGAAACACAAATTCCTAACTGAAACCTCTCCTTGTTTAAAGTTTGGCAATAAATTAAAAATTTGAAAAACACTGGTGCCCACCAAGGATCTCTGCAAGTTGAATTTGGTTCTTGGGTCTCCCATCTACTATCTTTGCTTTTAGATCTTATGTGCCCTGCTTTGTTGGCCTAAACACTTCTAGTAATTACGGCCTGCTGATAGGATGCAGGTAGAAAGCCCCCTTCTTCTTTGCCCAGGTCTTGCCGTATTTCCAGATTGTGAGCAAATGCATCCAAAATCTGTGACAGGCTCTTTATTCTAGATTGTTAAGATACATCCAAGAATTGCAAAGCATATCTTCTCTGGATAAAGTTTAGGTAAGACTTTACGGTTTATTGTACTTTACAACTTTTGTC